>NC_090267.1:245596291-245910823 GCF_040414725.1 Anabrus simplex | reverse complement strand
GTGAACTTGCATCCGGGAGATAGTGGGTTCGAATCCCACTGTCGCCAGCCCTGAAGATGGTTTTCCGTTGTTTCCCGTTTTCACACCAGTCAAATGCTGGGGCTGTACCTCAATTAAGGCCACGGTCGCTTCCTTCCAACTCCTAGGCCTTTCCTATCCCATCGTCGCCAAAATACCTATCTGTGTCGGTGCGACGTAAAAGCAACTAGCAAAACAGAAAAAAATAAAGGAAAATAACCGCTGACACGCTAGTTGTTAAAGGTTTGCCATTCTTATACATATTCACTTCACATATTCTATGAAAGGGGATGTTTATGCCTATTTTACAGTTCATTTTGCACCCTATAGCCTACGCATTATGTTGAGGAGGCTATGGCTTTTAGTGCCGGGAGTGACCGAGTGACCGGCTCGCCAGGTACAGCTCTTTTGATTTGACTCCCGTAAGAGACCTGCGCATCGTGATGAGGATGAAATGAAGGCGACACAGGTACCCAGCCCCCGAGCCAGCGGAATTAACCAATGATGGCTAGAATCTTCGACCCTGCTGGAAATCGAATCCGGGACCCGTGTGACCAAAGGCCAGCACGCTAACCATTTAGCCATGGAGCCAGAGTATGTTGAGGAAATAAGTCCTTATTAATAAGCTTTGACTATCCCTAAAATCTAACAGAAAATGTGTTGACGGATGTTGTCAAGTATTTACAAGGCTGGGGTCATTAATCGTAACGTTCAATTGAACCCAGTTTATTTTTAATAGCGCCGGTTGGGTGGCATTTGTATGCAGGGAACGTAAGCACATCTCGTTCGTCTTATTACGGTACAGAACAGGCTGGCTTCTCTTCTGGATTCCGGGCCGGGCTTTCACCTTGTCGCACGGCCAGAAACAGTTACGTTACTGCTACCTACCGACAGAAGTCACACAATAATTAGAGCTAGGATTTTGATGAAATGTCATCTTTTCTCTGATGACACAGAAACATGTGAGTCTTAGTAGTTATGTTTTATGATAAAACTAACAGTTACCTGTGAACTTCGCCCGCAGTGTAACACGTTGTTCATTTTGCAAAGTTGCGAAGTTTCGAGGTAATGGAATAATACGCAAGATCTCTTGTGGTATATGTTGGGTATTCAGCCCGAAGGCTGGTTTGATCCTCCACAGTTCCGCCAACAGCTGTCATAGATAGCCTAGGCATCACTGAAGGGGCATACTAGGGAAATGAGGAGTGAGGTAGTTTCCCGTTGCTTTCTTTACTGAGCCAGAAGTTTCTATTACATATCAGTCTGCCAAGCCCACTGAAATGCATGGTTGTGGTAATAGAATATAATATTATATCAACAAACACTTGAAGACACATCACAAATAGAAATTGAATTACACTTTTTTTTCCTGCAGTTTGGCAACTTTTTGAAATTATTACTAAGTACTGATATCGATTAATAAATCTGTTTAAAATAATTGTTCGCAACCCAAACATCAAAGAAAGCATTTGAATATTTTTGTTCTGTGCACCGTTTAAAGTGTAAGACTACCGGCCAGGTCAGCGAATTTTACCCGGATCTGAGGGCTGGTTCGAAGTCGACTCAGCCTACGTGATTACAATTGAGAAGCTATCTGATGGTGAGGTGGAGGCCCCGGTCTAGAAAGCCAAGAATAACGGTCGAGAGGATTCGTCGTGCTGATCACACGACAACTCATAATCTGCAGGCATTTGGGCTGAGCAGCGGTCGCTTGGTAGGCCATGGCCATCGGGGCTGTTGCGTTATGGGGTTTGGTTTAAAAGTGTATTCCATCGTGCCTCCGTACATCATAGAGTTCAATTTAAAATTTGACAATATAACTACCTGTACGACCGTTCCGAGTGCCCCTTGTAGCTTCTGGTAAACATTTGGTAGTGTTTACTGGAAACGTGTAGATTTGATAGGTAGAAAATCAGACAAACGTAGAATCAGAAGTTGGTATGATGAAGTTCTTTCCTCAATTGGCGTGATTAATTGGACACCTGACTCCTTTAAAGAAGAGTTAATGTGTTCGATTAACGTCACACAACCAAGTACCGGTAAGAAGAACTTTCGTTACGCTGTAATTGTAACAGTTTTTACTGCTAAACATGTAGTTATGATTTCCTCTAATGGTGAAGTTCGGGTGAAGAATCAGAGCAGGCTTTCCAATTGCTGCAATGTACGGCTGGGGTAAAGATATTCTGGAGAGTAAAGAATTGTAGGAATGCTTTGAAAGTTACTTACATGTGTTCAGTATTGACTTTTGAAGGTGATCTGTTTGCAATCGGTTGATTTATTCATTTACAAATGGCATAAATTGCGAGTAGTGATGAATAAATACCACATGCCCTTCACCAACAAACAGTTTAGCCCAGTACCTCTGTAATCTCTATGCAGTTTGTTCACGGCGCTTGAGTGTCAAAGTTGATATACGAAGACGTATTATCTATTTACCACAATGATGTGCAAAAATACGGAAGGTCTAGGTAAAAGGGTGATCCAGTGCCTTATTTAATGGCTATTTTTTGACAATGTATAGGCCACCAAATCTTGCCCTATTAATAATATAATATAATATAATATAATATAATATAATATAATATAATATAATATAATATAATATAATATAATATAATATAATATAATAATGGTTTTACGTACCATCTACATTTACTATTTCCGGAGACGCTGAGGTGCCAGAAGTTTGTCCAGCAGGAATTCTTTCAGGTGCCTGTAAGTGTACCGACACGAGGTTAGCTTATCTGAGCATCTTCAAATACCCCCGGACTGAGCCGAGGCCGCGCTAGACAATTTATCTAGTTGACCTTGACTGAGCTGGCATCGAACCTCTATTACGGCTAGTTACAGTCTTTGCCCTACTCATACGTTGCGCATTCTGTGCTCGCGATCACGATTCCAAGCTTTATTATTACACCAACACGGTGCCTGTCATCTCTACTACGCAGCAATCGCTGTCTAGACAGCGTGGAAGACACTTAGCAGTAAGTAATTCATAGCACTTTATGATGACCTAACTCAGAGGGGAGACAACATACCTCCACAACACCAACAAAGAAACTGTTCTTCGAAATGGATTGGCGTCTTCTCTGGTCAGAAGCATCAATTGAGGCTTAGCAACAAGAATAAAAAAAAAGAGAATTTGCGTTTACATCTCGCCATAATCAGTGTGTTGGTCTTTTAGTGTACTATAGCATAAGTAACTGCCGCACGAAGCTTATAGAATGGACCGCATGACATTTTAAGAATTGTTCTAACGGGAAACCCTTCCCATTTCGAGGTCGGGGAGAATATTGATGTTGACATCGTTAAGAGCGCCACGCAGCATCTAATTCACACGAGCAATATTAACTGCTCATGGAAAACTTTTTTTGGCTTTCTGACCCCAAGTTGGCGGCTTGATTATCGACTCAGTTCAGTAGTGTTTTAAGGGGCTCGAATACTACAGGCGGTAAATTGCCTCCTGTTTACGTAAGCGACGGTACATACGTTACCTTATGTTTGCTTAAGCGACGGTCCGTAAATTACCTTGTGTTTGCGTAAGCGACGGTTCGTAAATTACCTTGTGTTTACTTAAGCGACGGTTCGTAAATTACCTTATGTTTGCGTAAGCGACGGTCCGTAAATTGCATTCTGTTTACGTAAGCGACGGTCCGTAAATTGCATTCTGTTTACGTAAGCGACGGTTCGTAAATTACCTTGTGTTTACTTAAGCGACGGGTTCGTAAATTACCTTCTGTTTGCGTAAGCGACGGGCCGTATATTGCATCCTGTTTACGTAAGAGACGGTACGAAAACTGCATCATGTTTGCCCGAGAAAGCGAACGTACTTATCGTTTTTAAATACGCCACTGTAACCACAGTTTCCTTCCCATTTACAGACTTAGGACTCTCAGTAATATAGGATTAGAAAAAACTTCGTGTTAAACTTAGTGTGTTTAACGCATTAAGTATTGACTTCTTTAAACAGGCAGCCCTTACAGACTTAAGTTGAGTAATCTATTCTTACAGAAGTGCAAGTATTTTATTTTGTAAAAATAATTATTGTCCGCCCCTGTGGTATAGTAGTTAGCGTGATTAGCTGCCATCCCCGGACGCCCGGGTTCGATTCCCGGCTCTGCCACGAAATTTGAGAAGTGGTACGAGGGCTGGAACGGGCTCCAATCAGCCTCGGGAGGTCAACTTAGTAGAGGAGGTTCGATTCCCACCTCAGCCATCCTCGATGTGGTTGTCCGTGGTTTCCCACAAGCAAATGCCGGGATGATATCCAATTGAAGGCCTCGGTCTCTTCCTTCCCTCTTTCTTGTCTATCCCTTCCGAACTCCCCCCCCCCATAAGGCCCCTGCTCAGCATAACAGGTGAGGCCGCCTGGGTGAGGTACTGGTCCTCCTTTCCAGTCGTATCCCCGACCCAAAGTCTCGCAATTCACGTCCGTCATCCTTAGCAAACACGAGGCAATTTACGTATTTACAAAAATGAAATAGTCCCCTTCAAGGCAATCTTCATCAATCGAATACGCCAGCCTCGTGCCGGTAGATTTACCGTCACATAGAAGAACTGCGGGATAAAATTACGGCATCTCGACGTCTCCAAAACCGTAAAAGTACAATAGTTTGTGGGTACAAAAAACAATATGAATATTATAATTAACTTACAGTTTTTGCATTCTTTCAACCGATGGAACCGTTGTTTAACCATTTCTAAGATGTCGCCGGTTTCTTAATACATGTTGGCCAGTGGTAGGGTAATGCTTTCCGCATTGTTTCTTCACCTAATCTTAGGGCCGGTTTCATCAAACTCCGTTAAGGATCTAACGTCACGTTAAACTGCTTTAACGGGATAGTTAACAGAATGACTGTCTCATCAACCTTCGTTAACGCTAACGCGCCGTTAACATTTCTGTTAATTAACGTAGGCTAGCACTCTCGTCCCGTTAAGCTGCTTAATGTCGTGTTAAAATAAAAATGGCTGGAAGAGATTTTGTGTTTGGTGCTCAGGTGCTCTATGTAGATTACCTTCAAAATGCTGAGAGACAGGAAGTTTCACGGAGAAGAAATGGTATACTTGAACTAAAAGAAATGCAGTTTTTCGAGCGATATATGTTATCTAAGCGTGTCGCGAGGAAAGTACGCAAAGAGATAGAAGAGAGGTTAGAATACCGTAGGCCTACAGGACAAAATTCACCCCTGTTTCCAGTGCAGCAATTGCTGATTGCTCTGAGATATTATGCAACGGGGTCATTCAGGTCGTTACGGGAGATATGAGCATTGTAAATTATTGAAGACTGATAGGTAGGCCTACTTAAGTTTTCCATTAACTTACTCATATGTATGAAACATTGAGTTGAAATATAAATTCAAAGGAAGGGAGATCATCCACAAATGTAGCCTACACATATATAACCTGGGAGGCCTACTTTCTAATATGATTGTGCTACTGTAGTTGTTAATGATGTATCCAGTTAATAAAATTCTGATATTGTGATATTCTGCATCACAAGTCATTATGAAGAGGCTCAACTTCGTCAGCGATTAATGAAATAATCTTCGAAGTCATCTATTTAAATGCTGGAATAAATATACCATCTCCGGTCTTGGACCGCTCCAACTTGTTCTTCGAATAATCTTTCTTTTCCCTTCTTTTTTAGGTTATCGTGCAGGTATTTAAAATGATATCTCTTTTTTCCGGGCAAAAAGAGTACAGGAGAAAGGTGACAAATGAATAATATTATAAATGCACCGTTCAGAAGAGCGAAATAATGTTAATACTACACACTGCTGAACTGATCGTTAACGTCAACGCCACGTTAGTTAATGACCTTGTTATAGTGTTCTGTGAAACGCGATTTCCATAACGCCACGTTAAAATCTTAACAAGGTATTAACTAACGCCCCTTTAGCAGATTTTTAACAGTGGTTGGTGAATCTGGCCCTTATTGTTGTAAGGTTCTGGTTATGGTGTAGCGGGTCCTTCACAATTTGTCATTGTACAGAACTTAGTTCGCTACGGGCTACAGTTTCTTTTACCCCACCTGTTAATATTTATTAGTGGATGCAGTATTATTGTACCTATCTCTTGGCACAGGCCAGACGAAATGTAACTTCTCGGTCTTATTTATGGCTGAGACGGTAGGGTAGCTGCTGAGGTATAAGAGGTGCTCCTCATGGGGCGGTAGTGATGTAATGACACTTTCTGACTGAGTGAAGAAAGTACTCATTTCTTCATCATACCTTGTATGCCTCAATTATCATGTCACCATCGGAACTTATGGTTTCCCTATAACCACCTTTGGCAATACTGTTTGAGGATCCAACCAGCCTCCGAGCTGAATACTTAACAGACACAGTTTTTATAGGGTTATCTTGGAAGTTACGTGTTTTCGAGAAATAAGCGGCACATTGAAATTAACCTTGGCGAGACCTGGTGTTTACAGTACACTGTGTCTTCTGGTATGGGCTAGACCTTTTTTTAAAAACTTCCATTCACCTATCTCAGTCCCTTGGCTCTGACAGTGTGAAAGTGACTGAGGTATGAGCGACGCTAGTAGTGCCATTCTTTATGCAGCCAGTCGTAAGTACTTTACGTGCATTGCGACACGTTTGAACTGTCGTGTAGCGAATACAAGAAAGCTTGTGATAGTACATATATCACACCCCCGAATTATATGTAGAAGGTAGAGATATTATTGTCAGTATTTGATTTATTATTATTATTATTATTATTATTATTATTATTATTATTATTATTATTATTATTATTATTATTATTATTATTATTATTATTATTATTATTAGTATTTCATTTGTATATTTTGACATTTATATTGGTAAGCTGGAAGATATCCACATATGTAGGTATGAGTAATTTGTTTTGCACGAGTGGGAAAACATTGCTTTAGTAACTCTGGTAATTTGAATGAGTCATCTGGTTACCCCAGTGTCTGTTGTGATGTACTTGTGTCAGGAAATTCCATTACTCGTGTATATATCCCAGCCTGATTAGATAAGCTTGTTGTTGTACCAGGAAAGTTTGGTGATTCATGAAAACTCCCCAGAGTTTGTTATTGTCTTGGGAGGAAGAAGTAGTTCAGGGCTTGGTCTTGGTTTGAGATCACTCATGATTGGCTGGCAAGCACCAATCCAGACGTCTCATCTGAGAGGAGGGGGATGTTGATGTCTATAAAGGTTGGTCATACGGCGGCAACCAGATGATTGTATGAGAAACATTGTGAGGATGATTGTATTAGGACATTGTAAGAGAGTATTGTAAGAAACATTGTAAGGGTGATTGTAGAGGTGATTGTAAAGGAACGAGAAGGAAGATAACTACAACTACAACTGACGCACTGTACGGGAAGGAAGTGGTGCTGATACACGGTACTGGAGTGACACGGCAGCAATGGACTGGACTTCAAACGTTCGTGGAGCGTAGTCGTGTTATGTTTGTGGAGAGTGCTTGCGCATTAAGTATTGTAGCACTTGTGGCGGCCTACCATTATATGTTGGTGAAAGCTATCTCAGACTTTCCATAAATTTATATGTTGAGGATCGACAGACGTGTGTATATATCTTTACAAGTGTTAAAATATGTGAACACAGTAGTACAAGGTACAGTATCTGTGTGAAGTGATAACTGCCGATTATGAGAATCGGTAAGTCGAATTGATATAGACTGTGAAGGGTATTTATCTTCATACATGTACATTGTTCATCGGACTATTTACAAATGGTAACCTAGTTCTCGCTTTCGTTTTCCCACGGTTTTCATTATTGTTGTGTTGTAAATATGGAGTCTTCCAGCAATATTTTATGTGTGTATTATATGTATAATGTTGTATGTTGATGAGGTGCTCATGCACGGAATTTGTTCAGAATATAGTTAGCTATTTTAGAATCAGTGTTATGGATAAACCTAGGTGCAGTTCCTACCTAATTAGTCGTTTTCAGGAGGTTGGGTAAGGCCTGCAGCAGATGTACCAGTACGCAGCATTATGTACACGCCCTGGGATATAAAGTTTATCATGCTCTTATCTAAATTCGAGGGATCCATTCTGGTGAACTCTGGCGCCCATACTACGGACATTTCGGTTAATTATGCTTATTAATTTTATTAAGTTTTTGAGTAATTTTATTAATATATTTTATTTTATTTATTTATCAGTAGTCATCAACTAGTTACAATTGGCTCCCCAACGTGTGGCTGAATGATTGGTACATCTGTTAGGCTTATAAGCGTAGGTGCACTTGTCAGGTGTGGTTGGAATTCTGCGAACTATGTCAGTGAAGTGTTTTATATGTACGTGATATGTATGTTGGAGTATGAAGAAATGTTGTAGCGAGTCGAGTATTATAAGACTGAGAAGTAGAGAGGTTGTTAAAGTTGTTGGTACTATGAATCAGGATAAGAGAAATCAAAAGAATTCCACCACATTGAGTTTATCTAATTTAAGTGAGAATAGCGAAATGGCTGAAAGTAGGAAAGATCAATCGGCAACGATAGGTGAGGAACCGAGTAACCCGTCTCAAACTCAGAATGTAGGGGATCAAGGGGCGACCTTAACTCTTAGTATGCTTCAATCACTATTTAATCAGTTCAGTAAAGAGTTGAAGGGTGAATTTAACAGTAAGAGTGACGTATTGTCCAGTAAAATCGATAATAATAATGTTGAATTGTCCAGTAAAATCGATAATAATAATGTTGAATTGTCCAGTAAAATCGATAATAATAATGTTGAATTGTCTAGTAAAATCGATAATAATAATGTTGAACTGTCCAGTAAAATCGATAATAATAATATTGAATTGTCCAGTAAGATTGATAGTCAGAGTAAAGAGTTGAAGAGTGAACTGAGTTTTTTAAGTAATGAAATATACAGTATTAATAGTGAATTAAATTCAGTTAGTACGGAATTGTCCAGTAAGATTGAGAATCAAAGTAAGGAGTTAAATTTAGTGAGTGTTGAATTGTCTAGTAAAATTGATAGTTTAAGTAGTGCTGTGAATGGTAGAATAGATGAATTGAACCAGAAGTTTGACCATCAAAGCAGAGAAATTCAGGAAGTCAATAATAAGGTTGAATCTCAATGCTTGGAATTGACTGAGAAAATTGAATGCCGATTTAATGTAGTTAGGAAAGAATTTGTTGAAAACAGCAAGGAATGTGATAAGAGAATAAAAATAGTGGAAGATAAAGTCGAGGAAATAGATAGAATTAAATCCAATCAGAACGTTTTAGCGAAGCGTATAGATGAGAAGGATGAGAAATTGGAGAAAGACCTGAAGTCGGTAAAAGATGACCTCAAGTCAGTAGAAGGAAATGCCAGAATGGTAGTTGAAGAAGGAATTAAAGCATGTCATGTAAAGTTAAGGAAGGAGATCAGTCAAATCCAAGTAGGTAGCAGCATATGTAATAGGTACGTATCTTGTACGAAGGACTCTGAATTACCCAAGTTTAATGGTCGGCAGTTTAATCCGATGGAATTCTTGAAAACGGTGGAGAAACGGTTTTCTAAGAATCTTGACGATGGTTTGATCGAGTGGAGTATGGTTGATGAGATGTTGGATATTGCATTTGTTGGAGAAGCGAGATCCTGGTTTCAAGTTTATAGACAGGGTATTTCGAGTTTGGAGGAATTTAGGGAGAAATTTAGTTCTAAATTTTGGAGTGAAGCTATTCAGGGAAGGGAAAGAGATCGCGTGCTATTTGGCAAGTATAAACCTCAGGAAGGTGTATCTATGACGGAATATTTCTTGGCGCATGTTCTGATCAGCCAGAATATTGAAGGTCTAGCATCGGAGAGAGATACAGTACGCCAGATGTTGAGGCATTTTCCTGAGAAGGTCGGATTAGCTGCATGTATGCAGAATATTGTTACGATTAAAGAATTAGAGCAGCTGTTAGAGAGGTTTGATGCTTTGGAAGGGCAGGGGAGGACCAGGCAAAGTGAAGGTAGGAATTACGGGGATAATGGGAGACAAGGTAATCAGCTAGGGGGAGATAGGAATAATCAGAATTTCAGTCATTCTAGGCAAGGGAATCAGGGTGGTAATTCCGGAAGGGGAAACAGACAGTCTAATCAGGGAGTTAATCACCAGGAATATTATGGCAGAAGACCTAATCAAGGGGAATCAGAAAGTAGGGGGCGTACGGATCAGAGACCTCCAGATCAAGTGCCGAGAAATGATAACAGTGAACAGTCCACGTCAAGTAATTTAAACCGGAATCGGACTTCTTAGTTGGGTCAGATAGGCAGTCCGATACCGAAATTCCTATTCACGCGATGAAACAGGTAAGTTACGAGGTAGACGTGAAAGAGGAATTATTGTATGACCATGTGTTTTGTGTTCAGGGAGATTTTGAGAATAGGGGGCGTGATGAAGGTAAGAAAGCTGTGTCGGATGACTTACTTTGTACTAGTGGTGATTTTAATAGCGATGTTGCGATCGATAATCTTGTGGAAGTTTCTGAAATTGAAAGTGAAGTTTTTTGTGAAGTTGATGAAGGTTGTTTTGTGAGTGAAGAGTGTTCACGGAGTATACATCATGAGGATGTTTTTGTTGATTTAAGTATATGTGAGGAGAGTAAAGTTAGGTCCATTATGTGTGAAAATGGTGACTTTGAGATTAATGAAACTTCTGATAAGAGAGGCGAAAGTAGCAGTGTTGTTGGCATGAAGGTGGTGCAAGTGGGAGCTGATATGAAATGTGGTGAAGATGGTTTAATTGTTGGGTCATTAAGTAGTAATGGCAGCAATTTCAAAGTGTATTATGGTAAGAATTTCAATAATAGAGTGAGCGTGTGTGAGAATGGAAGTGTGCGTGAGATGAAAGAAAGTCTTTTCAAGCGAGTGCGTAATGTTTTATTTAAGACTGAGAGTTGTGTGAATGATTTGAATGACGTGCTGAGTGATAGCGATGTGGAATGTGTGAAAAAGTATGTGATCTGTTTGCTTGCATTAATTATGGTTTTGTGGAAGAGTAAACATAGTAAGATTCCCGAATATTTCAGAAAGAGGGATTTCTTGGTTATGAATGTTCCGAATGAAAGCTTGTATGATTCTTGTGTGACTGAATGGTACGAATCTTTGTGTGTGAGATAGTGTATTCTAGACGTAGTTAGATTTTATTGCGGTACGCATTCCTCGTCTATCGATGCCAATGTTAAGTTTATGTATAGTTTTTTTATTTATATCAGGGTCCGTATACTGTGGACAGTAGAATAGGCAAGTGTGCTTATAGGCTCCTAACCGCTGAAAATAAGGTCCTTGGGACATTTAATATCTATAGCCTTCGCAGATATAAGAGATAGGATCTGCACCTTGGATGTATATATTATCAATATTAATGTATGTGTACAGTAGCAAGTAGGGATTGTGTTCAATGGTATATGAAAAAATCAGAGTTGTGTGTATATAGCCATATTATTATTATTATTATTGTTTGGACAAATTGTATTTCGTGTATGCGAATACAATGCAATAGACGCAATGTATATATCATTATTACAGTAAATTATGTGTTCAGTTATGCCATTATAAGGTTATGTATGAAGTTCTGTTTTATGGTGAATCATAATATATGATATCATCGATTCACCAAGGGGGCGTTATGTGATAGTACATATATCACACCCCCGAATTATATGTAGAAGGTAGAGATATTATTGTCAGTATTTGATTTATTATTATTATTATTATTATTATCATTATTATTATTATTATTATTATTATTAGTATTTCATTTGTATATTTTGACATTTATATTGGTAAGCTGGAAGATATCCACATATGTAGGTATGAGTAATTTGGTTTGCACGAGTGGGAAAACATTGCTTTAGTAACTCTGGGAATTTGAATGAGTCATCTGGTTACCCCAGTGTCTGTTGTGATGTACTTGTGTCAGGAAATTCCATTACTCGTGTATATATCCCAGCCTGATTAGATAAGCTTGTTGTTGTACCAGGAAAGTTTGGTGATTCATGAAAACTCCCCAGAGTTTGTTATTGTCTTGGGAGGAAGAAGTAGTTCAGGGCTTGGTCTTGGTTTGCGATCACTCATGATTGGCTGGCAAGCACCAATCCAGACGTCTCATCTGAGAGGAGGGGGATGTTGATGTCTATAAAGGTTGGTCATACGGCGGCAACCAGATGATTGTATGAGAAACATTGTGAGGATGATTGTATTAGGACATTGTAAGAGAGTATTGTAAGAAACATTGTAAGGGTGATTGTAGAGGTGATTGTAAAGGAACGAGAAGGAAGATAACTACAACTACAACTGACGCACTGTACGGGAAGGAAGTGGTGCTGATACACGGTACTGGAGTGACACGGCAGCAATGGACTGGACTTCAAACGTTCGTGGAGCGTAGTCGTGTTATGTTTGTGGAGAGTGCTTGCGCATTAAGTATTGTAGCACTTGTGGCGGCCTACCATTATATGTTGGTGAAAGCTATCTCAGACTTTCCATAAATTTATATGTTGAGGATCGACAGACGTGTGTATATATCTTTACAAGTGTTAAAATATGTGAACACAGTAGTACAAGGTACAGTATCTGTGTGAAGTGATAACTGCCGATTATGAGAATCGGTAAGTCGAATTGATATAGACTGTGAAGGGTATTTATCTTCATACATGTACATTGTTCATCGGACTATTTACAAATGGTAACCTAGTTCTCGCTTTCGTTTTCCCACGGTTTTCATTATTGTTGTGTTGTAAATATGGAGTCTTCCAGCAATATTTTATGTGTGTATTATATGTATAATGTTGTATGTTGATGAGGTGCTCATGCACGGAATTTGTTCAGAATATAGTTAGCTATTTTAGAATCAGTGTTATTGATAAACCTAGGTGCAGTTCCTACCTAATTAGTCGTTTTCAGGAGGTTGGGTAAGGCCTGCAGCAGATGTACCAGTACGCAGCATTATGTACACGCCCTGGGATATAAAGTTTATCATGCTCTTATCTAAATTCGAGGGATCCATTCTGGTGAACTCTGGCGCCCATACTACGGACATTTTGGTTAATTATGCTTATTAATTTTATTAAGTTTTTGAGTAATTTTATTAATATATTTTATTTTATTTATTTATCAGTAGTCATCAAATTATTACAAGCTGCACTTCTCGGGATATCGAGCAGAACATCTACCTGTGCTCTCACCGTTATCAACTGTCCCGCTCCTTGGCTAAATGGTGTTCTTTGGTTGAAGGGGTCCTGGTTCGACTCATGGCTGGGTCAGGGATTTTAACCTTCATTGGTTAATTCAGATGGTTCGGGAGCTGGTGTGTGTGTGTGTGTGTGTGTGTGTGTGTGTGTGTGTGTGTGTGTGTGTGTGTGTGTGTGTGTGTGTGTGTGTGTGTGTGTGTGTGTGTGTGTGCGCGTCATCCTTAGCATTAGAATTCATCATAGGCAGGGTCCCACCCGCAGGTCGCCTGTAGATGTCAGTCCTCTAAGGTCACACGCCCACCTCACCAGAATTTGAACGAGACTGGTAATCTGTATCCTCTCGGCACTCCCTGCATTTTATTTGTACTGTACCGTGCCGATGGCCGCGTGGTTTCAGCTTGCGTTCGGGAGATAGTGGGTTCGAATCCCACTGTCGGAAGCCTTGAACATGGTTATTCGTGGTTTCCCATTTTCACACCAGGCAAATGCTGGGGCTGTATCTTAATAAAGGATACGAATGTTCCTTCCCACTCCTAGCACTTTCCTCTCCCATCGCCGCCAAGAGACCTATCTATGTCGGTGCGACGTAAAGCAAATTGTAAGAAAAGAGCTTTTTAAATGCAATTATATTTTTTCCTTACAATTCAAATGTTTGCTACATTGCTTTTATCTCGTAATAGGTGGGTACTGTAGGCTTAAGTCGAAAGTACAAAGGTTCAGTTCAAATTTTGCCTATGTTACGGCGTAACGAGTAAACCACTAAAAATAATTTCTCGAACTTTGTATTAAAGTTCAGGAATAGCCGGGTGTTCAAAACGTGATATATTATTTGATTAGAATGAAGTGGCATTAAAGCCCCGAAACAGAGATAAGTCGAAATTCTCCGTCAATATTAGTTTTTTTAATAAAAAAGTACACAATAAAAGATGCGCAAAATATTTCCAATCTTTTCTATTGCACATGTCCTTTTTTCACCAATACGAGCAGTAATAACGGAGACATTCGCGATTATTTTATTATTTCCCAAACTTCCAAGTATCTCAGCATATAATAGGTAGGCCTATATCTAAAATCTGTACATGAAAAACGGTGTCTTTTATGCCACATCCATTTTTACCATACGAGTTAAGAGAGAGACCGAGCTCGATAGCTGCAGTCGCTTAACTGCGGGCAGTATCCAGTATTCGAGAGATAGTAGGTTCGAACCCCACTGTCGGCAGCCCTGAAAATGGTTTTCCGTGATTTCCCATTTTCACACTAGGCAAATGCTGGGGCTGTACCTTATTTAAGGCCACGGCCGCTTCCTTCCCACGCCCTTTCCTTCCCATCGTCGCCATAAGACCTATCTGTGTCGGTGCGACGTAAAGCAACTAGCAAAAGACAAGAGAGATTCGCCAATTTAGATTTTTATTTTTAAGTTCATCGGAGAACACCGCTGACTTGGAAATCGTTTTCAGTCATGGTACCGAACTAACTGGCGATGGTGGTGGTCATTGACCAGAAAAATGATGAAGATGACGATCAAAATGAGAATTGAAACAGGAGGGAGCGATCAATCGAAGAACGAGGAAAAAGAGCATAAAAGGAGGCTAAATGCCTAGACCTCGAATACTCTAATATCGTTGACCCGAAGAAAATAAGACGTGATTATCTGCAATGTCCTACGCACTTAAAACTGATTAAAAAAACACATTATACTGATTGACTATTATTGGCTGAGGTGTGCTTTGTCTCTTCTGCTACCACTCACCTCCGCTTGAGGGCACTACTGCCACAATGAGAAAAACCAACTCGTCAACGACGGGTACACAAAAGCTAGTTATTACATAAATCACTATTTAACAACACAATATCCTGTTTTGTCGCTTTTTTAGTCTCAGGGTATAAATACAGTACCCTAAATGTCACGAGTTATATTTCAGTCTCTGCCAGAGATTTACAGTCTGACCCGAGCGCTAAATCGGGGCTACACTCCATCTCGTGAGAACGATTGAGTAAAGGTAGGCTGAGATCCCAGTCGTTGGTCATTCTCCAAGTGGTTTACGGTGGTTCTCACTCCTAATTCTGCGTAAGTGCCGGGATGGTTTCTAAATTACGACACAGTCCTGGCCTTTCAAATCCCAACCATTTCCTTTTCAAATCCTAAACGTAATAAGAAAGAGAGCCGCAAAAATCCCCACCACCTCCACTGGTTAATCTGACGTCTTAAGGAAGGAAAATTCGTTCCTCGAATCCTATGGAATCGACCGAATCCGAAGGGTAGACGAACACGAGAAAATAATAATTTAAACTATATAATTACAATTTAGTATTATTTACGATCAAGTGAGCGAGTGAACCCGAGTCAGCAGGGCGAGGCACTTAAAGCAGTTGCGTAGGAAACTTTCTTAATCTGTTTTCCCTCCAGGGTCGGTTTTTCCCTCGGACTCAGCGAGGGATCCCACCTCTACCGCCTCAAGGGCAGTGTCCTGGAGCTTCAGACTTTGGGTCGGGCATACAACTGGGGGGAATGACCAGTACCTGGCCCAGGTGGCCTCACCTGCTATGCTGAGCAGGGACCTTGTGGAGGCATGGGGAGTTTGGATGGGACAGGCAAGGAAGAGGGAAGGAAGCGGCCGTGGCCTTAAGTTAGGTACCATCCCGGCATTTGCCTGGAGGAGAAGTGGGAAACCACGCAAAACTACTTCCAGGATGGCTGAGGTGGGAATCGAACCCACCTCTACTCAGTTGACCTCCCGAGGCTTAGTGGACACCGTTCCAGCCCTCGTACCACTTTTCAAATTTCGTGGCAGAGCCGGGAATTGAACCTGGACCTCCGGGGGTGGCAGCTAATCACGCTAACCACTACACCACAGAGGCGGACGCCTAGGAAACTTTACTCTCGATTATCTCGGTAAGAAAGTCTCGTCACATAAAATCCAGAAAGCAGGCTTGTAGTTTTACGTGACTGTTTATATCTCAGTGAAATGAAATGGCGTATGGCTTTTAGTGCCGGGAGTGTCCGAGGACAATTTCGGCTCGCCAGATGCAGGTCTTTTGATTTGACTCCCGTAGGCGACCTGCGCGTCGTGATGAGGATGAAATGATAATGAAGACGACACATACACCCAGCCCCCTTGCCAGCGAAATTAACCAATGATGGTTAAAATTCCCAACCCTGCCGGGAATTGAACCCGGGACCCCTGTGGCCAAAGGCCAGCACGCTAACCATATAGCCATGGAGCCGGACATATATCATAGCCACAACACCTCCAGTTTGACGGGGTATCTCAATCGCAAGGGGCCTGAAATTTAATTTCAAAAATGCCCCATGCACTGCTCGTGGAGAGAAGCCAGCTACGATGCCTCCAAATTACACTCCATGCAACCTGATAATGGCAACTGTTCCTTATAACATGAACATTGATCCGAATCAATGATTTCCATGTTTATTAGTTCCCATTGTGAGTGTGCTTGCTGATAAACTCAAGTTCAAATGGCACAGTGGTCCAGTTAGTGAAGGATAAGAAGGAGTACATCAATACATATCACTGTAATACTGTAGTTTGTAATCTCCGAAGTGGCAGTCTGGTGCCTTGTATGAGTAATACTGGTATCCCGCCACCAAGGACATGTGAGACATTTTCACGGTCAGCTGCGGCGCGCGGCTAACTATGTCGGATTGAACTTGACCTTAATATCTGAGCACTACGAGGTCTTCCCAGATGTTACATGCAGCAGCGGTATTAAACATACTGGTCACATTAACATACAGTGGCCACAGAAAGTATTCGTACACCAACATGTTAACGTATATCTTGTATATTAAGCACCATGAACTAATATAAACACATCCCGTGAGACATATGTATAAAGAAAAGACAATACCTTGCAGTACAATTGCTATGAGATTTACAGCGCTCAACATAAACAAATAAACCCGTCTTTTAACACAAAAAAGTATTCGTACACTAATAGATGATTCAAAACTTGTCGAAGTTTTTGTTCAAACACGGTCTTAATATTGTGTATACATGCCTTTAGCTTTGATGACTTGTTTCACACGTCTTGGTATTGACCTAACTCTTCAGATATGTTGGACTTTGTATCCGAGAACATCTTTTTAAGATGTTCGTTACTATAAGGATGGCGTACTTGCACTTCTTTGCCTAGATGATCACACAGGTTCTCTATGGGATTGAGATCTGGACTCTGCGGTGGAGTGAGAAGTCTTCTTGGGGCATTGTACAACAACAATTCACAGGTTATCATGGCACAATGCTTAGGATCATTCCACTGTTGAAAGTGGAAGACTCCTTCCAGATGAGGCTTGTGTGCACTGCTGCTTAAATTATGGCGCAACACATCTATGTTCTTCCTGGCATCCGTAATACCGTCAATAAATGCCAGATTTCCCACTCCATTTGCAACCATACACCTCCAAACCATCACACTCGTTCCTCCGTGTTTTACCTACGTGTTGAGGTTCAAGTTGGGTGTTTGACTTCCGCCAAAACCTTGCTGCTCCTACCAGTTCCAAACGGTGTAAATTTCGCTTCACCAGAAAAAATAACGGTGTTCCAAATGTCCATTTCATTTTCACAATACTCTTTTGTGAACTGTAGGTGCTTCTGCCTATTTCTTTCACTTATAAGTGGCTTCTTTCGTGGACATCTACTACGCAGGTTTGTGCAATACATTCCTTATGGTTTGCACACTCACCGTTTTGTTGGACCTTGAAGCGAGGCCTCCACGATGGATGCAGCACTTCGAAACGGTTCCTTTTGTGCCGAATGCACAATATTGCGTCACTCCCGTACTGTCAGCACTTTTGGACGACCAGATCTGGGTTTGTTTTCTGTTTTTCCGCTGTGTTTGTACTGTATTTACTAACCATTGAACTCACCGTAGTAAAGCTAATGTCCAGCTGTTTTCCAATCTGACGATAACTTTTACCTTGTTTATACAATTAACACCATATACTCTCGTTGACTCAACGAAAGTTCCGTTTTCTTTTGCCCCATACTAAATAATCTTACGGCAACGATAGAACAGTGATGACTGAAGAGATAACAACCCCTTCTGCAGACACAGCGGCGAAAACCATCACATTCCATCGGTGTACGAATACTTTCTGTGGCCACTGTAGGCACGTAGACGGCACCTCTCAGGATGACTTGTATCAAAAGAGAGGCAAGTATATATACGGATAACCATGTGAGTGCGGACATTCCCAGTATCATATTGTACTCCTCTAAAATTTACCTATGAACGTCCTTATTTCTTTACATAACTACAACTACGATCAACTATAACAGAAATAAACAGAGCAAAATAATAAATTGTTGTTTACAATTAATTTTCTTGGTATATGGTTTTATAATAGCGTACAATTGTCTTACTATGGGTTGCTAGTAGAGTGTAGACACTGCTCGCGAATTGCTCTAATTTTCGTTCGTTCGCAATCTGGTTACTCTCCAGGGTCGGATTTTCCCTCACATTTAGCGAGGGATCCCACCTCTACCGCCTCAAGGGCAGTGACCTGGAGCTTCAGACTCTGGGTCTGGGGATACAACTGGGGAGGATGACCAGTACCTCGCCCAGGTGGCCTCACCTGCTATGCTGAACAGGGGCCTTGTGGGGGGATGGGAAGATTGGAAGGGATAGACAAGGAAGAAGGAAAGGAAGCGGCCGTGGCCTTAAGTTAGGTACCATCCCGGCATTTGCCTGGAGGAGAAGTGGGAAACCACGGAAAACCACTTCCAGGATGGCTGAGGAGGGAATCGAACCTCCCCTATACTCAGTTGACCTCCCGAGGCTGAGTGGACCCCGTTCCAGCCCTCGTACCACTTTTGAAATTTCGTGGCAGAGCCGGGAATCGAACCCGGGCCTCTGGGGGTGGCAGCTAATCACACTAACCACTACACCACAGAGGCGGACTGCTCTCTAATTTAACTAGTTAAAAAAAGATAATTTTGATAATGCTTAAAATTTGAGCAACTGAAAACAATAGTATCTGTAAATATTGAATAAATGCCCATCACATCCACTATGATTGGACTTCTAATCCATACTAAGCAGACAAGGAAGCCCACTCCCCGTTAAAAGATTACTACCACTCTTATGGTATATTACGATTAACTTCTAATTACATCAAACAATTATTAACTGTTATGTCATCAATAGGGATCGGGAGTTTATGACCTAAAGAAGTACAAAATATGCAAGCAAAAGAAGTTTAACATGAGTTTGGGATAGAAAAAATGTAAAGAAGACGGGAGAAAAATAAAAATCTGTGTGTGGTCGGAAACAATGTGAACCGAGTATATGAGCGTTGGTCATACTGAAAAGTAATTTGAAGAAATAAATGAAAAAATAATGTCGATATCCCTCGCCGTTGTAATTTTATCAGCTGCTGAACTTAGCCAATCAGATCGCTTCGCGGGCGAATTCAAATGGGGTTTACAAGGCGGTGTTGCTAAATCTGCAAGTGGCTTGCTCGGGCTTGAAAGACATGCCGATAAATGAGCATCAAACACCAACACACAGTGAGTTTCAGCCAGTGCCACCATAGCGTGCTTGCTATGGGCCGAGACTATCACCAGGGAGGTCCTTGTTCAAGTTCCGCCCGTGGAGAAGTTTATTTCTTCTATTGGAGCTCTCAAGCCGGTCATAAGACACGTGCATATTCAGCAACACCGCCTCGCGAAGCCCATCTGAAATCGCCCGCGAAGCGACGTGATTGGCTAATTTCAGCAGCTGATAAAATGCCAACGGGACGAGATATCGACGTTTTTTTATCAAATTATCAGTATGACCAACTCTCTCTCTGCCTGGCCGAGGCGGTAAAGGCGTTCTCGGTTCGCCCGGAAGGACGTGGGTTCAAATCCCCGTCAGGAAGTCGTAAAATTTAAGAAACGATATTTCCACTTCCGAAGGTGCATATGGCCCTGAGGTTCACTCAGCCTACACCAAAAATGAGTACCAGGTTAATTCCTGGGGACAAAGGCGGCCGGGCGTAGAGCTAACCACTCTACCCCATCACGTGCCAAGGTTAACAATGGTGGAAGCCTTTACCTTCCACTCCTCCAAGGGCCTTCATGGCTTTGCTTTGCTATGACCAACTCGCTAATGCTCATATACTCCGTTCACGTTGTTTCCGACCACCCTGTATACAGGTAATGAACATACGACACTGAGTGAACCGTCTAGTAATGTAGCCGGAGGCGTGATTTAAAGATAGGCGCAAAATAAAAAAAAAGAAAGAAGTAAAACCATCTCCGTACAGGTCATGAAGGTCCTTGGAAAAGTGGAAGTAAAGGCTTCCACTATACGTAACTGAGCATTAATTGTGATTGCGGTTTGCTCTATGTCAGACCGCCCTTGCTCCCAGAAATTAACCCCATTTTTGGTGCAAACTGAGTTAAACCCAGGACCATGTGCCTCTCCAGAATTGGAAATCTCGTATTTCTTAATTAGACGACCTGACGGGGAATCCAACTGACGTTCTTCCCTGTGTAACGAGCACTACCACCCCGGATAGGCAACCCCTTTCACGTGGACCCGACGCACTCGTATCTCATCCACGCGTAGAGATTGCCTCCGTCTCCACAAATCAATCAGTGCTAGGACGATTATAGTTACTCACAAGACAACAACGCATAAACCTAAATTCCCATATTTCAGATAATATATATGAATAGTGATTCATGTGATTCATATCCCATATAATTTACAGAATCTTGAAGTAAGAAATCAAATTATAATATTTGTAAAAAGAGGTCTGGAACTTATCCAACAAAATATTTTGCAAGTTTTATTTTGGGATCCTATAAATAAGTGTGCTAAAGTCACTTCGGAAAACATCCACCGAAAACTGTGCGTTATGTTTCGAAGGTCCTTTAAAAACAAACTAATTAATTTGTCTAGCAATGAGTTTCTCGACGCAGAAAGTGACAGGTTAAATCGTATTTATTATAACATCTACAGCAAATAATATTGGCGAAACGAGAGGTCTTAGATAATTGAGTAGTTTCACTGTACAATGACTCGCTTACTATCTTTAGAACGAGTAGCCTGGCCCACTTCAAGTTGTGCATCGCAAATGAGGGCGTTCACTCAACCATGGCTCGACTGCGATAGATTTCTGAACAAACTGCAGTCACGATGAGAGGTAAACGAGTGAAAGGATTTCTAGTTTGACTTCAATCTCTCGTGTTCAAACTTTCACGAAGTCTAGATATCTCACTTTCATTTACGAATAGGGTGTGTCGATTTGAGAACTGCAGTTTCAACAAGTCTGAGTTTCTCATCTCAGAGGTGACAGTGAATATACTTCATCAGCAAGACAGTCCACTATCCCCACTATTGTTTATCATCACGGATGACATAATGAAGAACATCAAGAAAAGCTCTGATGAACTAAATGCAATGGCTTTCACTGATGACTTTATGATCTGGGGAGAAATTGAGGAACAAGTCCAGTTAAGACTCAATGAATGGAAGATTAAGTTCCAGGAATTCAATCTTAAGGTCAGCGAAACCAAAACAGTAGTGATGGCAATAAACAGCGAGGGACTACCAGCGAACATCATGCCAGGAAACCATCCACTGGAAAGCGCGAAAAACTTTACATACCTCGGCAATGTAATTTCTCAAGATACACTGGGCACAAAGGAGGTGGCAAATAGAGTGCAGAAGAGCTCTCACTTTTACCAGCAAATACTGTACGAGCAATCCTCTGAGATCCCAAAAAGTACCAACAAAATCAACTCTGGTGATGATTTCTTTTTTACTATTTGCTTTACGTCGCACCGACACAGATTGGTCTTACGGCGACGATGGGGTAGGAAATGGGGAAAGAGCTAGGAGCGGGAAGGTAGCGTGACCTTAGTTAAGGTACAGCCCCAGCATTTGCCTGGTGTGAAAATGGGAAACTTGGGAAAACAATCTTCATGGCTGCCGACAGTAGGGTTCGAACCCACTATCTCCCAAATACCAGCTCACATCTGCGAGCCCCTAACTGCACGGCCAACTCGCTCGGTTGGTGATCTTCAGTCAGTACTTCATACTGATCTTAACCTATGGTATCGAAACCTGCATCCTCACTAAGAAAGACTCATCACGCTGAGATGAAGTTTCTGAGATCCTCAATTCAAAAAACAAAACTGGACAAGTTAAGGAATGATACAGTTAGAAAGAAAATTGGGATTGAGAAATCATTGTTAGATCGGGTCAGCATGTCCAGACACAGGTGGTTCGGGCATGAGGATGAAGCCAACAAGGACAGCTTACGTTATCTTGGAGAGACATGCGGCAGGAAAATGAATGGTGGGAAGACCAAGAACATCATAAGGATGGACATTGCAGGTCGGGAAAAGACACTGGAGGACATCATTAACAACAGGACGTAACTCAGTAAGACAAAGTGGAAGAGGCTCGCCAACTACAGTACCCAGGAAAATGGAAATGTAAAATTATGTAAAAGTATTTTCCGTAATAATATTTAACCGTTTACAGACCGAGGAACATTTAACGATGATATTCATTGAATTGAGCAGTTCCAACCGCACTAGTATGTACCATGATCCTAATTTCTTAAATAAAGTTATTTATAGTAGGCTATTTTAAAAACATCACTACCCATAGATTTCGGATGTATTCCTTGCTGAGATATCAATATTCGTAATAATAATGTTATTGGCTTTACATCCCACCAACTAATTTTACGCTTTTCGGAAACGCCAAGGTGCCGGAATTTAGTCCCACATGAATTCTTTTACGTACCAGTAAATTTACCGACACGAGGCTGACGTAATTGAGCACCTTCAAATACCACCGGACTGGGCCAGGATCGAAACTGCCAAAATGGGGTCAGAACACCAGCGCCTCAACCGTCTGAGCCTCTCAGTTCGGCATGAATATTCGTGATCATAGGCTTGTAAATTATGTCTGGTTCCTTGGCTGTGTGGTCAGAATTGTGGCCTTCGATTCAGAAGGTACCAGTTTCGATTCCCTGTCAGTGCGGAAATTTTATCAGTGTCCGGTTAATTCCTCTGGCTCGGGGACTGAGTGTTCGTGTTCGTCTTAACACACTCCCGTTCATTCACACACAACACAGAACCACCACCGAAACATGCAGTAGTGGATAACATCCCTCCACAAAGAGTTGACATCAGGAAGGGTGCAGTCGTAACAACCAAGCTACTGTAGGTCCATCTGTGCGACACACATACACCTACTATCCCACCAGGGTGTGGAAGATGAAAAATAAGAAGAATGTTACAAAATTTTACAAACCAAACATAGTTCCAAGAATGGAGATGACGGGCGAGTTGGCCGTGCGGTTGGGGCACGTGCCTGTGAATTTGCATCTGGGAGATAGTGGGTTCGAATCCCACTGTCGGCAGCCCTGCAGATGGTTTTCCGTGGTTTCCATTTTCACACCAGGCAAATGCTGGGGCTGTACCTTAACTAAGTCCACGGCCGCTTCCTTCCAACTCCTAGGCCTTTCCTATCCCATCGACGCCCTAAGACCTATCTGTGTCGGTACGACGTAAAGCAACTAGCAAAATAAAAAAATAAAAAAAACTAAAGATGATAATGTAAGGATTTCTTCGAATGCGTTACAATTTTTTCTTCCTGCGGTTAAAGTTGATACATTCTTCCCTAGTGTGGCTGCCTATTTGCCTGATAATTGCCTTTCTCTTTATACAGTAGTCTCTTTTCTCTAACGTCTTGCAGCTCGTCCTGTTCAATGCAGAAATTCTCACCTTTTCTCTAACTGGCAGCACTGATGCATCACTATACAGCTATTTCAAGAGTCATCTGCGTGTTGCTGAAGTGGAAACGTGCAGCTGCATCGCACCTCGCTGCTTGGCACTGATTCAAATGGCTGGCTCTAGTACATATAACCTAGGACAACACGAGAATTGGTAGGCTAGAGCAAGGCCAACCTAGAGCCTGACCTACACAAGCCTGTGAGGCTAGTGCAAGGTAATCACTTGGCTGAATACAATTGAATAGGCTCTGATTATTATTTATGTACTGTTCGGCTCCATGGCTGAATGGTTAGCGTGCTGGCCTTTGGTCCAGAGGGTCCCGGGTTCGACTCCCGGCCGGGTCGGCGATTTTAACCCTCATTGGTTAATTCCGATGGCTTGGGGGCTAGGTGTGTCTACCGTCTTCAGCATTAGAATTCATGACAGGTAGGTTCCCATCGTCACAGACGTGCAAGTCGCTTATATGGCGTCAACTCGTAAGAACTGCACTAGGCCTCTTCGGAGGCCACACGTTATTATTATTATGTTAGTGATCTAACGTCGTATTAACACATAGGTTTTCGGCGACGCAAGGTTGGGAAAGGACTAGGAGTGTGAAGGAAGCGGCCGTGGCCTTAATTGAGGTACAGTCCCAGTATTTGCCTGGCGCGAAAAAGAGGAAACCACCGAAAACCATCTTCAGGGCTGCTGGCGATGGGTTTCGAATCCACCATCTCCCGAATGCAAACTCACAGCTACGCCGGCAGCTCGCTCGGTAATTTTAGATCCTTCAGATGAGTCAAAATACATTTCACTGCTTCATTTGATTCAGAAAGATAGGGAACAAACCTGGCAAATCGTAAACCACATCGCAGTTTGTGGTGGTGGTGGTGGTGATTATTGTTGGAAGTGCAGATGTGCATCTATCCTCTCTTTTAACACTAATCGAATGTAAAATGGAATAAGTCCGGCAATTTGAAGAATTAATATTTCAGAAAAAGAAACGGAAGGGCCGCGAATGCAATGTAAAATCCTCCCTAGATCTCAAAAACCTAATAACCATCGGGGTCGGAAGAGAACAAAAGTTGACCAAGATGGTTGGATACCGGGCGAGTTGGCCGTGCGCGTAGAGGCGCGCGGCTGTGAGCTTGCATCCGGGAGATTGGGGTTCGAATCCCACTGTCGGCAGCCCTGAAGATGGTTTTCCGTGGTTTCCCATTTTCACATCAGGCAAATGCTGAGGCTGTACCTTAATTAAGGCCACGGCCTCTTCCTTCCAACTCCTAGGCCATTCCTATCCCAACGTCGCCATAAGACCTATCTGTGTCGGTGAGACGTAAAGCCCCTAGCAAAAAAAAAAAAAAAAAAAGGGTTGGATAGCAAAGGAGCCCGTCACAAGTACTGCAAGTGGAAGCAGTGTCAGACTCGTCTAAGGGTCGCCAACACAAGCTCCGAAGTTGATTACCCCTGGTCCCCCTTTTAGTCACATCTTACGAGATGTACGAGATTCTGGGGATGTATTCTACCACACCTCACCCACTAACAGGGGGTTGCTGTTAATATAATCCTCTATTTATGTACAGTATATGCAGGAAGGAGAAATAATCGTAATTCAGAACAGTTCGATTCACAATCGGAGCATCAGTCATGCTGGAATCTTTTGATGTATTTGGGTCGCTGATCCCTTTTATCAAGGGCTGTTATTATTGGATGGCAATTTTCGTACACCCAGTATAGTAATGTTGAGTGTTTACCATCACAATCTCAGTGGCTCAGTTATAGAGACTCTATCAGATGGCGAAACATATTACGGCGTAGAGGAGATTAAATCGGTCAAACAAGTCGCGGTTATGGATCATCTGCTACTAATGGTTTACTTGCACGCGGAAGAAACCGTACTTTTTGGTTTGTTTTTAATTGTGGATTAACCGCGAAAACTAAACGGAAGAGTCCATTACCTCTCACCACCGGTATTATTTTTAACGATTTTCTGAAACTCTGCGGTGCCCGGAATTTTGCCCCACATGTGTTACTTTGTGTGCTAGTTATTTGGGCACCATCAAGTACCACCGGAACGAACCTATCAACTTGAGCTTAGAAAGCTAGAGTTCGTCCGTTCTGGACCACTTCAAACTGGCACAACAAAACTCAGACTTAACGTGTTCTTCCTGCCCTTCATGTGCAAAGTGTGTTCATAAATCTGTATTGTATTATGTGAAGACGCTACATAAAGGGACTTTTCAGCCTCAGTGGCATGTAAATCATCAATAAATTCAAATTAAAAATTCAAGATAAAGCTGGGATGGTACCCGATATATGTACTACCACCGCGTTTTGTTCAATTGTAGTACCAAGTAGGCGAAGTTCCTGATGTAAGCACAAAGAACACAACTAAAGATGTTATCACATCGACTTCAGAAACACTAACTGCGTTACCTATTTACCAAGTTGTGTCTCTGTATGCGAATGTGTGTGGGCGGTTGGGTAATGGTAATGATTATTGTTTAAAGAGGAAGTGTAACTCAACCGTCTTCTCTTAACGCTAATCAGAGGAAGAAATGGAAGAGGGTTGACTCTTCGAGGAATGAATATACCATAAAAAAGGAAGAGAAGAGCCACGAAGCCGTGAAGATGGACTCCCTAGACCTCGCTAACCTTCGGGTTCTAAAGAAGGTCCGACATGATAGACGAACGTGTGGAGTCTGGCACTAGAATGGGAAAACAATACTAGACTCAGCTCAGAGTCCATGGTCGCAGGATGGGGGGGGGTTAGGGTGTTCCCTTTCAGTCGAGTCTTACGACAGGTGGGGGTAATGTGGATGTATTGTACCGCCCCTCACAGGGCGACTTTAAGCTTCTGCAATGAATAACCATCTTCAACATCATATCTGTAAGAGAATTTTGGTTCTGGACGATGAGAAAACGAAAGTGGAAACTAGGCTAGGTTCAGTGAAAAGTAATCTACACACAGTTTATTATTTACAAATTTCTACTTCATTAGTCCACTGGTTGGGGTGGTAAAATGGAGAAGTGCAATATAACAAGAAGACATTCTGGATACTCTGCAAAATAGGTGTGTGTGAAATTGACCTCCACGTGTTCCAAAGTCTCAAAGAAAGAGCGTGTTGCTCTGTTTTGTACTACAGCAAGGCTAATTCGTCACATCGTGCAAATCTCAACTTCTCGTCTACTGTTTTTAACTTCCGTGCAACGAATGTCATTTCTTACACGATACTGTACAATTGCTACTGCCCAGTAATGTTGGTTGCCTACTTGCAGGCGATATTTACATAGCTTCCTTGGTCATATTTTTTGATCACATTATCTTGCTACTGTCCTTGTTTGCTCTTTCTACTCCTTCCTCTTCCCGCACTGACGTGGTATTGTGTTCATAATGTTAAGCGTTCTCTTTAATGTTCCTTTCTTTCTCTACAGGGTGTAGGAAAAGTGCCTCCAAATAATTATTGACGATGATTAAGAGCGATATAAACCAGCCCTCTGCCTCACAATTGTCATAGGGAGTCAACTGGGAAAAATTAATATAGTTTTATTGCCATAACTTACCAGGTGGGAGTCTCCATGATCATCCTGCTTGGTTGCACTTAGATGTTTTTTTCTTCCGAATGACGGTGTGAGTGAAGAGAGTAGGAATATTGTATTCGTGCAAAAATTCGACATCCAGGCTTAGATGGATCTTGACGTTTCATGACCGCTAGACATCGAAGAAAGTGAATTTCACAACATGTGATTTAAGGCGAGGCATTTGGCCCACATATTTCCTCTAAAACAACATTACTTATCCTATTTGAATCTGTCCTGATCCTCTATTACTATTGGACGACCTTTTTCCTGAACTCTCTATGTGACTTGATTTGGAAACTGTTTGTTCGTTTGCCGGGCTGAGTGGCTCAGACGGTTGAGACGCTGTTATTCTGACTACAACTAGGCAGGTTCGATTCTGGCTCAGTCCGGTGGTATTTGAAGGTGCAAAAATACTTCAACCTCGTGTCGGTAGATTTACTGGCACGTAAAAGAACTCCTGTGGGACAAAATCTTGGTACCTCGGTATTTCCGAAAACCGTGCAAAATTTATTATTATGTTCGTTCCTTTCCACAACGTATATTGATCTGTAGTGATCCCTTTCTGCTTTTGTATTTGTATTGTGTTTTGTCACCAGTATTTATTTTTATCTTCCCTTCCCTTTTCCCTTTCCCTGTGTTTATCAACATTTCTTCTTACCCTCCACTCCCTGCATCAAACCAGATCTGTCAAGATAGCCCATCAATGAGTGTTGTTGCCCGAACTCCTGGTGAAGTTGGGAAGTAAAAACGAGCTTGTCAGGGGTTGAGAAGAAATGAATGTAGAAGACAGGATTGGTGAGGAGAGAACCAATCAGCAGTGTATAAATATGTTAAGATTGTCCTTCTCTTTCGTGTTTCCTTGTTTTTCCTTGTCTGCTCTTTCTATTGCTCCCTCTTCCCACACTGTCCAAGCATTGCTTTGTCCTACTATGTGTTCCTTTTTATGTCCCTGTCTTTGTATATAAGACCTGATCATACCACCATTTGTAAACTACAGCACAAACTGGCAACATTGAGGTAGAGTCGGGCTTAAGGATAACATGGTTAATTTTCTATCACTATTGATAGTTTTTCTGAGTTTGCAATTCTTATGCGATGTCCTCGGAATCATCTGGAGAAGGAAGGGCAATTCGTTAGAATTTCAGGCAACTAAACATTTCAACTGAAAAGAGATAAAATACTGTAAGGCAAAGCACTCATACAGTAGGTATTATTGACCCGATGATTATAATGCCCAAATAAAAAAAGTAAGGCTTCAGGAACAGACCGTTTCTTCTTATCATCCTTAGTGCCAGATTGTGTATAATAATAATAATAATAATAATAATAATAATAATAATAATAATAATAATAATAATAATAATAATAATAATAATATTTTAATGGCGTGTGGCCGTCTTTTGAGTTGATTCCCCTTAAGCGACCTGCGCGTCTGGGAGGATGCGGTCATACCTACTGAATTTTAACGATGAAGGTGGCTCAAACACCCAGCCCCCGAGCCAGAGGAATTAACCAATGAAGGTTAAAATCCTTGACCTGGCCGCGAATCGAAACCGGGATCCCTTAAACCGAAGGCCGGCATGCTAACCATTTAACCATCGAGAATAATAATACTAAAAATATAATTGATACTACACTGCTTAAAAGTGTAAGTTTTGTTATTTTGGAAGGTTCGAGTTAAATTTTAATATCACTTTTTGAGGCCGTTACCCAGTAAATATCTGCATCTTGTAAACAGTAACACATGAACACTCACAAGATCTGTGATGAAGTAAAGTCTTCGAGATACAGTTTCTAGGATTCAAGAACGATGTGATGTATATCCTTAACTAGATGTAAGGATGACTCTTATTTTGTTGAGAATCGTCGGGAATGGTCCTAGTTATTGTTGTGTTTCGTATTCTTCTTCTTCTTCTTATTATTATTATTATTGACACTAAACTCTAAGGAAATGTAGTTGATGTTCTTTTTTTTGAGAATTTAGGGAAGTAATCTATACTAATAAACGGACTGCGAAGTGTATCTATCTATAAGGTTAGGTATAAAAACGAAAACAGGCATGAATTAACGAGGCACTTCTACGCACCTTAAAAACTTAAAACTTAGTTCCAGAGAACCTGGTATTTCTTCAAACCCTAGAAAAATAGAAAATTTCCGAAATACCCCGAGCGAGCTGAGTTGGGAGGTTCGAAATTGGGGCTCAGAAGCAGTACAGCATGAGTGTGCAAGGGAAGGAACTTTTTAATCCAGTGGGAAACTTCTTAACAATAATCAAAGTACTATTGGTTTTACCTCCCACTAACTACTTTTACGATTTTCGGAGACGTCAAGGTGCCGGAGTTAGCCCCGCAGGAGTTCTTTTACGTGCCAGTCAATCTACCGACACGAGGCTGGCGTGTTTGAGCACCTTCAAATACCATTGGACTGAGCCAGGATCGAACCTGAGCCACTCAGACCGGCGGGAACTTCTTTCCCAGGGGTATAAGTACATAGAAATCATGTGCTTAGAAACAAAACACATGTTTTAAGATTTAATGTATATACATATGTTACCGAGCTGGAGAGTCCACGGACAAATAACTGCAGAAATGAACTTGGATTTTTAAATTACGAAAATTTTAAAATAGGTGTAGAAAAATGCCAACATCAAGATTAGGTAAATAATATTTTTCTGGCGCTTATAGAAAAGCCGTTTAAAAATGTAGCCTATTTTTAATTTGGGGAAGTCGGTAAAATTTAATAAATATGCTTTCAGAACATTTTAATAAATAAGCAACATTTAATATATCGAAGATTTTTGAACAGAAGAAGCTGCAATTGCATAGAAATGAATATATCTGAGTACTTTATTTTTCTTAGTCTTCAAAATTTGTAAAAACCTTTTTCTTTTTTGCTGTCCGATTTCACATGGAATGGCCAGAAATTTTAAATAACATTTTTTGAGGTCATTCCCCAGTAAATATCTACATATCCCTTAAATACAAAGAACGCGACGAACCTGGTAACCGGGACGCCGCCTGCATTGAGATCAGAATTAGAGATCGGATTTGAACACGCTGCGAATTTCCCGTCAAAGTTTAAAAATTTAAGAAACGAAATTTCCTCTTTTGAAGCGGGACATGGCCTTGAGGTTTACTCAGCTTGCACCAAAAGTAAGTGGTTAATTCCTGGGAGCAAAGGCGGCCGGGCGTAGAGTTAACCACTCTACACCATTAAGTGCCGAAGTTATGGTAGTGGAGCCATTACCTTCGATTCCTCCAAGGGGCTTCATGACCTGTACGGAGATGACCTTATTTTGCTTTGATAACAATAATGGATAGTACAATATAACAAATTAACTCCGAACAACCTCCCTGTCTTGTTTCATCTCTCTGATCAGCCTCTGCATAAATTAGCGTGCGAGATGGAAGTGAGGAGCCTGACATAAATCAGTGGAAGCAATGTCGCACAGAATAGTGGATAAATTCCTACACGTAGGATTGGCTTCAGGAAATGCATCTGGCCGAAAAACTGGGCTGAATCCATACAAAGAGCCGACCACAGGTAACTGGGCAAAGGCCAAGAAGAAGAAGAAGAAGAAGAAGAAGAACAGACTTGGCTATGGGCTCCATGGTCACCAACCAACCAACCAACACTCCCAGGCTTTAGAACTGCTAAATCCGTCATCAAAGCTGTAGAGGCTCTTGTGATTGAGGTAATACAGGTTTTTGAGTGTCACCATATAACATGTGATACATTGTTAGACCTCAGTAAAGCTTTTGTTTCTGAACCACGTGATATACTAAAAAGAAAGTTCAACTATTACTGGGTTAAAGATTTAGAGTAGTTATTAATTACATCCTACCTTAACGATAAGCGTCAAATTGTGCAAGTTCAAAAAAAATAATTGTAGCACTCAAAGTAAAAACAGGTGTAGTTCAGGGTTCTGTGTAGATGATATCACTATCACAACAAATACAGAAGAGATAAGGGCATCGATTCTGCTGGAATCGTCTACTTGATTGCACGCTAATAAGATACAGTATTTGTAAATAGTAACAAGACAGAAGTTATTTATTTTCACTTAAATTTTTTAACTTTGGGAAAGAATGAGCATAGTTCTGTCAAATGATTGGGTTTACATTTGGATTCTAAGTTAACCTGGTATATTCATACACAAAATTTGCGTTAAAAAACTATCTATAGGGATATTTTACTTCGCAGACTGAAGGAGTCGGTTAATAGTCAGCTGTTGTCTTCATACTATGCCTTCTTTCACCATGCAGACCGATGTTTCAAGAAGTTGTAATAATTATGACTCTCCTGTCATTATACATATTCAATATTCAAGAAAATTTCGATGATCTGAAATCTCGTAGAAATGTACACTCATAAGGTACATAGAAAAGGGATGATTTAGATTTACCATATGTTAGATTATACCGGCCACGCGGTGTAGGAGTAGTGTGCCTGCCTCTTTTCCGGAGGCCCTGGATTCGATTCCCGGCCAGGTCAAGGAATGTTACGTGATCTTAGGGCTGGTTCGAGGTCCACTCAGCCTACCTGATTAAAATTGAGGAGCTATTTGACGGTGAGATGGCGGCCCCGGTCTAGAAAGCCAAGAATAACGGCCGAGAGGATTCGTCGTGCTGACCACACGACAGGCCTTTGGGCTGAGCAGCGGTCACTTGGTAGGCCATGGCCCTTTGGGGCTGTTGCGTCATGGGGGCGGGGGTACGTTAGATTGAGAAAATACATAAGAAAACTATAGATGTAATGGGATTAAATTATTCAATAAGCTACTTACTCAATGGGACAATGAACCCAATGTATCTTACTGTACCATACTGTAAGAATGTATATTTGCATGACGAATGTTAAACAATGCTATTCGATTCCATGCTATTCGCAAACTGAGTGTTACGTGTGGGTTATGATCACCATTTTAAAAAGGTTGAGAACACTTGGAAAATAAATGACTTTACCTTACATCTGCAGCACTAGAAATGGGATCCAGCTTGTTGGAGAGAGACTATCTAAAGTCTAGACGTGTCTTACGTAACATTTCACTATGCGACCTCTGACTAACGAACAAGTCGTTTAGGACTGAATATAATCTCAACAGAGATCAAGACGTGACCTGACTCATATTTATTGGCACATTTCATTTCCTTTTTGCTAAGCACAATTGAGTAATGGTTTGTTTAGGTTCGAACACACGTTCAAAAACACGGAGATCTGCTACGTGACCCAATTGCTATTTCAGCTAACAACGACGTCTCTGCATTAGGAAGTGTGACAAAGAAGTACAGAGAAGTAATCAGCGGTTTTACACTACTGATGTAATCTGTCACTCTGCTACCACATGCCTCCACTGTTCTGACAACAAAATAGCAGCACTGAGCTATATTTTTACGATTTCAACCAAAACGGCTGTCGTTACTTATGTCATACTGTATATCGATGTCAATATTAAACCAAACTTTCTTATTAGACTCGATGGTTCCTTTCCAAAGTCGCACAAATCACTGCAGAAGTATCGTGACTGAAACTCTTCCTCGTTTATTGAGCTGTTCTGTGGAGAAGTTTGGGTTGGGAAGAATTGAGAGAAAGAAGAAGAGCTGCTCGACTAAGTGGGATGTTCCGAGCTGTCAGCGGAGAGATGGCGTGGAATGACATTAGTAGACGAATAAGTTTGAGTGACGTTTATAAAATTAGGAAAGATCACAATATGAAGATAAAGTTGGAATTCAAGAGGACAAACTGGGGCAAATATTCATTTATAGGAAGGGGAGTTAGGGATTGGAATAACTTACCAAGGGAGACGTTCAATAAATTTCCAATTTCTTTGAAATCATTTAGGAACAGGCTAGGAAAACAACAGATAGGGAATCTGCCACCTGGGCGACTGTCCTAAATGCAGATCAGTATTGATTGATTGATTGATTGGTGAGAATTAATTCGCAACACCATACGCGAGTTACCGACCTATGGTCTCCGAAGCAAGTGATCTATGAATAAGAACACGTCCTGACACAAGCAGTGATTAACTGAAAATTTCTGAAGTCCCCGAATACCAGAGATTTCTGGGTTAGTTAGCATAGGAACGCTTATCTACTTTTTTCGTATAACTTAATAATAATAATAATAATAATAATAATAATAATAATAATAATAATAATAATAATATACCCCATTGTCGGCAGCCTTGAAGATGGTTTTCGTGGTTTCCCATTTTCACATTTCACATCACTTCCTTCCCACTCCTAGCCCTTTCCTGTCCCATCGTCGCCATGTCCCACTAACTACTTTTACCGGTTACGGAAACACCGAGGTGCCGAGATTTTTTTCGCGGGAGTTTTTTCTTTTTGTGCGTAGTAGTACCTATCGACACGAGGCTGGCGTATTCGAGTACCTTCAAATATCCTCGGATTTAGTCAAAGAGGATACACCTCTATACTTTTAGGACGAATTTAAAAAAACATTCTCTACAGATTGCCTTGAACGCTGCTTATCACTTGCCTAACATAACAGAACTACGCAAATATATTGGTAAAGTGTGTATTGAACAAAAGTATATTCAAATGTAAGACAAGAAAAGTTTTATTATGAGACCTTAGCATAAGCCTAACGTTTTCCCCGGATTTTTTGGAATTCTCTCGAATTTCCCAAAGGAAACACTTCGAGATGCCAAATTGTAACGTTTTTTAGTGTTATTTTTTTGGAACCTTTTGTGGTACTGGTGTTATTTAAAATATGTGCTATTATCTGCACATTTTTGTATATATTAGTATGATATTGACCATAGTCCATTATATTGATGAATGGATTTGAAGCATCAATATAGAGCGAAACATTATCGTGTATCCAGTCGGTCGTGAATCTAGCGCCTAGTATGTTGTGGTGACCTTGTCCTTTACTGTTCGTTTCTAACTTTATGAGTGTTTTTGAATCTCAGTACATAAATTTGCTCATGTGTAAATACTTGTTCACTCCACCGTTACATCAAAGGTACACGTTTTTTGAACTGGGGAGGGATGAGGCGAGACCTTTTCCTAATAATGTCCTCCAATTTTCCTTAAAAAGTGAATAGGTTTACTACAGCTTGGGATAAGGTAAACAAAGTTTGACGCTTATTATTAACTGCATATGGGATTTTTGAAACCGGAAGTTACGTCTCTGTAGTCCGGATTCCACGCAAAGTTGGAGGTACTGTGGCTTACGATCACGAAATCCACAGTCTTGGAAAACAACAAGCTTTCTGTTTTTTCTTTTCCTCTTTGTTTATTCTTCCGTACAGAACACCACTCAGTTTTTGTCAGGTAATGTACACTGTCTGTCTGGAAATGAAAGCAACATCCCAATAGGCCTATACATACTTGTTAGATAAATTCCTGATCAACAATGAAAAGGTGACTGGTCTACTTTCTGGCTCCGGAGGAACTATTTCCTTCTTAACTAGAGAACATTGAATAAATGGGAAAAGTGTTGATATAAAATATTCAGTAGCCAATCGCAGGATTCTTTTGTACGGATTCCATGACAATTATTAACATTTTATTAGCATAATCTGTAGGCTACTGGTGATTTCTAGCATGCACAGTACAACAGATATTTTCCGGGAAGGGATGAGACAGCCGAGTGATATCGTCGCTGGCTTCTCACTAACGCGGCTGCGGGTCGAAACCCACTCAATACATGTGGAATTTTAAAATTAAAATTCAATGTCCTTGTGTTATGAATTCCACGTATAAAAATTGATGTCCCGAGGCTATGATCGTTATGTCAACAGTCTCGTAAAACTAAAGGCTTACTTGTGCGCATTTAGTCACGTCACCTGCAAACGTAGATCTAAACACTTCTGATGTATAGAAGTTCCCATTCCGACAGATTAGATAATGGTCAGCGTAGCGGCCTTCGGTTCAGAGGATCCTGGGTTTTATTCCCCGTTGGGGCGGGTAGTTTAGCTACACCTGATTACTTCCTCTGGCTCGGGGATTGGGAATTTTTGTGTTCGCACTAACACACACACACACACACACACACACACACACACGCACACGAACACGCACACACAAATACACTACCAATCACAGAGACAAGTAATAATGAACAAATCCTTTCACATAGAGTTGGCGTCAGGAGGGACATCCAGCCCTAAATCTGGGCCAAATCTACACTTAATGCCGATCCCATATAATTTGGAAATAACTATGTACAACAAGAAAAGAAAATAATCCACCAGTATGATAACTTAATATTTACACTGTAAATAAATTCAAAATTAGGACGAAAATAAGTTTTTGGCACTGCAACTCAGATATTATTATTATTATTATTATTATTATTATTATTATTATTATTATTATTATTATTAGCAAATGTACCTGCGTTTCTCTACGGTATTCTACCTTGTATACGGAGTTCTACGTAAGTTACTGCACACGCAGGGAGTAGATTATATTGAATTGCATGTCTCTTAGTGCTATCCGAGGAACAAAACTGGGAGGACCCCATACGTTGTCTCTGAAGTAAGGTGCACGTTCGGAAAATTTAGATGATAATGGCAGGCCACATTTCCTACTGCTATTCACACTCGAGTTCGGGAGGCTCACTTGCCAACTGCCATTCGCAATAGAGACGGATAGTTTTAATTATGACAGGCCCCCTCTCCTCATGCCAGTCAAAATCGAGTGGGAGAGGTTTGATTATAATCGAGAAATGCTGCGCTATCTAAAGTATGAAGAATCGAGATACGACAATAAGGCATAGGACAAATATGTAAATACAAAGTGGATGTATTGTAAAATGGAATGTCTCTCACTAAACTGTGATGATATGAGTTACGGATATAATAAGGCAGTGAGAGAGGGGAAATTTAGGAGCAGGGATTCTTAGGTAAACAGATAAGAAGATGGTTTATGATGTTATAACTTAGCCTAAACAGGCAAGTCAGAGGCAAGGAATTAAAGCGGAAAACAGAAGTAGAAGAAAAATACAGTAAAATTTATAGCAAATGCCAGAAAATACCATACGGTGTGAAATAATGTGCCACACTCCAGGGTACTGTTCAAATATTAACAGCCCCTTTAGAGCTATTCGAAGACGATTGTAACCTCCGACGGTATTCCGCTAATATCTCGCAGAATGGCAGTATGTCGTCTCTCTCGCCTTCCACGCAAGGAACAACCACGAGTTTACAGGAATGTTGACGAAAATGACATAAGCCTATGTCCGACTCGTTGGCTGAACGGTCAGCGTACTGACCTTCGGTTCAGAGGGTCCCGGGTTCGATTCCCGGCCGGGCCAGGGATTTTAACCTTAATTGGTTAATTCCAATGGCACGGGGGCTGGGTGTATGTGTTGTCTTCATCATCATTTCATCCTCATCACGACGCGCAGGTCGCCTACGGGAGTCAAATAGAAAGACCTGCACCTGGCGAGCCGAACTCTTCCTGGGATATCCCGGCACTAAAAGCCATACGACATTTCATTTTACATAAGCCTATGTTACTTTCCTGCTGACAAGCAGCAAGACACGTTGCCATGGTGACCGGTAGGTTCGTTGTCGGTCTGTCGGCCACTCAATGCAGAGCATGAAACCCGCAGAAAATAGTAATTTTCTTCGTCATTTGAAGAGTAAGCGAAATTATATTGAAACAAAAGTTGTTTAAAATGAAGGGAGGTTTCACATGTAGTCCAATGATTTTACAGAAAATCAATAGTATAAGAGAATATGGAAGAAAACTGCTGTGGTTTCCCTACAAACTCTCATTGCATTCAGTGATTTTTAAATTTTATTCATGTCCAAACCTTCCACTGAATGAATATACTCTATAAGTTATGTGAAGTTTGGTCGAGATATTTCTAGCCGTTTCGCCGTGATGGTGGAACAGACGGACATACAGACAAACACACGAAAGCTAAAAACCACTGATACGGTCTTGAGTTGACCTAAATCGGATAACTATCTGAAAAATTGGCAAAACAAACGAAATTACAGACAGCGGACCCCTTACAATTATTTGTATATATTATTATTATTATTATTATTATTATTATTATTATTATTATTATTATTATTATTAATTTTCATTAATTCACAGACTGAAATGTATGTCCCGTTAATTTTGACTACTTCTTCTTTCCTGGCCGTATATGCACCCACAAAACGGGTATTCCCGAGCTCACTCAGGGTCAGCTTGTCTAACTCGGAGAGAGTATGTCCGACGTTCTTGCACCAAATCTAATGGCACCGAGCTCGATAGCTGCAGTCGCTTAAGTGCGGCCAGTATCCAGAATTCGGGAGATCGTGGGTTCGAGCCCCACTGTCGGCAGCCCTGAAGATGGTTTTCCGTGGTTTCCCATTTTCACACCAGGCAAATGCTGGGGCTGTACCTTAATTAAGGCCACGGCCGCTTCCTTACCACTCCTAGCCCTTTCCTGTCCCATCGTCGCCATAAGACCTATCTGTGTCGGTGCGACGTAAAGCAACTAGCAAAAAAAATCTAATGGCAGCCTCAGCAGTTAGTTTCCATGTTGCGTTAGGACGCGGTCTTCCTCTCTTCAGCTCTTCGATGGCAAGAACTTTCTGTACTAGATAGTGTTGGTCACGTCTTCTGACGCGGCCGCGCGAGCAGAGATGTTTTCCTTCCATCTTGTTACTGATACTTTTAATAATATTGGAATCAGCTGTAGCCATCATTCAATCATATGTATTTGCTACATTAGCCACCCTTTATTCTAGAGAAGTAAACTATGGTAACACATTCAAACCACCCTTATCATTTAGTTAACCCAAGACCTTGACCCCTAACCGGTGCTATTGGAGCTATAACAACTACTATAGGAATAATTAAATGATTCCATCAATACGACAATTCCCTCTTATTCCTAGGTTTAACTTTAATTACTCTAACTATAATTCAATGGTGACGTGATATTACACGAGAAGGAACCTATCAGGGCCTTCACACTTGCTATTTTTGATAATAGTACCACACTAACCAACATAACAAATTAGCTCTTTTTAATTCGGGAAAAATAAATCTCTATTCCAATTTTAATAAACCCTGATACACAAGGTACAATATTAATTTACTTTTCCAAAAATTTATTTTCAACTTTTTCAATTTCCCTTCACAGTACTACTCCACTATAAATAAATAAATTTGTTCTATTTCTATACTAAAACATACATAATTAATGTTATTTCAATTAAATCAAAATTCCCTATTCATCAAATTTTAAATTGATATTTTCAAAATAATTCGAATCGCACGAACATCCTCTCAGTGTAAATGAAATGCTTCACTTTAAGCTTTATTTTGGAAAATGCTCGCACGTACTCATTGCGCACTTGGTCAGGCAGAGTGACCATTGCAACATTCGCATCTCTGTGACGTGCATTCGCGGGTCATGCTTCTTCTGTTTTGCCCAACGTTCGGAGCCATACATTTAAAAAAAAAAGTTTTTACTATTTTTACGTCGCACCGACACAGATAGGTCTTATGGCGACGATAGGATAGGGAATGCCTACGAGTGAGAAGGAAGCGTCCGTGGCCTTAATTAAGGTACAGCGACAGCATTTGTCTGTTGTGAAAATGGGAACCCACGAAAAACTATCTTCAGGACTGCCAATAGTGGGGTTCGAACCCGCTATCTCCCGGATACAAGCTCACACATGCGCGGCCCTAACCACACGCCCGTTAAAATAAATAAATAAATAAATAAATAAATAAATAAATAAATAAATAAATAAATAAATAAATAAATAAATAAATAAATAAATAAATAAATAAATAAATAAATAAAACATAAATAAATAAATAAATTCATTTGAGACTTATGGACGAGTGGTTTGCTAGCCTATTTTTAAATCTTACGTTGACTTACTGGAAAAAAGAACAAATTATTATATTAACTCAAACTAGGCAACAAAATTATGGTTTCTAAATAAAGCACTTTCGCTTAATCCTATCCGCGAGTATTTTGGAAAATAAATAAATACATTTATCGTGTGGATTACTAAGGTTAAATTACAAGGAGATTAAGCTAAATTTCTAAGCTGGATTATGTCAGGTAAACAATAAAACTATTATAAGAAATTGACAAGTATTGGAAGGTGGGAATCTTCTTATAACTTAATCTTAGTTGTGTTGAGCCAATACGGGGGAAAAATATGAGATTTATAAGCCGTGTGGGTTACTGTAGTCACTGTAGTCACCATGGGCAACGGCTGATTGGCCTAGTAAGTGGTCCTGAGAATCGGGATACCAGGTGCTGTGGAATTATAGTGAGCATCTCGAACATATTTCGAGTCATGGCCCTCCTTGTGATCTGGCGGATGGGACTGTAAAAATCCATCGTGGTCCCTAACACGTAACACGAGAGATCTTCAGTGGGACTTTGTGTAAGTAGGGTACCATCCTGCTTCACAGAATTTATCGAGCTCAGAACGTTTTCAGCAAGCCCCGGACCTATGGAAATAACGGTCACACTTCCATTTGACAGGCGAGGTACTTCTTGGAAAACAACTTGGTGAACGAAATGGAATTTGATGGGAAACATTAATATTAATGGGGCTTATGGAAGAAAGAAAGTAGAATTGGTTGATTCAGCAAAGATAATGTATCTGGATGTCTTAGGAATTTATAATAATGTTATTTGGTTTAGGTCCAACTAACTACTCTTGCGGTTTTCGGAGACGCCGAGGTGCCGGAATTTAGTCCCGCAGGAGTTCTTTTACGTGCCAGTAAATCTACCGACAAAAGGCTGACGTATTTGAACACCTTCAAATACCACCGGACTGAAACAGGATGGAAACTGTCAAGTTGGGGTCAGAAGGCCAGCGCCTCAACCGTCTGAGCCACTCAACCCGGTGTGTTAGGAATTAATGACATTCAGGTAAGCGGAGATGAGAAGGAAGAGAGGAGATTATAAAGTTTTCTTGACAGGTGTTAAAGGGGGAAGAGCAGTGTTTGGGATGGAACTGTCCATCAGTTTCTGTTAGACACAGCAATGAGCGAATGATTTTGAAGTTGGAGGAATCGGACGAAAGCTGTAATTGCACCCTGAGGAAGTGGAAAGGATGGTAAATAAATTCCATTGTCATAAACCAACAGGAATAGATGCAATTAGACCTGAAATGGTAAAATATAGTGGGAAGGAAGGGATGAACTAGTTTAATAATGTAATAAGATTAGCAGGGAATGTTAGTAAAGTACCTTCTGATTGGACGAAGGCAGAAATTGCACCCACCTATAAGCAAGGGAGCAGGATAGATTGCAACAACTATCGGGGTATTTAATAGATCAGTATACCAGGCAAGGTGTTCATTGGCATTTTGGAAAGGGGAGTGCGATCAGTGGTTGAGAGTAAGTTGCATGAAAACCAGTGTGATTTCAGACCACAGAGGGGCTGTCAGGATCAGGTTTTTAGTATGCGCCAGGCAGTTTAAAAATGCTATGAGAAGAAGACAGTTGTGGTTATGTTTCGTAGATCTATAAAAATGAAATGGCGTATGGCTTTTAGTGCCGGGAGTGTCCGAGGACAAGTTCGGCTCGCCAGATTCAGGTCTTCTGATTTGACACCCGCAGGCGACCTGCGTATCGTGATGAGGATGAAATGGTGATGAAGACGACACACATACCCAGCCTCCGTGCCAGCGAAATTAACCAATTATGGTTAAAATTCCCAACCCTGTCGGGAATCGAACCCGGGACTCCAGCACGCTAACCATTTAGCCATGGAGCCAGACGTAGATCTAGAGAAGGCATATGACAGAGTACCGAGGGAAAAGATGTTCGCCGTACTGGGGGACTATGGGATTAAGGGTAGAGTATTAAAATCATGAAGGCATTTATGTTGACAATTTGGCTGCAGGGAGAATTGATCGTAGAATGAGTTCTTGGTTCAATGTACTTCACCTTTGTTGTTCATAGTTTGCATGGACCTTCTACTGAAAGGCATGAAGTGGCGGGGAAGGATTCAATCAGGTGGAAATATAATAAGCAGTTTAGTCCACGCCGACGATTTGGCCTTAATGACAGATTGTGATGAAAGTCCGCAGTATAATATCTTAGAACTTTAAAATAAGTGCAATGCGTATGATAAAAATGAGCCTTTCAAAAACGAATGTGATATCAGTAGGTAAGAAACCTGGAACAGGTAGATAATTTCAAGTTTTTAGGATCTATGTTCTCTCAGGATGGTAATATAGTAAGTGAGAATGAATCACGGTGCTGCAAAGCTAATGCGTGAGCACGCAGTTGTGATCAACAGTATTCTGTAAGGAGGAAGTCAGCTCCCGGACGAAACTATCTTTAGACTGAACTGTTTTCAGACCAACTTTGCTTTTCGGGGGTGAAATCTTGGTGGACTCAGGGTATCTTATTTATTAGTTAGAACTAACATACCTGAAAACAGTGAGCATGATCGCTCGTACAAACTGTTGGGAACAATGGCAGGAGGGTTCTCGGAATGAGGAAATAAAGGCTAAGTTAGGAATGAACTTAATTGATGAAGCTGAACGAATAAACCGGCCTCGGTGGCGGGGTAATATGAGGCGAATGGAGGAAAATAAGTTACGTAGGAGAATAATGGACTCTGCCACGGAGGATAAGAGATTTAGAGAGAGACCAAGGCGACGATGGTTAGACTCAGTTTCTAATGATTTAAAGATAGGTATAGAACAAACAGGATTGTTTCGCCTTTTAATCAATTGACAGAGGTTTGTAGACTGAACGCTGACTGGCATAACAGTCTATAATATGGAGATGTATGCAATAAATCAATATTTATTGTCCTTACATACTACCTACCTGCACTACCCGTTATTAGGCACACAGAACAAGCATGTGTCAGGTCAGACGACTTACAGAGACCAGTTTATTCTTTCCTGGTCAATAGATTTGTCACGCTAACAACTTCCGGATACTTGGCTACATCCTAACTTACCTCAAGATAGATGCAATCAGAATAGAACTGGCCCGAACACAGAACAGGTATCTTCTTACCTCATTGTAGTTTCCAGAGTTGTATTGAAACGCGAGCGTTGGTTACTCATGAAGTATATTAATACGTACTTCCTACAGAATGAACTCCACCTACTGGAGAAAGCCGGAACGGTGGACTGACTCGTGTGTTCTACTTTATTCCGTAGTGAGGGGAGTTAACCTATGACTGTTAATGTGGCGTAATGGAGATTTAACTTTGTCAGGTCAGACGATGACATATTATCATCTTATACGATCATTACCCCTCTTCCATTAGTGGTAGGGATGAAACCAGCCGTTCTTAATGAGGTTGCACCTGCACACACCCTGTAGTAATAGCGGACATCTTTTTTCATGTTGTTCCAATACTGTGTATAATAGTCGAGTCTGTATAATTGCGAAACTCTATGATTGTTGTGTGGTGTTATTTTCTTAAGTTTTTAACGTCGAACTAACACATTGAAGATTTATGGCGACGCAAGAAGGACAAAGGTAACGGTCATGGCCTTAATTAAGATATGCCTCGTCACTTGACTGGTGTGAAAAATAGGAAACCATGGAAAACTGCAGTTGTGACACTTACACGGAGATGGAATGTGTTGACATTTGCACGGAACGCCAAACATTCCAGGAAATTACTAAGCATGAGTAAGTCAAACAGTGACACTTGCACGGAGGACCAAGGAGGGTTGGAATTCAGGAGCAGAGTAGAAGGTCCACCCAGTAAAACGATAGATAGATAGATAGATAGATAGACAGATAGATAGATAGATAGATGCCTTCAGAGTTCACTGGTACAGTTGATACCTGGTAACAACTAGTGTTCCGTGTTGAACTGGTGATAATTGTTCTGCAGCTACGGAGTTCACTAAAACTACGAAGAGGATCCTTTGTTGATTTACAACGGACATCAGTACATTGTGAACTACACCAATAAAGATCAACTGACTTATTGGTGGCGGTGCGTAGATAGTGAAAGAAGAATAACAAGAAAAAATGAATATAGTTTTAGATAAGGCAAGTTGTGTTTGCATTCCGGATGAAGCGGCGAATGAAGTGAGAAAAAGTGTAGTAAATACAAACAAATCTGCGAGGGAAACAGAGAGTATGATTTAAACAATTTACACCGAAGAGTTAAGCCAAGCTCTTCAATCGAGGCTATGAGAAGTACTGTACGTGTCTGTTAATACCGGCGTATATGAAAATCGGGCTCCATGCAAGTGTTCCAACCCCACCTTCCGGTTGCAAGCTCATACCTATGCGACTCGAAACGTGCGTCCGTCTTCTATAGAAGCAGCGACAATCGTAGTAACATCTAGGCTTTGATTTACGAGAACAGTGGGGTGTCTGGATTATTGTCGTAAAACGAAGTACAACTTGACAACCATCCTCTCTTAATAGTTTCAGAAAATAACTACCACCATACTAAAGGTAGAATGGAAGAGGTCCGACAATTGGAAGGACAAAGGTATTGTTCAAAAAAGGAAAATTTTCTTTATGGTAATGCCCATTATAATTGGAGGATTTGGAAATTGATTAGTCCCTCTAGAAGGGCTTGACTTCCTACGTTTCGAGAACCACATCAGGACCAGAAAAAAGCAAGAGTTGAACAAGTCTGATCAGATAGTATCTAAGGAAGTGAGGACCCTGAAACTAATATTTTGCCTGGTAATCACCAAATGCGACACCAGAGATCTTTAATATGTCGACATTCCGCGATCTTGTGATCCCGAGCCGACATTACAGCAGGAATGATCACGGTGAAATTACATTAGAGATAATGATATACCTTGCCTGTACCGGGCGAGTTGGCCGTGCGGTTAGGAGCGCGCAGCTGTGAGCTCGCATTCGGGAGATAGTGGGTTCGAATCCCACTGTCGGCAGCCCTGGAGATGGTTTTCCGTGGTTTCCCATTTTCACACCAGGCAAATGCTGGGGCTGTACCTTAATTAAGGCCATGGCCGGTTCCTTCCCTTTCCTAGACCTTTCCTGTCGCATCGTCGCCATAAGACCTATCTGTGTCGGTGCGACGTAAAGCAACTAGCAAAAAAAAAAAATAATAAATAAATAAATAAATAAACCTTACCTGTTAGAAAACCGAGCGAGCTGACCGTACGATTAGGATCGCGCATGTGTGAGTTTGCATTCGGGAGGTAGTGGGTTCGAATCTCACCTTCGACCGCCCTGAAGATAGTTCTCCGTGGTTTCCCTTTGTCACATCAGGTTATGCCATATCTAAGGTCACGGCTGCTTCCTTCCCAGATCTTGTTCTTTCCCATCCTTGCGTCGCTGACAACCTTCAACGATACTATAACGTTAAACCACTAGAAAAAAAGCCCTTTTCGAAAGTATCCAGACACCTCTCTGTACGCGTAAACCAGAGCGTAGATGTCACTACGATTGCCACTGTTGCTGGTTTGTTGTTGTTCAATGCTACGAGATAACTGCAGAACGTGTGGTGTAAAGGAGCTTAGTGGCTTCGAACGTAGAATGGTTATTGGTTGCCGCATCAGTAAGAGAACAAGAGTTGACCAATAAAACGATGATCCCACTGTCGGCAGCCCTGAAGATGGTTTTCCGTGGTTTCCCATTTTCACACCAGGCAAATGCTGGGGCTGTACCTTAATTAAGGCCACGGCCGCTTCCTTCCAACTCCTAGGCCATTCCTATCCCATCGTCGCCATAAGACCTATCTGTGTCGGTGCGACGTAAAGCCCCTAGCAAAAATAATAATAATAATAATAATAATAATAATAATAATAATAATAATAATAATAACGATGAATGTGTGGAGGCTGGTATTAGTATTTCACTAGATAAATCATCAAATGTGCACCAGAGATCATCAACATTTTTGCCCTTCTCAATTTACCCAAGTCGACTGTCCGGGACATGATTATCAGATGGAAACGGGAAGATATATTCGGAACAAAACCGTGGCCAGGTATTATAACACGTGTGTTGACCGATGTAGTCAGTCAAGCATTGAAGAAGGTGGTAATGGGAAATTGCATGACATCGTGTGATACCATCACCCGTGAATTCCGCAGTGCCACTAAATTGTGCAACTAGCACCATGAACTGTGCGCCGGGAGATATGGGGACTTATATTAAAGGCTCAGGCATCCGCATAAAAACCGGTGAAAGCTAAGCGCCGCCTCTGATCCGTGGACGACTGTGACGTGTGTTTTGGTGCTATGTAGCAGTCAAATGGGAACGTTTGGGTGTGGTGAATGCCAGGCAAATATGACGGCCGTGTAATGATCATGTGAGGATCTTTCTTGTGGAAGGAACTTGGTCTTCTGGTAACACTATACAGCACGTTAAAGTTGAAAGGATGTAAGGACATTCTGATCGGCTACACGTCGTCTGCGTTAGAAGTCCAGTTCGGTGATATCATAATCATGGTGTGATTAAGCATGATAATGCTCCCCGCCATAGTGAGAGGTTCGAGATTTGTGGATAATAAGGTTCCGGAATTGGACTGGCAACCCCATAAACCCGACCTCACCCCTGTCGAACACGTCTGGGATGAACGAGAACGGAGACATCATTACAGACTCCAACCTACTTCACTATGCTTGCTACAGCGCTGCAGGAAGAATAGTCTACCATTCCCCTGGAGACGTTTCGACACCTCCGTAGAGTTCACCTGGGCAGTATACCCCAGGAATACTTAGAGGGCAGTTTCGAGTATGAGATCGGTAGCATTTGGGAGTATTTAAATGTGACGACCCTTGAGTCGGTTGCTTCCGGCATGTTAGAGAACTTCTGCAAGAGAAAATTCTGACATCCTAAAATCTATAGCAATTCAGTATAACTTACGTCAATACCTACAATGTGGTTGCCACCTATGGGTTATATTTAATTTGATCATGCCTTTTTGAGCAACCTGTGATATAAGAGTTTGTTCGCATCCATCGTGAATGCGAAAATTTAACAACTCTATTCAGTTTCTCATACACACACTGGTACACAGCCCATTAAATAAGCAATCGGACATTCAGAGTAATACAGGGAATAGACTGCACAACATGGTGACATCCTGGAGAACTAGGTCACGAACGCATTGACTTTTCATGTTCGTCGTATATAAGTGACCTTATTTACATAACCCCTCTGGGTGGGGTGGCTTCTTCTGGCGCGCAACGATACATAACTTGACCTGATAAACTAGAGACGGAGTAGTTTCATTTGATAACAGAGCCATGGTTTCCAACGTAGAAATACGCTGAGAGGTGGGAATTTCTTTCGTAAGATCGTCATGACATCTAATACTAGACGTATCCTTAGATGTCGAGTGATATCAATGAGATGGCAATCTTAGTGTCAATAAATTGATTCTCTCAGGAATTCAAAACTGTTAGCGTCAATCGTTTTATGAAGAGAATTTTTTTCATACCGGTTTTAATAAAATCCCGTTAAGTACACCCATTAAAGTCAATTCAACAGTCCAATTGTAAATTCGAAAGTGGTTCTGATGAACTCATAGCTACTGGTAATACTTTAAGGAACTTACAAATGTTCTTAGTTCCTGGGCCAGACGGTTATTCGCAGTTATCTCAGTCAGGGTTGACTCTATTAAGAAAAAAAACCCGGTTGAAATGTCTAGATTTAATTTAAAGTAGAAATGTTCGTTTGAGACTTTTATAAATAATGACGACCGATTTCAAAATATGAGCAAAACATCGTTTCAGCCCTCTGTTTTAGGTCCCTTTCTCTCGGTAGCCCTGAATATGGTTTCCCATTTCTCCACCAGGCAAATGCTGGAGAGTGGGGATGTACCTCAATTAAGGCCACGGCCGCTTCCGTTCCACTCCCAGCCCTTTCCTATCCAATCGTTGCCGTAAGACCTACCTGTGTCGGTGCGACATAAACCCAATTGTAAAAAAAGTTTTAATATGGAAACACCAATCAGCACAGTGTATAAGTTAGCCAGGTCAAGTGGCTGAGGTGGTAGAGCAAGCTGACGAGTTCGATCATGGCTCAGGCCGGTGGTATTTAAAGAACCGAAATCCGTAAGCCTGGTAAAAGTAGATTTTTTGACAGGTAAAATAACTCTTACAGGACTAAACTCTGGCACCTCAGCGTCTACGAAAACAATAGTAATTAGGAATTTTCCGACAAGGAACTATCCTGTTGCTTACCGAACGAGTTGGCTTGGGCCGTATAACAGTAAGATTGTATTCGTGAGTTGGTGAGCTTAAACCCCACGGTCGTCAGCCCTGAAGATAGTTATCCGTGGTATCTTACTTCACACCAGGAAAATAGCTGCCTCTACGGCTCAGTGGTAGAGTGTCGGCCTCCGGATCCCTAGATAGCGGGTTCAAACATAACAGAGGTAGTCGGATTTTTGAAGGGTGGAAAAAGATCATTCGACTCTCCATGGTCGTGTGTGGTCGGCATGTAAAATATTTCTGGTGACACATTTGGTGTTTACCCGACAAAATTAATTAAAACTCAGCCATAGACGCCCAAGAGAGATTCGGTTTACTTGGTCTGCCATCTAGTAAGCTTAGAGTAAAACGGAACGTCAAAATTGACGAGCAGACAGCCAGATGGCTTCAAACTGACATGTCTGCACACGGTAACTGAGGCCTTACGATTATTATTATTATTATTATTATTATTATTACGAGGAAATTTGGGGGCTGTACTCTTATAAAGTTCAGCATTCCTATGTTTTCAGCGCAAGCCCTTTCCTATCCCGTCGTCAACAAGAACCTACGTGAGTTAACGTGACGTTTAGCAACAAAAATATCATTCTGTCGCTAAAAGTTAAGAATTTATTTTATGAGCTTACAGCGAAATTAACACTCTACCAGGCTAGTTCTTGGAGATAAAGACGACTGGACATAGAGCTAACCACTCTATATCCCCTTTAGTGCCGAGGTCACTGCTAGTGTAAACCTTTTCTCATGGTTCTCCATGGCTAATATGAAAATGCTTTCATGCTCCAGTAAATAACTATATGAATATCAATGTTATGCTAAGCTTACTTTGTTCAAGCGAACCTGCGATGAAGTGGTGTCGGTTTCGAGGTCCGATGAATTTGATATCTTAAATTCAATAAGTATATTGGAAAAACTTCTCCTACTCCCACTCCGTAAAACGAAACATTTATTCATACTGAAAGTTAAAATTCTCATGATACATCTCTGGCATTCAAAGGATACTGAGCCTTTAAAGGGCTTAATGCCGAATGGATTGATAATGGCATCTTGGATACGATGTATTAAATGCACTTCGGATCTTCTAAATGACATTTTTATAAGGCCCTGATATGAACGTTATGTTCTATTGGGAGGTGGTTCTGCGATCTAGGGCGATAGTAACAGATGTTGCTCAGAACACTGTCCAAGTGTCTTGTCCGATGATATGAATGGATCATTGTCGAACAAGCTTCTCGCCAATAGGACAGTGCACAGTGCTCAGTTTGCCGAAATTTTAAGTCTCTTTCAGCATCAATTTATTCGAAGTGGGTTTTATTTATCACCCGAAGAGTTGATCTTGTTCATGACAACACCCACCCTCTACACTATACGATACCTTGCTTTTCATAATCCAACTTCAGCATCCCGAATTCATCTCAGATTTGTCTCGCAGTGATTTTAATGGAGCTGAACTAATCTGCAGATTGCAATTTTGATTCTAAAGATGAGGTTGGAGACTGTATTTGGGATGATCCAGCATTCCACAACCTTCTACTCAGAATGAATAGATCAGAGGGTTACAAGGTGTGTTATGTTTGTACTAATAAACTCTCTGCCTCACCCATTTGAATGATATGTTGGAAAAATTTGACATATCAAATACATATTGATCTTGAGAGCAATGAGACCTTTCCCTGGTGTCTGATGTAACTAGTGAGTATCACTCAGTCCAATGTGCTCTTTGCTCATTAACTTAGGTTGATATTTTGGTGAAAGGCGAGTCGTGACGGAAGATGTGTAACATTCTTGTAGTATAAATATACACAAGGTTGTGTAATTTCCATGCAGGAAGAATCGTCGGACGACAGAACAATTTATGACTATAAGGAAGTACCAAGGGAAACGAAACAATTTCAAGGTAATGACTTAAAGTAACAACTTGCACACACACGAAATTTACCCTACAAAAACGAAAAGAAAAAACAACACGCACGCGTGCACCTTTATATCACACCATTTGCAAATAATTACGGATTTTACGATGAATTTCTACAGCTGACGTAGTCATTCCAAAAATAACTCATTCATTTCAAAGTGTTGTAATCACTTGTGATTCAGTGTTGAAACGAAAATGCTGATTATGGTAGTGGTGATGGCGACTAAAATTTTAAGAGAAAGGCAGTTGACTTGCATTAGGTCAGACTATTATTATTATTATTATTATTATTATTATTATTATTATTATTATTATTATTATTATTATTATTATTATTATTATTATTATTATTATTATTGCTAGGATTCTGATGACATGTCATCTTTTAATTGGTTCAAAACAAACATTACTAACATGTATAGAACTCCTGATCATAGTTCCCACATTCTAGAAATGGTAATTTATTAGGTCATTTTTGTCAGTTTTTGCCATTTTATATTTTTAGATAGTTTCCTAAAATTGTCATTATTTGGTCAATTCTGTGGAATTTATAAGATTATTTTATACTTTTTGAGTCATTTTCTTGCATGGTATTTTCTTGTGTGGTATTGGATACTATCGCAACTTTAAGTGATGATGAATACGGAGACTTGAGAATCTTCACAACGCTTTGTCAATCTAGAAACTAAAGAAAATTTGTTCTCCGCTTATTTCTTGGGAATATACACATTCCATGAGAGACACTTCCAACTGGAGAAGTCTTCCACGTGAAAAGTCGGGATTTTCTTCTGAAGGCGCGGACCAAAGTTCTCTGCGCAAAGTAAAACTTTTCACCTCGTTTTCTTGACATGGCAAACGCCCAAAAGCTTATTATAATATCTATAATATAAGTATATGCTATACCAACTCGATTAGTATATTGTTTGTAAAATTTCATTTGAAATTTATATCAATTTTTAAAAGTTTTCGGATTATTTTATAGATCATTTTTTAACATTTTAGAACATTACTATTGATTACTATTGTTATTATTTTATTTTGCTTTATGTCCCACTAACTACTTTTACGGTTTTCGGAGACGCCGAGGTGCCGAAATTTAGTCCCACAGGAGTTCTTTAACGTACCAATAAATCTACTGACACGAGGCTGACGTATATGAGCATCTTCAAATACCACCGGACTGAGCCAGAATCGAACGAACCTGCCAAGTTAGGGTCAGAAGGCCCTCGCCTCAACCGTCTGAGCCACTCAGCCCTACCTAATAATAATAATAATAATAATAATAATAATAATAATAATAATAATAATAAATAATAATAATAATAATAATAATCTTCAGCCGACAGTTAAGCCACAGCGTTGAACCTTAGAATACTTTCCTACATCCTTGTATCACACTGTATCATTTAATAAGTAGTTTAAACTTCGCCTTCCTTTACGTAATCCCAAGTATCCTCATACAAGGCGTCACGCGGGCCACGTAATTTTCGTATTTACATACGGAAATGAGCTGTCGGCCGCCTGAGGTCATGCTGTTCGAAGGCCATGGTCACGTAACAGTGATTCCTTGTTTATCACGGACCCTTTCAGCAAAATAAGGTGATTAACGCTGTCTGTTTTCGAGAACCCACTGATACTTTCTTCAAACACAAACATTCGTTCCGTCTATGGCGCAGGTAAATGAAATGAAATGGCGTATGGTTTTTAGTGCCGCGAGTGTCCGAAGACATGTTCGGCTCGCCAGTTGCAGGTCTTTCGATTTGACGTCCTTAGGCGACCTGCGCGTCATGATGAGGATGAAATGATGATGAAGACGACACATACACCCAGCCCCCGTGCCAGAGAAATTAACCAATGATGGTTAAAATTCCCGACCCTGCCGGGAATCGAACCCGGGACCCCTGTGACCAAAGGCCAGCACGCTAACCATTTAGCCATGGAGCCGAACTATTGGACAGGTGACAGTGGCAGTATTTATAAGAATGAGATTTCAAGCTTAATATTTCGGAAAGCGAATGTGAAAATCCGGATCTATAAACCGTTATGAGCAGTGAATTTGTAATGAATTCATATCTTTTAAGAGATGATTAGAGATAGTATTTATCTTAGAAAATGTCAGAATTTCATCAATGGTGCTGCAGAAAAGGATCATTTATATGTGGCTTTGAGCCAACCTAGGAGGAAAATGGTGTGTTCTGTCATACTTCTCTTTGAGAAAATTTAAATAACTAAAAAACTATCCAGCGAAGTTGCTAGAATAGTGAAATTTGAATAACTCAAATGTTTCGTATGCTGTTCTTAATAAAATGAAATGTAAAATACCTAACGCAATATCCTCATAAGAAGTCCTCCCCAGAGTGAAATTGATATATCGAATGCAAGGTTCTTGACAACGTGAAGTTAAACTGATAAAATGATATTCTCATTTGAAATTCTTGATGACGCGAATTTAAATAGTTAATGCAAAATTCTGTCCGCCTCTGTGGTGTAGTGGTTAGCGTGATTAGCTGCTATCCCCGGAGGCCCGGGTTCGATTCGCGGCTCTGCCACGAAATTTGAAAAGTGGTACGAGGGCTGGAACGGGGTATACTCAGCCTCGGGAGGTCAACTGAGTAGAGGTGGGTTCGATTCCCACCTCAGCCATCCTGGAAGTGGTTTTCCGTGGTTTCCCACTTCTCCTCCAGGTGAATGCCGGGATGGTACCTAACTTAAGGTCACGGCCGCTTCCTTCCCTCTTCCTTGCCTATCCCTTCCAATCTCCCCATCCCTCCACAAGGCCCCTGTTCAGCATAGCAGGTGAGGCCGCCTGGGCGAGGTACTGGTCATACTCCCCAGTTGTATCCCCCGACCAAGAGTCTGAAGCTCCAGGACACTGCCCTTGAGGCGGTAGAGGTGGGATCCCTCGCTAAGTCCGAGGGAAAAACCGAACCTGGAGGATAAACAGATGATGATGATGAAAATACCTAACGCAATATCCTCATAAGAAGTCCTCCCCAGAGTGAAATTGATATATCGAATGCAATATTTTCATAAGGTTCTTGACAACGTGAAGTTAAACTGATAAAATGATATTCTCATTTGAAATTCTTGATGACGCGAATTTAAATAGTTAATGCAAAATTCTTATGTGACTTTAAATACAATAAAATATTCTCGTATGATTTTGTTGAGGATGTTGGCAAAACAGACAGTTTTTTAACAAATAGTGACAAATGATGCCGCATGGACATATTTTTTTTTTGCTAGTTGCTTTACGTCGTACCGACACAGATAGGTCTTAAGGCGACGATGGGACAAGGAAGGGCTAGGAGTGGGAAGGAAGCGACCGTGGCCTTAATTAAGGTACAGCCCCAGCATTTGCCTGGTGTGAAAATGGGAAACCACGGAAAAAATTTTCAGGGCTGCCGATAGTGGGGTTCGAACCTACTATCTCCCGAATACTCGATACTGGCCGCACTTAAGCGACTGCGGCTATCCAGCTCGGTACACGGACATTTGTGATGTGTTTTATATATTCTCGACGTCTTTCAATTCAATTCTTAAGAAAAACAATTTGTTTTACCAAGTATTCCGCAACACAATTTCATGAGCTAATCAAATTGTGTGCAGTTACACGAAGAGAAGTCCGGTTGATCCAACAATATTCGTAATAAGACATTTCAAATGTAAGACACATTTTGTTTTGACATAAATCTGTCTTATGGTTGGGGGTCATCTGAAAATTTGCGTTACGGAAGTTTGCGTCACAAAATGTGTGACGGAAGTGTAACCCTAGCAGCCGTGCAGGCTCGGATGAGAGGTATGAATGGATGGCCAGACAATATAACCTGACAACCGTGCAGGGTATGTCTTATAGCTGGCAGTCATATGAAACTAGCATCCGTTGATTGACGGCCATGGCCTAGAGACATATTTATGATCACTTGGTTTCCGGAGAATGAAAAATGGTTACTTTCATTTTTCCAAAAAATTATTGCTCAAATTGCTTTCTAAACGGAATAGCACCTCCAGTCACCTCCAAAATGGCTTGTACTTACTTGTGGCAGGCTTCTCGTGTTCACCTATCCTATCCTACCTCTCTTGGTCAACTCTTCTCCTTTTCCGATGGCGACGGTAATAGGTTCGCGAGGCCTAAGGAGTCTCCACCATTGTTGCCAACTCAGCGGATTTTCCGCTAAATTTGGTGGATTTTTAAATGGAACAGCGGAAACAATTTCCATTTAGTGGACAGTGAATTTTTTAACGGATTTTCAAACTTCTGTTAACGATTTTCAGCGGTAACAATATCGTCTTTCATTACGATGAGAAATAATATAGAATTTACTACGATACCATAGTCTAGTTAATACCGTTGTATTGAACTTATGCTGCATACTATCACTCGTTTTCTAGACCAGCTCTGGTCCACAGCCTCACTCAGAATTTGTTGCAATCGTTACTGTACTCTTGATGAGCCGGGTAGTGTCGTGTTTGATATCGGTTTCTTTTGACATTAGGTTCTTTTCGGTATGGTACATAAATATGTCGAAAGAGAAGGTTGAAAATTACAGTGAGATATTTCGTAAAGAGTGATTAAATAATTAAACTAGAAAAGACTAGTTGGTTGAGTTTCCCAGTGATCCTAACCACGGACCCGGACGGTGCATATCCTTTGGCAGTGCAATATAACCACGAAATTGTTTGACATTATTTCTTTCCCCACTTATCACAAACAATGAAAACAGTAATGAAAGTGAAAATAACTTTCGAAATAGATTTGAAAATGTCCATATGTGCTTTTGAACTGCCAGCATTTATTTTGAAAAAGAACAGGACCACGTGTTTTCATGTGAAACAACAGGATCTCAACCCAGCACATCTGCTTAAGACAATACAGTGCTGGGAGGCGAGTATTGAGATAATCTCCTCTATTAAAACAGCTGGTGTAAATATGCTATTTTAGTTCAGTTCGAAATTTAGCGGAATTTAGCGGATTTTCATCTAAAATTTAGCAGACAAAAGATTTGTGGTATGGCAACACTGGTCTCCACGCCCTTCGAGCCCCTTGTCTTTCCTTGGCCGATATCTTTATTTTCCGAAGTGTCTTACCACTTCCATTTTCCCCCTCTGATTAGTGTTAATAGGGGATGGTCGCCCAGTCGTACTTCCTCTTAAAATGGTGTCAATTTTCCCTGTGAAAGAATCAAATGATCGTTTATATATCTTGAACGTCTCTCGGTCATGGCCATCCATCGACGGTTGCTGCTTCCAGATGAACGCCAGACATAAGACCTAGCCAGCACGGTTGCTAGGTAACACTGTCTGGCCATCCATCCATACTTAACATCACAACCTGCACGGTTGCTAGATTAAACTTCCGTCAAGCATTTTGTTACATATACTATTTCGTTACACATATTTCCGGATGATCCCCCAGCTCTAAGACATATTTATGTCAACAGTAATCACCATCACCATTGTTAGAGCTGGTCGTGTGAAAGCTCAAGTGCCAATAGCCGGTAACGAAGTCTTTGAAACGTTGCTATGGAAATCATCCTGGCGATGTTTAAAGGCTTCGTACATATGAATGGATGAAAACCTTAACGGTATAAGTAGCATTTTGGTCATTCAGAGAAAAAGGCATTTAAACATCTTACCACTCATATAAAGCATGGTATTTGTAGTTATACAACCCATCACTAGAGTGCAGAATATTACCGCTATCACTTGTATCTCTTTCCTGGTGAAAATATACATCCTCCCTGAGTTACATCCTGCACTTAACTCATTTTTTTTAAAAAAAATGTCACTTATACCGTTATGCTTTTCATCAATTCATATGTCTGTCCAGTAGGCCTAGGTGGTGTTAATGAATCTGATTATCTTGGCTCCTTGCTGAGCAATACTGGCAGCTGCGAGCAAGACGTCAGAAGAAGAACTAATTGCTCTTGGAAAAGTTGCTATGGGCAAGCTCCGAACGATCTGGCTTGAACGAGCTGTCAGTAGGAAAACGAAGGAATGTCTGGTCTGTATCTTAATATTTCAGTATTCTTCTATGGCTGTGAACATGGACAATGGCCAAGGACAAAAAACGCAATGATGCACTGGGAATGTGGTGTTGGTGGAGGATATTACGAATACCTTGGATGGAGAGAAGATCTAACTCCTCCATAATAAAATATCTTGGTATTCCGAAAAGAATTTCACCTACTGTTATAGAACCCTGCAGTTCATTGAATATGTTGTAAGGAGAGAAAAATAGCGTTGAAAAAATAGTTGTCCAAGAAAGAGTAAATGGAATCAGGTCGCATGTACGAGTTCCCAGCAGACAGATAGACTAGATCAAGACGCAACTCACGCACCTCTTTGAGTGACAATCCGGAAAGCAGAAGAGGGTATAGGCCTATACTGGCGGCTGCTGGTGAACTCTATTGAATAGTAAAATAAACATGAGATCACGATACTCAGACGTGAGTTATGCGACTGAGGAAGAACATGTGTCAGCAGTCTACTTTTTGAATATTAACCTGATCCTTGGATTTTATACAAGAAGGAAGAGTAGCAATAATGTAAAAAAATAAAAAAAATGGAACTGACAAGGACCACAGAGAGCCAGCAAGCGAGTACGCCACGACAAGCCGCTGACATCCGCATGTCCATCTGCGTACCTCAGAGTCTCAGGAGCAACTCTAGGGGTCGACAAGAATGTAATCACGCACATTTTTTTCAAAAAAGGCTTTTCACGAGAGTTTAATCCTAATGTAAACAAATAAGCGGAACACCTTGCCTTTGCACGTGGACATAGACGTAGTTGATTGGAGAAGGAACCGTTGCACTCACTCGACTGTATGGGAGCTCGAAGAAAAGTAGTACGTCACATTAATTTTATTTTATTTCAGTTTGTTACATTTAGAGAGTTTGGAAGAATACGTAATCAAATTAAAATATGGTTGTCATGTATACCGGTACAAATATATGCTTTTTAAAATATAAAATAGTGATTAAATAACGAGAAATGAAGGCACAAGGCGTGGTATAATACAGGAAGTCTTCTTGTAGTGGGGGAAAGTCCCAAGCTGTACAGAGTGGAGATAAGGTGTTGCATCTTACAGCAGCAGTCAGCGAGTATTCATAGTGAGAGATATGGTGCAAGAGGTAGGGCCATCGCGTGTAGTGAAGCACAAAAGAGGAAAACTGCTCAGAAGTGACCATAGGCAGTGCATTGTGAATGTGTTCAATAAAGTAAGTGAACAGTATCCAGGTTTAGTTGTTTATTCAGAAGTTCAGATCTTCGCACTGTTGTCGTATGCGATGCGTAGCCCTGTACGTCCGAACACCAGACGTTGACGGGGTGGAGATCGGTACTACACGCTCAGCGAATCACAGCTCTTTCTTTGGCGGAGTTGTGAACATACCATGTTTACATCAGGATTAAACTCTCGTGAAAAGACATAATAAATGAACATCATTCTCTTCTAAATTTAGCCGTTAAGTGTTGTTAGTGGTAGGATACCCCAAAAGACCTGTGACACGAAATTAAGCATTAAATATGCTAAGGAAAGGGAAGATACATGTTGTCCTAGACACTATAACATTGTTAAAGTCTAGGACAAAATTATATTTAATGTAGTAATAGTCAAATAGTTATAAGAGGACAACGTAATGTATGTGTCAAAATTAATTGCTATAAAAGAGTGCTGCTTCTCCAGTTTCTGGCGATTCGGAACTAGAGGATGGGAGTATTCTAAATAAATGTCTCGTCAACGACAGGTACAACAGCTAATAGTCTTCAAGACAAGGAATGGATCTTACCGGGAAAGATATCGTAATTATTTTGTTTTTATAAAAATAAGTGGCAAAGGAAAAAAAAACACCACAAAGGAAGCACGAATGTAAATAACAAAGGGGAGGAGACATACTTATCCTAGAATGTATATCATGGTTAACAATGGTGTATGTATGATCTCCGGAGAGGCCTGGTGCAGGTCTTTCGTTTCGACTCCCAAGGGCGATCAGCGCATCTGTGAGGATGGGGCCCTACCTAGGTTGAAATCGTGTGTTCAAAACCCAGTCCCCGAGCCAGTGGAATTGACTCATGAATGTTTAAATCCCATAAAGGCTGGAAATCGAACCCAAGACCCCTTGGACCAGTCAGTCACGAAGCCAGAAAATGAAAATCCACAGTCTGTTTCCAGACATTCAACCTGGAACATCTGATTAACGTATTCTCGATTATCAAATGAAAAGTGGGCTGTGGATGCATGTGTTGAACACACATGCGTTGACAAAAATTCAACATACGAGAAACGACGTTGGCGTGTAAGGTGCGACTGAGGCGTTTCCGGGCAGGTGTTCCCTATCTCAAATTGATGCATGTGCCCTTCTTCAGTATCTCTGAAAGTCTGTACCAACATCACGGAAATACCCTCTGTAACCCCTCATCATTCCTTTGCCCCTGACTCCGCATGGCGGCGTTCATGCTTGTGCTGTCCGGATTTGCTAGCTGAAAGTCTGGTGGTGGTCAGTCAGGAAGGACTTCCATCCAGGGCTTGCAGCTGGTACACACATCTGATTGGGTGTCTTCCTTGGAGTCGCTTACCATCAACCTTCCCGTCCACCACAGGATTCTCCAGGGTGCGTGCTCTTCTGGTGATGTGATGTGTTCGAGGTACCAGAGGTAAGTCTGGCTGATCTGATCAATTTTCCCAGCTATGGCGTATAGTCCAAAAAATGTGGAGAATGCGTCGATAAATGCACACCTTAAAAATCTCTATTTCTTTCCCGGCTCTGTCGTGGCTGCTCTGGCCATGGCTGTTCTCCTGATTTCGTCAGAACATTCTCCTGCATTAGACATGATGGACCCCAAGTAGACAAATACCTATTTACCTAACGGTATAGATCCACATCTACAAGAACCAGACCACACAGCAATTAAAGTGTAAAAATATAATGGTGTTGTAGCGTTTAACTGTCTAATTTCAGATAACAATGAAATAAAAGCAGTTATCTTCGCTAATTTTCTTGTAGTTCCAATTTTCAATTTCCAAATAGTGAACAGCATAGAGTTACAGGTTCGAGTGTTGCGTGGTATTAGTTATTTTACTAAATTAGAAAATACAATATATGATAACTATCGCTAAATTATTTATTAGACTCGTATCCTAGTGTCAGACTCGCTGGCTGAATGATCAGCGTTCTGGCCTTCGGTTCAGAGGGTCCCGGGTTCGATTCCCGGCCGGTTCGGGGATTTTAATCGCTTCTGATTAATTCTCGTGGCTCGGGGACTGGTTGTATGTGTCCGTTTCAACACTCTCCTCATCATATTCAGACAACATACCACACTACCAACCACCACAGAAACACGCAATAGTGACTGCATCCCTCCATACAGACTTGGCGTCAGGAAGGGCATCCGGCCGTAAAACAGGGCCAAATCCACATGTTCGACGCAGTTCGCATCCGCGACCCCATAGGCGTGGGAAAAGCGGTAGAAAAAGAAGACGACTCGTATCCTAGTAGAATATAGCAGTTATAAATTTGACTACATGTAAACTTATAAGGGTAAAGAAGTACCTGTTCTAAGTTCTTTATTCTAGAATTCTGCTCTTTTTAAAGATGTACAACGAGTGAAAAACATTTTTATATAGACTAGAGTAAGATGGAAATTCTTTCTAGAATTCGGGAATATATTAAATGTTTGAAGCAGGGGCGTAACCATGGTGGGGGGGGGGGTACTGGGGGTTAGAACCCCCCATGGAAATTTTACAAAAATAAAATAAACAGAAACTCACAATAAACATTCAGAGACATAATTGTAGAACCACCAGATCTGTTGTATCTATTTTCTAAGAAGCCTCGGAAGTTGGATGTTAGATTGTAAACTGAACATGGCATTCGCTGTAAAACTGTTGACCTTGATCGTATTGTTCTTGTTCTGTATTTTAATGTGAGATTTTGTAGTGTACTGCAATCTGAATATCAACATAGTTCACTTGTATCAATGTTCTTACGCTTGCGCGCACCACACAATCACCATCAACGTCTTGTAACTATAACCCCCCGCCTAATCAGCCGATTGTGGCTACGCTACTGGTTTGGAGGGACCTGGAAACGCAGGGCTATACCACCCCGATAACTGTCTGTAGTTGTGCTGTGAGGAATCACGTAGAACGAGTTCTTGAGAGTGATATTACTTATCCCACATTTTCTTCAGTGTGTTTCCAAGTCTAAGTGAGTTCTATTCTATTCCCACAAACCAGTCTTAAAATTCGTGACAGAGCCAGAAATCGAACCCAGACCAGGTGGATGGGAAGTCACTTTGCAGTACCGGCTGGCTGGAAGTGCCCGGGGACTAGGAGTACGGGGAATATCACTTCAAGTGTCTACGTACCAGTTCTTCCTTGTATACTGAACCCATAATTCTACGATGAAAAATAATTCCAGATATTTATTTCAGCTACAAATAACTTTTCTGAGAGTAGCCATGTTTTTATTTCAAGACCCTCGCTCTCTCGTGGGAACAGAACTCACCGTGCCAAGCGAGCGTCCATCTCGTGAAATGCCGGGATACTTCGGTTGATATCGAGTACTGACTAATTTATCAATTTCGGAAAATCCTTCATAACGAGAGATTTTGGCGACATGGTAAATCCATGAATAAAGAATCTAAATTATAAATAAACCTTACATGAAGATAGAATACCCAGGGTAAACATATATGCAGTTAAGCCTGGAGGAAAGTTGGCGCCCTACTCGCGGATTTGCGACACGTGTCGAGGTCATTTTCTGAAGAAAGACCGCGAAATTACATGTCAGAAATAAATTCATTACGCCCGTTGCAAGTATGGGTAAAATATAAAATGAACACCATAAAGAATTATAAGTCTGTCAGAATTTATGGAATAAATTTCAAGAAAATTGGTACAGTGGATGTGGAATTAGCAGATTGCACCACCAAGCTTTATGGTGAGGGTGGCGTCCTCTGAGGGTATAAAAGAAATCTCTTCCCTCTATTTTTATTCATTCCATCTGAAGGTCTGGATGGTGAAACCCACGTCGCTCGTCTGCAAGAAAGTGCGGGGTTTAGTTCTCAAAATAACTTGTTATATATTCGTGTCAATGGTTCAAGTAGAGTGTTAAATGGAAAGTGATAGGAATTTTCCTGAGCTTCCACCGACGAAAACTGTGAAGGCATAGATATCTGTTTAAAATACGTAGCTGGTTTCCTCTCTGCATTATATTGTGTGTGTTTGATATTGTCAAAGGGAGTCCGGAGGCTAGCCAGTGAGGTCTGATTTTTGTTATTTATTGAAACACCTGGCCAGTATAAGGGTGGACGAAAGTAGAGTCCTGGGAAAACAGTGGCAGTCTCCAGTAGAGAAGAATGCTCGTCGCATGTTAACACGCGAAGAAAGTACATTTGCGGTGTTAATCGATAACGAGTGTAAAATCTGTGTACTTATATATATATATATCTTAAAGAAGATGCTGTCTATTGTAGCCATGAACGGCTAAATACGAGGGCAGCTAGCTAAATGTGGCCAGAATCTCCAAGATGACTACTATTACAGGTCTTTGTCTATATTTTGTATTAATGTTGTAGAATATAATTTGTTTGTCCCAATAAAATTTTTCAGTGCGTGTGCGAATTAATATTTAATAATGATCAGGCAAATGTGTTATATTTCTGGTCGTCGTGTGAAACTCTTCAGGGCAGTAAAATTCACGTCAAGAAACTGTAAAAATTGGAAGTTTAAATAATGTATTAACATTCTTTGAGATATTGTTCAAACTGAGTAAAGTTAGGAAGGTGATAGCGACAATGTAGTCGTGGTGAATGCAATAATTTCGAATATCCTATGAGTTCAGAATTTTTTTGTCGAAATGATAATGATAATAATAATAATAATAATAATAATAATAATAATAATAATAATAATAATAATAATAATAATAATAATATTTACAGCAGGATAAAAAATTTCAATTTTAAAAGTGTATTTAACAGATATGATCAGTAAGATTTGCGTTCGTGTCGAAATTCAGTGAAGTCTGATAAAGTTATATTTATTCGTGAGAAGGTAATTTTTGTGACATTGTGCATGTCGGTGACATAGGAAATCACGGTGTTATTGTGTTCTTGAGATCCGAAAGTTGTAGTAAAAATGAATGAAAAGGATTCTTATAAAATTGTTCGTCACGGGATTATTGATGTTTGAAAAGTTTTGAAACGGGAAGAAATGGATTCTGCCGGAATGGTATGTTGAGAGAATAGCTGTGTAGATGTTGAAGGTATAGGAAGCCTGTATTTCATGAGTGATGCCGCCGTGATAGGCGATGGAGATGAGTTTTTGATACAGGCTATATTTGTCGATGGCGAAGAATTTTTAGGACAGGCTGTATATTAAATGTGACATTTCTGAGGCAGGCTGTAGTGAGATTCCGCTAACAATCCGGAACAGCTGACTGGGTGAAGGTTGGCTCGAAATGAGTGCTTTGTGACGCACATTATGATTTCAAGTCAAGATCTCCCAGTGAAAAACAATTTCTGTAGAAGATTGTAGCTCTTGGCGGTTAAGTCCAAATGACGATTTATGTGAAGTCAGCATAATGAATATTATAGTACGCGATCTCAAGAATAAATGGGCATTCTGAATACACGGTTGGTGTCATTTGACTGTTATAACAAATTTCCACTCAGTAAATTTCATATATTACGAGACGATAAATTATCATTAATTCGGAAGAGTTGTGGGATGGGATATTGGACATTATTAATATGATGGTTTGGCTGTGTAGATTCATTGAATTTCGCTTCACAGGTTAGTTTATGGATATGAATGTTTGGAATAGTGAGATGGTAGGCGATTTTGGGGCCTCACCCTAGAATTATAGTGTGGATTTTTGCGAGGGTGATTACGAGAATATCGCCAAAACAGTAATAAAGTTAGACGTGTGCTGAAATTCATTATTATTTTTCCAAACTTCACTGCGTATGTCAAGATCGTGTTTGAGTTGTGGATTGTTTGCCACGCGTTATTTATTTTCAATTTCACGTTTTATTGACAAGATAGGGACTTAGTTGTATTTTCTAACTTGCGTTCATTCAGTAGCAAGATTCGTTTCATTGTGTGCTATAGTTTCGACAAGGTTTCCAGCTAAATATCAAAGAATATGTTTGAAGTTACGATTTCGCCTGACCTTCTGGAGGATGCGTAAACAACCCAGTTTCCGCTCGACGATAGATTTAGGACATTACGCGTATCATAGGAGTATACTGATGAGCAGACGTCCCAGTTTACGCTCGACAATAGGTTTCGGAAGGTGTGTGTACATAGTTGTTAATGTTAGGGTGTGTAGACATTATGTAGGCTTGGCGATAGATTTAGGGTGTCGTCTGTATATATTCAAGCCTTAGGTTAGGTGTTTTTACGAAGTGACTTGAACGATGGTAGTGTTTGCTGTAGGATATGCAATGCGAAGAGTGTTAGCTAAGTAATATTGAGGCCATGTTTCGACAAAACCCTTACAAGCCGGAAGATGTTTACATAAGATTATGGAGCCACTAGTGGCATGAACGTGAGGGTTGTCCAACATTGGATACTTAGCTAATGGTGATTATTACTGCTGTTTGCCACGCGGGTTTGAGTTCATTGAACTGTAGTATTTTAATTTATTTACGGATTTAATTGTTTTGTCGTTCGGACGTCGGATTGCTTTGTTAGTGTGCGTGTTGACACTTAGCTTATTTATGTGAGACTTGAGTTACGAATGCGGGTTCGATTCGTCAGTTGGCAATAGATTTCATTTTCAATTTTTCGTTCTTTAATTTTTATAATAGTTGATTGTGGTCGATCAATAACTTTGTAGTTAGTTTGTTGGGACAAGCAATAAGTAGATGGATCTGTTATGGTAGCCGCAGTTGTAAAGGAAAGAATTCCCTAGACTGTTTTGGTATTTTTATTTTATTTTAGCATGTGGACTTGTAATTTTATTAAACTTAACGTAACCGTTTATAACCTGAAAGTTGGTTTTATAAGAATATTTTTCAAGTGTTTTACCACTTTTTCTTTAACTTCAGTGTTTGTTATTCCTTCTAAATGTATGATGAATAAGTGTCTCCTGCTTTTCGCAGTTTTGGTCCTTCAGAACGACGTAACGTAAGATCCTCTCGGATCGAGTTGTTGTTGGTTCTTTCTGACCAGCTGTTTGGGTGATGCACGTTTTAGCATCGGGATTATTCTATAACTTAAGGGTGTCACGAGATGGCAATACATGGTGGAATTTTATTTTTAATTATGACTGCTGCTGTTAACTTGTAGTGAACACCATGCGTTCCAGTAGTATATCGCAACCTATCCAAAGGAACTGATAGTCAATTTGGTTCGATTAAGGGTCCATTTGGCGGGTGTTCCCATATCCGACAGGGTATTTGACTGGTGGATAACCTTAATTAAATGTACATCTGGAACTCTATTTGCTGAAGGTCAGATTTTCCACGGATCGTGTGGATTAATTCTCAGTTATCGTTTGGATTAATAGGTGCCAGATTTTCAGGTTTTATTTTAGTTTTTCGAGTTTTCGCTGTCCATTAATTTGTGATATTTTCTAATTTCCTCCGAAGAAAGTTCTTCGACAAATGTAACTCATCAAAATCATGCAATACAATGTGACTGCATAAAAACGTTAAATGAGTAAAATTTTCTTGATGGATAATTTTATAACACAATATATATATATATATATATATATATATATATATATATATATATATATTTGCATTTTGATAATTCACTAAAAGTTAGTAAGCACATGTTTGCTCCTCATTTCAAGTAGTTAGGCTCTCTTCTGAACCCCATCGTTTGGTTAAGATCGTGACCGAAATATTCCCGCTACGACCCCAAGATTTAAGAGTTCGATATGGCTCTACTGCAGCGGTTGTGGCCGACCAACCATGGAATGGTAAGTTCAAGGGTTCAGTACCATCTCTATAATGTGTGCTGAATTAATATGTATCTGACAGCAAATTTGTTTATTCATCTATGACCTTCCTGTTGTACCATATATTGTAATGTCATGGGTCATTAGTTCCCTCAACATGGTAAGATGTTCAGCATACAAGGAGATCACAATGGTGATGAGGACCAGCGCCGAATATACAAGTCATGGTGAGCCGCGTGGACCTCCTACAGAATAGGCGTCCTGCTATACGCGAGGAATATCTGAATTAACACTCAGGGACACACGTTCGTCTGGAGGAGGGAGAAGAAGCCTGCGTTCTCTGCAAGTCCTATCATTAAATTACAATAATATTGTGGTCATAATACAGAGCAAAGCCTTGTTCTGATTTTATATCGGCCATGGACATCACTATATAATTAACAGTACTGTTGAGAATTATATGTGGCGAACTCGCAGTGTACCGGTTCGGTTCCCGGCCAGGTCAAGGATTTTTACCTGAATCGGAGGGCTCGTTATCGAGGTCCACTCAGCCTACTTGATTACAATTGAGGAGCTATCTGAAGGTGAAATAGCGGCCCCGGTCTAGAAAGCCAAGAATATCGGCCGAGAGGATACGTCGTACCAACCACACGGCACCTCGTAATCTGCAGGCCTTCGGGCTGAACGGCGTTCGCTTGGTATGAAGTCTTGGTTGAGTGGTCAGCGTTCAGGCCTTCGGGTCAGAGGGTCCGGGTTCGATTCCCGGCTGGGTCGGAGATTTTACAATTTGCTTTTACGTCACACCGACATAGATAGGTTTTATAGTGACGATGGAATAGGAAAGGCATAAGCGTGGAAAGGAAGCGGCCGTGGCCTTAATTAAGGTATATCCCCAGCATTTGACTGGTGTGAAAATGGGAAACCACGGAAAACCATCTTGCGATGGTGGCGATTGTTGTTGAAGAGAAAATTCAACTAAACAACCATTATCTCCTAACTCTAATCCGAAGAGAACAATAAAGAAGAGGTCCGACCAGTCAAGAAATGAAGGTATCGGCAAAATAAAAGTGAAGGGCAATGAAGCACGTGAAATGACTCTCTAGGTCTCGCATACCGCGAGGGTCGGAAGGGAACGAGAGTTGGCCGAGGGAGGTCGGATAGGAAATACGAAAGTAAGGAGCCTAGCGCAAATAGGGGGACTCACTCAGCTAGGGGCCCCGTATTGATCAGCCCACGCTCACAAGTCGAGAGCCCTTGAGGTTCCCTTTTAGTCGCCTCTTACGACAGGCAGGGGAACTGAGGATGTGTTCTACGGCTCCCACCCACAAGAGACCCTACGACCAGAGCATGTCAGGTTGTTGAGAATCACTTCCGACTCAGACTCTTTCTCAGTGGTCCAAAGAAATGGAAATCGGATGACAGATCATTGATGTGGGGAAAATGCCCAAGTATCTCCCCATAGTGGCGTGTGGCCGAACACGGACGCGTTATGGTGTGACGGTACGTTTGTATTTGTAGCAATCTGGGTCGTTCTGACGAATTTTAGCTTATGATGTGCCGTTTAAATATGTCTGAGTATTTGACCATATTTTCCCTATTTAAAAAACCGATGAAGGTACATTATGACTATACCAGGGAATTTGAAGCATTACACAATGGAATTCGGAAACAAAGCAAAGGTTTTGCTGCACTGTACTCGTCGCCTGTGTGGAAACAGAAGTACAGTATCTGTGCTGTGTAAGAACAAGTGAAGTGAGTCAAGGAAAATTTTAGCCGGGTTGAGCTCAAGCTCTCGATACCGCTCAATACACACACCACGTACTTCCGACACGTAAAGAAACTCCGGCACCTCGGCGCCTTCGAGTTAGTGGGACGTAAAACTAATAATTCATCAGCCCACGCTCCCAAGTCGAGAGCCGCTGGGGTTCCCTTTTAGTCGCTTCTTACGACAGGCAGGGGAAAATGAGGATGTGCCCTTTTATGGCAGACCCTCCGATGAGAGTGGATGGCATTAGCCGTGTACGAGAAATGTGTGATTGAGGTGGAGGATAGTGTTCTGTGTGAGTGTGTGTGAGTTTGAGGAATGTTGGGGACAGCAATAACACCGTCGCCGAGCCAAGGAAATTAACAATATAAGATTAAAATTCCCGACCCGACCGGGAATCGAACCCGGGTTCCTCTGAACCGAATGCCACTACACAGACCAGCCAAAGAGCTAGACAAACTGTTCCTCATCTCGAGGTCTTACAGTTACTGTATTTTCAGGTGAGCTGCATGTACCATTTTTAATCAACATTCTTAAATCTCTGGCAGTACCGAGAATCGAACCCGGGCCTTGAAGGACGTCAGCTAATAGCGCTGACCGTTACACTACCTAGGCGGACGTAAAACCAATAACATCAATATTATTGCCAACGCTCGTCGTTGCATGTCACCACACATATGCCTCCAGATGAATATCACTCAAACTGCGCGGGAAGCTGATGTGGTAAACATTGACATATCTCCTGCCCACCAGTTATGGTGACGAAATAACTTGCGTCTTTATATACGCGCAGGCTAGAAAGTACAGCGTAGCTCCAAGAATGTTTTGTACGCAAGACCACTTCCCTGATGTTATCTGACTCCTTAATGACTACACGGTTTTGCTAAGCCCTACTGCAGTGTTTAAGTTTTTAGCATACATTTAAATGGCTTAACAGAACGGCTAGAGATAGGGCCAGTAGCTATAATAATAATAATAATAATGGTAATAATAATAATAATAATAATAATAATAATAATAATAATAATAATAATAATAATAATAATAATAATAATAACCGGGCGAGTTGGCCGTGCGGGTAGGGGCGCGCAGCTGTGAGCTTGCATCCGGGAGGTAGTGGGTTCGAACCTCACTGACGGCAGCCCTGAAAATGGTTTTCCGTGGTTTCCCCATTTTCACACCAGGCAAATTACCTCAATTAAGGCCACGGCCGCTTCCTTCCCACTCCTAGTTCTTTCATATCCCATCGTCACCGCAAGTCCTATCTGTGTCGGTGCGACGTAAAGCAAATTCTAAAAACAAATAAACAATAATAATAATAATAATAATAATAATAATAATAATAATAATAATAATAATAATAATGTTTTAATGTCCCACTAGCTACTTTTGACGGTTTTCTGAGACGCCGAGGTGCGGAATTTTGTCCCGATGGAGTTCTTTTACGTGCCAGTAAATGTACAGACACGAAGCTGAGGTTTTTGAGCACTTTCAAATATCACCGGACTGCGCCAGGATCGAACCTGCCAAGTTGGGGTCAGAAGACCAGCGTCTCAACCGTCTGAGCCACTCAGCCCAGCACAATTAAGTAAATAAGAACAATGAACGTGCATAAATATAAAACGAATCCAATACATATAGTGAACCTCCGTGGTTCAGGCGGCAGCGCGCCAGTCTCTCATCGCTGGATTCCGTGGTTCAAATCCCTGTCACTCCATGTGAGATCTGTGCTGGACAAGGCGGAGGCGGGACAGGTTTTTCTCCGGGTACTCCGGGTACTTCATTCCAGCTACACTCTCCAATATAATTTTATTCCATCTGTCAGTCATTAATCATTGTCCCAGAGGAGTGCGACAGGGTTCAGCAGCCGGCACAGTTCCTATCCTCGCCGCTAGATGAGGCTTCATTATTTGCATTCCTCACCCGGTCGAATGACTGGAAACAGGCTGTGGATTTTCCAAATACATTAAGTAGGTATTCATAAATTTACAAAGTGTAGAATAAATTTGCTTTGTAAATCAAAGGAGTGTTAGGTGGCACAAATACAAGTGTTTTGAACATAGGAATCACAAGTCTGCGGTGATTAGTTTCGACGCTATGCGTACTTAAAGATCTCAGTTCGGCTGAGCATAAACGTGACACAGTTTGCTCTTAGTTTACATTTTAGCCGCAGGTGAAAATTAACAAACGTACAGTACTTCAGAATAGATGTTAGAAATGTTTCCCTCCAATTTGGCGGCGTGATTCACATCGACAAATCACTAATTTGCGTATTCTTTGGGAAAGTCCCAGCGCTTCTCGGACATGATGTTCGGGAGTGGCGAAGGATAGGCGGAAGGACACACTGACAGCGCCTCAGCACAAACAACCCTCAACCGTCTGTGAGATAGGCAGACCTATGGTACCTATATTCACACTACTTGTATTTGCACCATCTAACACTCCCTTAGTTCATGGAACATAGTTTTTCTCCACGCTGTGTACAGAGAAGAAAACATTCAGTACGGAAATATACTGGTCTATTTTTGCATTTAAACTCTTTGGGCCGCCTTTACTTTCTTACGTTTAGTCTGATGTCAGGTGTATTATTGAAGGTGTTTCAGTGCGCTATTCCGATGATTTTATTTAGAAACAAGTGCACGTAGGTGCGATAAAATGGAAGTGGTAACTTGAAAACGATAAAATTGTGGCGACAGACAGCTGTCGATTGGTTGAAATTCGTGATATTCGTATACCGAATTGGTCGTTGGAGCCATGAACTAAATAGTCTACTAGAGATAGTCAAATAAAGCTGTCATTTGGTAAACTTAACCTGAACACTACGGAATGCGACCTCGAATTAACCTTCTCCAACACAATGCTGCATTATCTCACTTAAGAAGGGGTAATACAAAATATTTACTCGTGACAGCGCCTTAATCTAAGAGGATCCGCAAGTCATTACAGAAGAATTAAGTACCTACTTTCATGATCGTATATTTCATGGCAATTTCATGCAACGTACTGCAGCGAGCCTCTTACACTTTCTCGACCACCCCCAGGAAGACTAACAGGAATGCAAAATGTGCGTCAACCGAGCAAGTAGTCGAGCGGTTTTAGTCACGTGACTCTCAACTTGAATTCGAGAGATAGTGAGTTCGAGCCCCACTATCGACAGCCCTGAACATGGTTTTGCGTGGTTCCCAGGCAAATGCTGGGGCTGTACCTTAATTAAGGTCACGGTCGCTTCTTTCCCACTCCTAGCCGATTTCGATTCCATCTTCGCCATAAGAGCTACCTGTGTCGGTGCGACGTAAAGCAAATTGTAACTAATAAAGTGCGTCGGTATCCCGTTACCTTTCTGAGCTACGAAAGAAATGGAAAGTACACTTCCTCGCACAAAAACTGCTCCCAGTCTGCAGGCCTCTGTGAATAAACTGATCGTCTTCACGATACTGTATTGCAAATTGCAACCCTTTTAAAATGTAATCGGAAGAAAAAGAGGAAGTGGTGGTGATGCTGGTTATTATTTTAAGAAGAAGTACAACTGTGCAATCATCCTCTCTTAACAATAATCAGAGGGAAAATGGAGGAGGTTCGACCCTTGGAAGAAGGAATGTAAATCTCTCACAGTGTAGAATATAATGTAATGTTTAGAATCTATATATATATTACAAGCTGTTTTACGTCGCATCGACACAGATACGTCTTATGACGACGATGGGACAAGAAAGGGCTAGGAGTGGGAAGGAAACGGCCGTGGCCTTAATTAAGGTACAGCCCCAGCATTTGCCTGGTGTGAAAATGGCAAATCACGGCAAAACCATCTTCAGGGCTGCCGACAGTGGGGTTCGAACCCACTATCTCCCGAATACTGGATACTGGCCGCACTTAAGCGACTGCAGCTATCGAGCTCGGTAGAGTCAAAATAATGCGAAAATCAGCCCCATTGTAGAATCTATGAGGTCATTTATTTTTCACTACACTATACTGCTAATAATAAGAGTTGGTGTCTGACATTTCTTAGAGGGAGGTCCGTTTACTGCCTGTCGAGGCGGGATAAAGGGAGTGGCTGTGTGGTTGCCATGGAAACGAGGGTGGGGCGACTGCGGTTGCCATGGAGATAAAACTTCAGGGTAGCTCGTCTTTCTGGTAGTTGCCAAACCTCTCACTGTCACTGATAAGAACCTGATTGTTTGTATAAGAGTGATCGCAAATGGGACGACACCGCCTGGCCAGGTAGTCTACAACAGATCACAGCGGTCAGAATGAAGGAGGGAACAAGTGAGCCGGAAGCGAGGGGTAAGAGCATGTAGAAAGGAATGCTGGAATGTGGCAACATCGTGAAATGGCACGTACAGTGCTCCTCCCTCCAATCTTACCTGTCAGACGCCAACTTTAGTTAAGTCTAGTATAGTCGTTTCTGTTGTTGAAGGGTGTTTCTGTACAACTGCTTAAAACACTTGTCATACCTTCAGTACAAGCGCCAGCTAGCAACCAATAGAACATGCCAAGTAACAATAATCAGTCATTGTAATATTATTGATTATCATCGCTAGTTAACTTGGAGTTACAAAATCCCTTATGCGGGAAATCGCATGCAGTTATATTTTGCACGACATTTATTATGTACAGTTTTTCGATAAAGCTAGGGAATTGTAAACTACATATTCCTGTTTGAACCACACCACATGGTACACCACCGATTACTAGGACCCGAATTGTTAGGTTTTTATAAAAAGGAATTTCAGCCGTTTGCTATCACAAATGAGCCTTTATAGGTTTAAAAAATATCGTATACTTTTCTATAAATTTTATGACAAATTTATAATTGAGACATACCCATATAAAATAGACAAGGAGGATCTGAATCTTGATCAAATAATTCTAGTCTTTTATTGCATATTATAACAATTTATACTCCTACAGTGGTATTATCACAACACTTGCCAACCTGCCTGGTGGCCATGGTGGTTAAGGCGTCAAGTCTCTATGTTCTGACATCGTGGTTAGCCGGTTCGAGTCCCATTGGTCGAAACAATTTTCATCATGAGAATGTTGGCCGGGAGGGTAGAAGTGGTGGTGTACAATTTCTAATCACTAGATTGCGTGCCAAAAATCTGGATTCAATTCTGACCCTCTCCGCAGTGTTCACATCGAGTGAGGGCATATGACGCTGTTAATGGTTATTCGTCTGTCAAATGCCGACGTTAAGCCTTGGTGTTATTCGACAGGAGTAGGCTATGTGCCGACACCGGGTTTCACCCTCTCCCTACATTATCATCATCCCACATTCAGACGCGCAAGTCTCCTAGAAACGTCTAATAGAAAGACTTGCACCGGTTAAACCGAAAATGTCCTCCGACATTCCCGGTACTAAAACGATCAGATAAATAAATAAATAAATAAATAAATAAATGTCTTGCCAAGACACAGTTAGGAGCCCCGTGGCCCCCAGAACAACGCTCATTAGTTAAAAGCCTCTGGGGTTCCCCTGTTAGTCGCCTCTTACGACAGGCAGAGAATACCGTGGATATATGCTACCGCCCACAGGGGATAGCTTCTTCTTGGCCGAATGATCAGGGTCAGCCTTCGGTTCAGAGGGTTCAGAGTTTGACAACCGACCGGATCAATCAATCAATCAATCAATCAATCAATCAATCAATCAATCAATCAATCATCCCTGATCTGCATTCAGGGTAGTCGCCCAAATTGTAGATCCCTTATCAGATGTTTACCTAGCCTCCTCTTACATAATTTCAAACAAGTAACTGATTTCACCCAGGTACTCGAGGACTGTCCGCCCGTGTTTATCCCAATATATTCTTCTTCATATACACACGGGTAGTAAATGCATCCCTCCACTTGGGGTTGACTTCCACTTGAGGTTAGCATAGGGAAGGACATCCTGACCGTAAAACAGCCAAGTCCACATGCGTGACATAGCTTGGGCCCGCGACCCTACTAGGGTGTGGAAGAAGAGGAAGTGCGAAATGGAATAGTTTACGTAGAGACCACTTACAGCAAACAATATTTCAAGCATTGTTTCTACACTAAAAAGCAAAGCAAAGTCACCTCCGTACAGGCCATGAAGGCCCTTGGAGGAGTGGAAGATAAAGGATTCCACCACTGTTAACCTCGGCACGTGATGGGGTAGAGTGGTTAGCTTTACACCCGGCCGCCTTTGCCCCCAGGAATTAACCTGGTACTCATTTTCGGTGTAGGCTGAGTGAACCTCAGGTCCATATGCACCTCCAGAAGTGGAAATCTTGTTCCTTAAATTTTACGACTTCCTGACGGGGATTCGAACCCACGTCCTTCCGGGCGAACCGAGCACGCCTTTACCGCCTCAGCCAGGCAGCCCCTTTTTTCTACACTAGGAGCGCGATAATCCGCCATGCTTGGGGATCTGCCGACGCCGGATTACCAAATATGCCGGAATATCTTTTTTTCCAATTGTCTTAACGTCGCACCGACACAGGTAGGTCTTACGGCGACAATGAGACAGAAAAGGGCTAGGAGTATGAAGGAAGCGACCGTGGCCTTAATTAAGGTACAGCCCCAGCATTTTCCTGGTGTGAAAATGGGAAACCACGGAAAACCATCTTCAGGGCTGCCGACAGTGGGGCTCGAACCCATTATCTCTCGGATGCAAGCTCACAGCTGTGCGTCCGTAACCGCACGGCCAACTCGCCCGGTACCGGAATATCAAAGTCATTTAAAAGAACTGCTTTAAACAACGGGATATAAATAAAACTACAATTTTAACGCATAAAAACGCAGAATTAATATTCACTTAACAGAACAGAAGATATTAGAGTATAGTATTTAAAAAATAAAATAAAATAAATACAAACTGAGTATAAATAAAACTGAGTTAAAAATCAAATGCTGCCTTGAAGTGTTAAATCATTTAAGGCTTAAAGTTTTAGCACAGTTTAATATAAATACTTTTTGTAGGCCTATTATGAAATGAAGAAAGCGCCATGGCTTTGAAAACCAAGAACAAAACTGTAATCAAATAAAAAGAGTTAAATACCAAGAACGTGGTACAGTTCAATCTGAATCACTGTTTGTAGCCCTTAAAAACATAGGTGTCCGATAATGTACACATCGTGGAACATGTCGAACTGGTTTCTTGGATTGAGGTCTTGTTCGACAAAACATATTTTGTGTAATGAGGAGATTCGTAACTTCAGCAACGTCGCATTGTTGGCTCCTCTCTGCGAATTTCATAAAGGTTTTCAAGGTTTGCGAAGCGTCAGCCCATGAGATGTGAGCTGTACGGGAAGATTACGGTGGAAAATCAATTTCTGATGCATGCCGGACTATCGGGTCTGTCGGACTATCAAATGTCGGATTATCACGGTCCTACTATACATTGCACTTGATTTAATAAATAGGACAACCAATGACAGGTCTACTGTACCAAAATACACACCTATGGACACTGCATATTAGATTCTGGACTGCATTCAACACACTAAGATCTTTAGATTTGCTAATCTGTCCCTCCCCTCCATAAAAATATGGATACTCAATACACAATACATATATCAGCTTGTGGTTAGCGTTCAAGACCACTCTGATCTTTGGAATTGCTAATCTATCTGTCCTCTCCATCAACAAATAGATCCTTCCACATATCTTCAACTTAACGTGATAAATCTAGTTTCCTTCTGTGTCATGAAATGCGAAGAGGAGGGTTTTGTCGAACCCACAACATCAACTAATCTTAAAGAAGGAAAGAGAACATTTTATTATTTCCTTATGCATTTAATGTAGAGTTTATGATCTTTGGAAATCTTCGTGGTATACAGTACAACTATTTTAATTAGTGTGAAATATTTTTTTAAAAAACTGGGAATAATTAATGGAAAATGAGTAAATTTTGCAACGTGCTACTTTGAAATTATTCTGAAGAATCAATTTCAAGGCAACTAACACATTTTACAAGTTTTTCTGAGTGTGTGTTTACATACATGTCTGTGACACAACGCACAGTATTACTGCGGTTCGGTGTAGGGGGCAACGCGTCCGCCTGTCGTCCGGCGGGCCCGGGTTCGATTCCCGGCCAGGTCAGGGTGTTTCAATTGTAATGATTAATATCTCAGTCGTGGGGACTGAGTGTTTGTGTCGTCCTTAACGTTCCTCACACGCAGGTTCCTCACATATGGTGCAAGTAGGGGCAAAGGACCTTTCTAGATCGACGCCCCGAGCAAATAGCATTTTAAAAAAATACTGCGGGTGGCTTAAATTGTTGCGCACTTTTGCTTTCTGGTCTTGGTATATCCCATTTCCACTAAACAATTAATTCCCTGAAGGTGATTCTTCATCTGATACTTCATCTAAACCTCTTTCAATTGACAATTCTCGAAGCCCTTTTGACATTTTCTTGTTTTTATGAAAAAAAAAACACAACTGATTGAAAAAACCGAATACTACTGTAAAAGTACTTTGAAAAGGCAAAAGTCATCGTTGAGAATGTTATTGTTGGCTATATCAGGTATACCAACAAAGAAACAATTGACCTGCATTGTTGCAAATGCGACAAACGTGGAACGAAAATATAAGTTATAGCATGGACTTGAAGAACCCACCGCTAACAATACGTCAGCTCTATGAGAACAAGAACACAACTGGCTGAAAAAAAATACTAGAAAGAGAAAAGTTGAGAATGTGACGCCCCGAGCAAATAGCATTAAAAGCTCTATAAGTTATATCAGCAGAGAAATAATTTCCCTGCATTGTTGTAAATGCATTGTCAGCCTCCAATGGAGGGAGATTGATTTCTTTGCATTTGTACTTGTGAAATCAGTTCCAAGATAACGTCTCAATGGATTCGTGAAGCATCAGTTTAAAGAGGTTTAGATGTTGTAAATGTAAACCCATACTAATTTTTGTTTGTTTATATAATGTCCCTACAACGTTACAAACAAAATTAGAATACAGTATTACCATCTTATAAAGGGGCTGCCTAGACGAGGTTGTAAGGGTGAGCTCGGTTCACACAGAAGGATGAGAGTTCGATTCCCCGTGAGGAAGTCGAAAAATATAGAAGAGATTTCCACTTCTGGAGAGGCACATTACCTTAAGATTTCTTGGAACTGAGTTATTTTCATGAAAAACAAAAATAAAACATTGTAAAAAGCTAATACTACTGTAGAAGTACTTTGGAAAGGAAACAAAAAGACATCGTTGAGAATGTGATTGTTGGCTTTATCAGGTATACCAACTGAGAAACAATTGTCCTGCATTGTTTTGATTTCACGAAAATAACTCAGTTCGAAGAAAATATCAAAAAAGGCTTCGCGAATTGTCAATTGAAACAGGTTTAGATGAAGAATCACCTTCAGATAATTAATTGTATAGTGGAAATGAAAATAAAGATGGTGTAGAGTGGGATATACTAAAACCGGAAGGCAAAAGTGCACAAACAATTGAAGCAAACCGCAGTAACACTGTGTAACAGACATGTATGTAAACACACACTCAGAAAACTTGTAAAATGTGTCAGTTGCCTTGAAACTGAGATTGAGAAAGAGTATCAGGTCAATTCCTAGAAACAAAGGGGGCTGAGCTAAGAGCTAGCCACTCTATTTTCCTCGGTGATTGGGTTACGAACAGTGGAAGCCCCGAAAAGCATTCATCGCCAATGTCTTTTCCCTGTTTGGCTTACCATCTTGTACACTAGTCAAGAGGCAATAACTCATTTTTTCCACGGAAAATTAGTGACTGTGGATTCTAAGAACCCCTTCTTCTGATTCCCAGGGTTAAAACACTTCACTTACTTAGAAAAACGAAATATAAATTACTGTAAAAATGTACGTGTTACTGATAAAAACATTGAAATGCGTATAGCGGTCTTATTCTCTGAATATCAGAGATGGGGTGGAAGAGAGGTTGTTAATGGTGTTTTGACTTACGGTTGCCCACGTGCTGTAGAGCGTGAAGCGCCGCTTAAGTTCCCTGCCTCCCTGACTGGCCTGTGCTGGCACACTGACTATGCTCTTTCCGTCTGCCGACCTCTCCACAACACACACTGTCTGATTGGCTCCTCGTCCGCCTAGTTAGACGCAGACACAAGCAAGTACTGAACAGATTTTCGCGAAGGTACTTCATCGACAGCCAGGTACAGAACTTCCGCCCCTACCGTCTTCTCAACTCCGCCCACGATTATAACACGATCTGCCAGAAATTAAGGACACAGAGAAGTGTACTCCGCACGCTTTTAGACTCTAAGAGCCTACTAATATCAAGAGACTACTACACATTGCTCACCTCTAAAAATCAACTAGAGCAAAATACTCCTCGTTTAGTCCATCAATAGGGATGCAAAAAGCAAAAAATATCACATTTCTGCCACAATTTTAGGTACAATTTTCACAGAATATATTAATAAACGGGTCACAATTCTTTTTTGTGACACTTTATGACACTAGCACATACAAAAAAGCTTCACGAATGTATCGAAAAGTCTTTTACCTTCTTAAAATAGGCTCTAAAATGAAAATATTTTCCTCGCAAAAGTTTGAGGATAGTTAATGCCAGACTGGCAGCGTGCGTGCCTCTTAACCGGAGGCCCCGGGTTCGATTACCGGCCAGGTCAGGAATTTTTACCTAGAACTGAGGGCTGTTTCGAGGTCCACTCAGCCTTCGTGATTACAATGCAGGAGCTAGGCCTATTTGTGAGATAGCGGTCCCGGTCTAGAAAGCCTAGAATAACGGCCGAGAGGATTTGTCGTGCCTACCACGTGACACCTCGTAATGAGCAGCAGTTGCTTGGTAGGCCAAGTCCCTTCAGGACTGTTGCACCATGAAGTTTGGTTACTGTGACATACCAATATTTTAGGGAAATACGGCGTACAGTATACCTTTTACAAGTCTTTTGACTGGCTCTTATGCAGTTAATGAGGTGTACTGAGTTCGATTACTCTAGCTTTTATGGTTCCTGAGTAAAGCTTACCTTAAGATTTCAAAATTTCACTCTCCAAATTTGAATGTTAGCTGGCAGCTGAGGAGGGGGGGGGGGGGTTGGCAGTAGTGCCATCGTATTTAAATCTGTCTTTGTGTCAGGTCATCAGCCAAGAGGTTGGTTGGATCCACAAATAGTTGTGCGGTTATAGAGAAACAGAAAAAAAACGATGGTGGTGTCAAAATGAGGCATGCTAGGCAAGATTAAGAGTGAGGTAGTTTGCCATTGCTTTCCTCGCTAGGCCAGAAAGTGCTATTGCAGCACGTCTGACCCTATGAGCAATTCCTTTTGTAACAATCAGACGCACTGGTCATTAATCAGCTTCACACATACACCAGCTGCTTCCACATTTTCACAGCCATGGATGAGACTTGGACATTGTTCTGTGGCCTGTACCAACAGACAGATAAAAAAGTACGGTAGCCTACTGCATACAGCAAGAAAATATTTTAAGTAATTTAAAATACACTTTCGTTGCAGGACCATACACAACTTTTCTTTTTGCATTGAGGAAAGCCCACTCTATTCAAAGAAGTAAAAAAAATGTGAAATTTTGATTTTACATCGAAGTGCCCCTAAAAGTGTTTCATATACTATCGACCGTACATTTCAGAACTATTTAATACCACTGCAATTCTTTGAGGGATTTTCTTGAAGTAAGGCCCCTACTTTTATTCTTCTTCTTCTTCTTATTCTTCTTCTTGTTCTTCTTCTTATTATTATTATTATTATATTATTGAAATGTGTGAAAATTAACTTTGTATGCTATGATTGGCTATACATGACATTTCAAAATTTTGTTCCCATATTTTTTCAAAATACACAATATCCCCAAAAGTAAAACTAAAAACGGTAAATTTTTCACTCCTTTTGAAGGCAGATATTTTCTTCTTTAGAATGAACCACCTTGGGATAAATAAGTGAATTAATACTGAAAGATTCCCATTTTAATTTTAGGAAGGATAGAATTGTTAGGGTAGATTTTCGTCTGTAAGCACTTCAGTTTTTCAATTAAATATAAGCATTTGAAGAATTCTGCAATGTATTACGTGTAACGTCTAATTAAGTTACGAAATAATCAGTAAAGGGATTGCTAGACTTTTTGTTTATTCTTTGACTAAGAGAATAAATCATGCAACTCAAACAAACGTCAACCGAGGTACAGTGCAATGCTATGCTCATATGTCACATCCACGATAACTGGAGCATACTAAACTACAAATATCTAATAACAAACTACGACGTAGCCATGTTCAAACAAAGGATCACGTGATATCTTCGAAGTTAAACCACTTGGACGATATCCTACGTGCCATGGGTTAGAGGAAGAGGAGATAGGAACTGGTCACCCTACTGTGAGTGAACTCCGGCTCAGGATGCCTGGCCAGAGCCCCCGTGCCTAGCTGGTGGTAATGACTATATAGGTCACCAGATTTGGATAAGACAGTTAAATTTGCTTTGAAAAACAAATTAATAAGAATTTTTAGACAAAAATTGGTACAGGGGCGAAGGAATATGTAATCTATCAGACGAACATTAAAACTTAAAATGTGAGGACATTTTCAGTATTTAAAATCCCTTAATCTACCCTTCTCTGGTAAGTAGCTTACCCTAGGGCCAGTCTCGTGTTATCCGTAAATTTCGTAAATACAACATACGTGTGCGTTAACATGGGTTAATCATTCGGCTACTATCCAGTGTGTGCTGGGTTCGAATCCTAACTAAAACGCCCGATAGAGTGGTGCTGATTACTGCTTATAACGAATCCCTTAACAATACTCAGAGGAAAGCATGGAAGAGTCCAGACCCTTACAAGAATGAAGGTATCAACAAAAGAAAGGGAAGGTTGACAAGGTAAGGGTGGAAATGGTGCACCTGTAAGGGAACGTACAGCTAGGTGACCATCTCCTCTTAAAACTTATCCGAATAAAGAATGGAAGGGCAAAATGGCAATAAAATGAACAGGAGACTGGGATTTTAAGATCGTATTTGAAGAGTTGTCTAGAAAAGAATATTTTTTTGCTAGGTCTCATGGCGACGATGGGACAGGAAAGGCCTAGGAATGGGAAGGAAGCGGCCGTGGCCTTAATTAAGGTACAGCCCTAGAATTTGCCTGGTGTGAAAATGGGAAACCACGGAAAACCATCTTCAGGGCTGCCGATAGTGGGGTTCGAACCCACTATCTCCCGGATGCGAGCTCACAGTTGCGCGCCCCTAACCGCACGGCCAACTCACCCAGTCAGAAAAGAATAGAAAGTAAAATCCTCACATTCCAGCAGAATAGAAAACCTCAAGTCGTATGGGTGAAAGAAGTCCATGAAGGCTTAAAAAAATATGGGATAGAAGCAGAAAACATGGAACTGTTGATGAAAAAGGTAAGAAAGCGAAGGATCTCTTCGAGGAGATATCGAGGAAAACAGCAAGACTGTTCTCAGTATAGGGAGGAGCAAGGCCGAGCCATGGAATGAGGAAGGAAAAAGAAAACTACATAAAGTGATGGGAGTTGCGCGTAATTGTAGCCCAAAGGTGGCTCAAACGAATAATAATAATAATAATACGTCCCATAAAATATTTTTCTACGGTTTTCAAAGAGGCTGAGGTGTCGGAACTTTGTCCTGGAGGAGTTCTTTTACGTGCCGTTTAATGTACCGGCGTCGTGGTGGTGGTTTTTCTCTATGGGGAAGTACAACTGGGCAACCGTATTCTCTTAACACCAATCAAAATGAAAAAAATGGAAAAAAAAAGGAAAAGAAGAGGTCCAAACCTTTCGACTTCCTTGTAAATGATGGCATCCATCTGAGGAAGCTTGCTTGGGTTACTTATATAATTGATGCGGAGTGTTTAATGGCCTATTCCTTTTGGCTAATAATGCTCCCACCGGGCGAGTTGGCCGTGCGGTTAGGGGCGCGCGGCTGTGAGCTTGCATCCGGGACATAGTGGGTTCGAATCCCACTGTCGCCAGCCCTGAAGATGGTTTACCGTGGTTTCCCATTTTCACACCAGACAAATGCTGGGGCTGTACCTTAATTAAGGCCACGGCCGCTTCCTTCCAACTCGTAGGCCTTTATCGTCGCCATAAGAGCTCTCTGTGTCACTGCGACGTTAAGCCACTAGCAAAATAAATAAATAAATAAATAATGCTCCTAATCACTGTACTATTTGTACAGTTTAGTATACTTCTTCTTAAAGGTAGTCTGTATACTTCAATGTTGTGTATTTGTGTAAAACGTACAGTTAATGATCGACAAAAGTGTAATCCCGTCAACGGCGAAGACATCTTCTTCTTCTTCTTCTTCTTCTTCTTCTTCTTCTTCTTCTTCTTCTTCTTCCAGGTTTCCCACACCCTGGTGAAGTCACAGGAAGCGAATCGTTGCACATATGGACTTGACTAGGTTTTACGGTTGGTTGTCCTTTCTGACGCTAACCTTAAGTGTACGATTTTATTCACTATTGCGTGTTTCTTTGGTGGTTGGTATTGTTCTGTGTATATGAACATTCGTAAACTGAGACAAACACCTAGTCCCCGAGTCCATGCCTCACAGGAATTAATCAGTTGGGAATAATATCTCCAACCTAGTCGGGAATCGAACTCGGGACCCTCAGAATCGAAGGCCACAACGCTGAGCATTCAATCAAAGAACCAGACGGACGGCAGATGGGTTCAACAGTTAGTTTCTACTAAAACCAAGCTTTCCGTCCTCCGAAGAAATGTGAAATATCTGTTTTTATATTCGAACGAGACACGGAAAGTTACAAAAAATATTACCTCCAAATTGCAAACCTTCATCAACCGCTCTTTACGAGGAATTTTGAACACTCACAGGCCAGAAGTGGTATGTCTATCCAACCGCAATCTCACGAAAAGGATTCGAGAAACCGAGATGCTATTTTAGATATATGCGATGGAAGCGGAAACGGGTAGAACATGCCCCGAGGAAGGGAAGTGAAGCCTTTCAGAGATAGATATTCACTGGAATGCACACGGTAAGAGGAAGTGGGACAGACTGAAACAAGTGCGACTACTGTACTACTCTGAGGCACTGGGAGGAGAGAAGACCTGGAATGAAGTAAATAGTTTGGTTTCAGGAAAGGCTCACTAACTATCAATGCTATAGTAGATTTTTTATCTGCGAAACAGTTGTTTTTATGTGTGTTTGTGGATATCTAGAAAGCTTTGATCCCGCAGAACACAGTACATTGCCAGATAAGATAGAAACTTATATCATCAGAGGGATAACAATCTTCTGATTCTTCTTCTATCGCTTTTCCCACATCTGGGGGCTGCGCTTGCGAACTGTGTCGTACATGTGGATTTGGCCCTGTGTGATGGACGAATGCCCTTCCTGACGCCAATTCTATTTGGCAGGGCCTCTCAAAGTGCATGCACCGGTGCATTGCGCGGAGCAAGATGCAGAAGACGACTTGGCTAGGTTGACCAGAGTGCATACCCCCAATCTCGATAGCTTTGTCTCTCTCTTTCCCTACGCCTGTCTCTCTCGCTCCGCCTATTTGCCCTTTCTTCACTAGCTCTGCAGCGCTCCACCATCCGAGCAGAGTTTAGCCGAGTCACCCCGAGACAAACCGCTGGTCCGAACCGAGCCGAGTGGGACCGGTGCACGGCGCGCAGAACCTCTGCGCCTTGTTTTGCACGCGTGAGATTTTGGGCGTTTGAGAGGCCCTGCTATATGGAGAGATGCAATCACTATTGTGTGTTCCTGTGGTGGTTAGTAGTGTAGTGTGTTGTCTGAATATGAATAAGAAACTGTTGGGACAAACACAAACACCCAGTTCCTGAGCCAGAATAATTAATAAAACGAAATTAAAATCCCTGATCCTGCCGGGAATGGAACGCGGGACCCTCTGAACCGAAGATCTCAACGCTGACCATTTATCCAAGGAGTCGGACATCAGAGGGATAACAATAATTTATTAAAATTTGATCTAAACTGTTATAACTTTCTTTTTTTGCTAGTTGCTTTACGTCGCACCGACACAGATAGGTCTTATGGCGACGATGGGACAGGAAAGGGCTAGGAGTGGGAAGGAAGCGGCCGTGGCCTTAATTAAGGTACAGCCCCAGCATTTGCCTGGTGTGAAAATGGGAAACCACAGACCATTTTCAGGGCTGCCGACAGTGGGGTTCGAACCTACTATCTCCTGAATACTGGATACTGGCCGCACTTAAGCGACTGCAGCTCTCGAGCTCGGTGTTATAACTTTCAGCGTTCAGTCTATAAGAATGCGTGAATTAACTACGCGTCCCTAAAATCTTATATTTTCAACTAGCTCTGTAGCGCCGTTGGCTTTCTCGCATCTTACCATCAAATCATTAAAAATTGACTCTAATCATCGTTGCCTCCAACGCCGAGTCATTTATTCTCCTTGGTAACCATCTCCTCCATTCGCCTCACATGACCCACCACCGAAGCCGGTTAATAAGCACCGCTTCTATCCATAGAGTTCGTTCCAAACTTAGTTTTTATCTCCTCGTTTCGAGTGTTCGCCTGCCATTCTTCCCACCTGTTTGTACCCGCAATCATTGTGGCTGGCACCGGGCGAGTTGGCCGTGCGGTTAGGAGCGCGCAGCTGTGAGCTCACATTCGAGAGATAATGGGTTAGAACCCCACTGTCGGCAACCCTGAAGATGGTTTTCCGTGGTTTCCCATTTTCACACCCGGCAAATGCTGGGGCTGTACCTTAATTAAGGCCACGGCCGCTTCCTACCCATTCCTAAGCCTTCCCTGTCCCATCGTCGCCATAAGACCTATCTGTGTCGGTGCGACGTAAAGCAACTAACAAAAAAAAAATCATTATGGCTAATTTCATGTTTGTTATTTCTAAATATGAGTATCCTGCATCCACCCAGCATACATTCCTGTACAGTGTGTATGTTGGGTATTCAGCCCGAAGGCTGGTTTGATCCTCTGCAGCTTCGCCAACAGCTGTCAGAAATTGCCTAGGCGTCACTGAAGAGGCGTACTAGGGAATTGAGGAGTGAGGTAGTTTCCCGTTGCTTTCCTCACCGAGCCAGCCGTTGCTATTACATATCAGTCTGCCAAGCCCACTGAAATGCATACACCAACCAATCCTATGAGCGATATGTTCACACCATTCATAACAGGGACTGGCTGCATAAGCAATGGTATTACTAGCATCACTCATACCTCAGTCACTTTCATATTGTCAAAGCCAAGGATGAGACTGTGACAGGTCAATGAAAGTAACAAATTTGATATAACCCATACCAGGAGACATAGTGCACTGTAAACACTACAACTCGCCAGCAAGGGCGATCCTGTACAGTAAAGTCATAAAAAAAAAAAAAAAAAAGCGATGTAGAGACAGTTTCGTCCGGGAGCTGACCTCTTTGTTATAAAACACCGTTGATCGCAACTGGTGAGCTCACTGCATTAGTTTTAATGCACTTTGATTCATTTTTGTGTAGAATGCTATCATCTTGGGAGAACACACATTTTAAATGCCTACTTGCAATGATCTACCTGTTCCGGTTTCGTATTTCCTACCTGGCATTCATTCCTCTTAGGTTTCTTCACTACCAGCATCATTTTTGTCTTGGAAATGCTAATTATCATATACTCACCGCAGCTATTTTCAAGTTCCAAGATATTACACAAATAATAATAATAATAATAATAATAATAATAATAATAATAATAATAATAATAATAATAATAATAATAATAATAATAATCATAATAATAATCATAATAATAATAATGGCTTTACGTCCCACTAATTACCTTTCCATGGTTTTCAGAGACGCCGTGGGGCCGGAATTTAGTCCCGCAGGAGTTCATTTACGTGTCAGTAAATCTACCGATACGAAGGTGACATATTTGAGCACCTTCAAATACCACCGGACTGAGCCAGGATCGAACCTTCCAGCTAAGATGGGATCAGAAGGCCAGCGCCTTAATCGTCTGAGCCACTCAGCCCGGCTTAGACAAAATAATATCAAGAGCTGTTACATGAATGAACATTAAAGAGGACGGAAATTTGGAGTGACTTTTATACCATAAAGGATGCAATGACAACAGACATCTTTGATAACTACAATAAAGCAAAGAGATTCCTGTTCTGTGTTCGGGCCAGTTCCATTCTGATTGCATCTATCTTGAGGTACGTTAGGATGTAGCCAAGTATCCGGAAGTTGTTAGCATGACGTAATCTATCGACCAGGAAAGAAGAAACTGGTCCCTGGAAGTCGTTTGACCTGGTACTTGCTTGTTCTATGTCTCTGATAATTGATAGTTCAGTCCGGTAATATGTAAGGACGGAATAAATACATACCTGTTTATTTATTTATTTATTTATTTATTTATTTATTTATGACATACATCTTATATTATAGACTGTTATGCTTTTCAGCGTTCAGTCTGCAAGTCTCTGACAATTTACTTAAGGCCGTCACAATCCTCCATTTGTAAACTAACTCTGTGGCCTCGTTTAGTTCTGAATCTCTAATCTTAAAATCATTAGAAGTTGAGTCATAATCATTATAAAAATTAAAGCCATAGTAAACAGTGCTGATGGCTTGACACACCTACTAAAATTAAAACAGTCTATATCAACACAAACATGTGTCACTGTTTTAATGTTATTATATGAATTAGAACCCGAGTCCAACCATAGTCATCTGGGTCTCCCTTTACTTCTCTTATCCTCCATGACCGAGTCCATTGTTCTCCTACGTAACGTAACCTCCTCCATTCGCCTACATGACCCCAACACCGAGACCAGTTTATTCGTACAGCTTCATCTATAGAGTTCATTCCTAACTTAGCCTTTATCTTCTCATTCCGAACACCCTCTTGCCATTGCTACCACCGATAATTCTCACTACTTTCATGTCTGCTACTTTTAATTTATGAATAAGATATCCTGAGTCTAGCCAGCTTTCACTCCCGTAAAGCAAAGTTCGTCTGAAAACAGACCGATGTAAAGAGTTTTGTACGGGAGCTTACTTCCATCTAACAGAATACAGTTGACTGCAGCTACGAACTTACTGCATTAGCTTTACTGCATCTTGATTCAATCTGATTACACTACCGTCCTAAATACTTGAAATGATCTACCTATTCCAGCTTTTTATTCCCAATCAGACATTCAGTTCTTTTAGTTTTCTTACCTACTGACATCACTTTAGCCCTTTCATATCATATTCATTGCACCTATTTTCGTCCTCCTTGGTTGAATGGCCAGCGCTGAGGCCTTCAGTTCAGATGGTCCCTGGTTCGATCCCCAGTTTTCTAGGGGATTTTAATCGCATCTTCTGGCTCGGGGACTGGGTGTTTCTGTTTGTCCCAACATTCTCCCCTTCATATACAGACAATTCACCACACTACCGAATACTATAGAAACACGCAATAGTGATTACATCCCTCCACAAAGGGTTGTCGCCAGGAAGGACATCCGGTCGTAAACCGGGGTCAAATCTACATATGTGTGACACAGTCGCAGCCGCAACCCCACAGGTGGGAAAAAGGCAGAAGAAAAAGATGATAATTCATTGAACCTATTTTCAAGTTCCAAGAGGCTTTCAGTACAATATGCCATAAAGACCAAGTCGTCGGCATAGGCGAAACTGTTTGGTAGGCTACATTTCCACCTAACCTAATCCCTCCCCGTCATTCCTTAGGCTATCTTTCAGTAACTGATCCATGTAAACTATGATTAAGGTGAAAGATTGCTGACTTTTCTAAACCCTGTAACTACCTTGAACCAAAAAAATCATTCTACCACCAATTCTCACCACGGCCCAATTATATATTTAATTGCTTATAATAACTTAACCTTAATCCTATAATCCGGAGCCTCCGTGGCTCAGGCGGCAGCGCGCCGGCCTTTCACCGCTGGGTTCCGTGGTTCAGATCCCGGTCACTCCACGTGAGATTTGTACTGGACGAAGCGGAGGTGGGATAGGTTTTCTCCAGATACTCCGGTTTACCCTGTCATCTTTCATTACAGCAACACTCTACAATATTATTTCATTCCATCTGTCAATCATTGCCCCAGAGGAGTGCGACAGGTTTCGGCAGCCGGCACAATTCCTGTCCTTGCCGCTAGATGAAGGCTTCATTCGTTCCATTCCTGACCCTGTCGAATGACTGGTAACAGGCTTTGGATTTTCATTTTCAATCCCATAATCCCTAAGATCGGCTAACGCATAGTGAAAATTCAGTCCTGACAGCCCCTCTGTGGTCTGAAACAACACTGGTTTTCATGCAACTTTTACTCTCCTCCACTGATTGTACCCTTCTTTACAAAATGCCTGTGAACTCATTTCCTGGTACACTTATCAATGAAATATATCAAAAGTTCTTACTACTCTTTCTGTTCTGTTATAAAAGTAATAATAATTTCGTGTGGCTATGTCTAGCTGAGTGCAGCCCTTGTAAGGCAGACCCTCCGATGAGGGTGGGTGGCATGTGCTATGTGTAAATAACTGCGTGTTAATGTGGTGGAGGATAGTGTTATGTGTGGTGTGTGAGTTGCAGGGATGTTGGGGACAGCACAAACACCCGGCCCCCGGGCCACTGGAATTAACGAATGAATGTTAAAATCCCCGACCCGGCCGGCAATCGAACCTGGGACCCTCTGAACCGGAGGCCAGTACGCTGACCATTCAGCCAACGAGTCGGACGTTATAAAAGTGAAAAGTAATGTTATAATTTCGATCAACTCCATGTCTAGATTTTTTTTAAATACAGCGTACCGACAGTTTGCTTTGCGTCGCACCGACACAGATAGGTTTTATGGCGACTATGGGATAGGAAAGACCTAAGAGTGGGAAGGAAGTGAGCGTGGCCTTAATTAAGGTACAGCCACACCATTTGCCTGGTGTGAAAATGGGAAACTACGGAAAACCATCTTCAGGGCTGCCGAATGCAACAGGCAAATGTTGGGACTGTACCTTAATTAAGGCCACGGTCGCTTTCGTCCCGCTCCTAGCCCTTTTCTATCCCATCGTCGCCACACGACCTGTGTCGGTGCGACGTAAAGGAAAATTGTAAAATAAACACACACACACACACACAAAAACGAAATAAGTATCATTGGAGGATGTTATTAGAGATCCAAGGTATTTGAACTCCATGGTTCTCTTCTAATCCTGGTCGTCGATTCTGATCGAAACAATGGTTTGAGGACCACTTTGCAGATGTACTGTCTTTTGGTTATTGAGACGCATTGCATTCTCTCTTCACCTGTCTCTCTCTGTTTGCATCCGATTATGGAGTGAGAGACGGGTGTCGTCAGCGAATAAGCTATCAAAGGGGTTTCCAATTTGTAAGGGCTCGAGGGCCATTTTGGAAACCTTAGTCATGTTCGCGGGCCGCACTTGAATAGGCCAATACCGAGCTCGATAGCTGCAGTCGCTTAAGTGCGGGCAGTATCCAGTATTCGGGAGATAGTAGGTTCGAACCCCACTGTCGGCAGCCCTGAAAATGGTTTTCCGTGGTTTCCCATTTTCACACCAGGCAAATGCTGGGGCTGTACCTTAATTAAGGCCACGGCCGCTTCCTTCCCACTCCTAGCCCTTTCCCGTCCCATCGTCGCCATAAGACCTATCTGTGTCGGGGCGACGTAAAGCAAAATAGCAAAAAAAATAGAATAGGCCAATTTTCATATAATTCTGCAAATTGTACAGGAGCACCATTATGAAACAATATGCATAGTTCAATTGAAATGAGGGTTTGATCATTTTAATTGCTTAAAACATTATTTTAAAATTACACAAAAGAGTGAAATTTGAGTGGCTGAGACGGTTGAGGGGTCATGATGGCCAACATGCTCTCAATCCCCTGGCTAAGGGACCTGGCTAATGCGATCTCTGACCTCCTGACCCGAGATGTCTGAGCAACAAGACGACGACAACAATAATAACAACAATAACACGCAGGAGCTTCGAGTTCTAATATGGAACTGTGAGGGCGTCAGGTCTAGAAAATATGAACTCCAAGCCTTCCTAGCCACGAACACCATACACGTAGCTCTCCTAAGAGAAACCTTCCTCCCACCGGGGAAGAAGTTCACCATAAGAGGCTACAAACTACACAGAAGCGACAAGGCTAATAGAGTCGGAAGAGTGGCAGTTCTGGTAAGGAAGGACATTAAACACATGGAAATAGACTTACCAGAACTGGTCGAGCTGGAGGCATGCGGAATTGCCATGCCAGTGCGAGGAACATTCGTCAATATCATATCGGCATACTCCAGACCTAAAAACCTTAACACACTGCGCCATCCTATAACAGAGTATGCCTGTGACGTCACATATTTAGCACAAAATTTGCCTTACTTTGAAGCGCTATTTCATGAAAACTACATTTCAGATTTTTTTTTGAAACGGGTTTCCTCCTCTTTTACCTGTCAATTGAGACAATACACATAATGGTAAGTTAAGTACTCTCGGTGATACCAACAGTAAAAGAGTCTCAAAGTTTTCTTTCCATGTACCTGTTGTCGAAGAAAGTAAGTCCACGTTAAAATAACTTCTTCTTCTCCTTCTTAATCTGTTTACCCTCCAGGGTCGGCTTTCCCTCGGACTCAGCGAGGCATCCCACCTCTACCGCCTCAAGGGCAGTCGAAGAAAGTAAGTCCACGTTAAAATAACTTCTTCTTCTTCTTCTTCTTAATCTGTTTACCCTCCAGGGTCGGCTTTCCCTCGGACTCAGCGAGGCATCCCACCTCTACCTCCTCAAGAGCAGTCGAAGAAAGTAAGTCCACGTTAAAATAACTTCTTCTTCTTCTTCTTAATCTGTTTACCCTCCAGGGTCTGTTTTTCCCTCGGACTCAGCGAGGCATCCCACCTCTACCACCTCAAGGGCAGTGTCCTGGAGCTTCAGATTCTGGGTCGGGGATACAACTGGGGAGGATGACCAGTATCTCGCCCAGGTGGCCTCGCCTGCTATGCTGAATAGGGGCCTTGGTGGGGGATGGGAAGATAAGAAGGGATAGACAAGGAAGAGGTTAAGTTAGGTACCATCCCGGTATTTGCCTGGAGGAGAAGTGGGAAACCACGGAAAACCACTTCCAGGATGGGTGAGGAGGAAATCGAACCCTCCACTACTCAGTTGACCTCCCGAGGCTGAGTGGACCCGCTCCAGCCCTCGTACCACTTTTCCAAATTTCGTGGCAGAGCCGGGAATCGAACCCGGGCCTCCGGGGTGGCAGCTAATCACAGTAATCACTACACCACACAGGCGGACGTTAAAATAACTATAAATCATTACCTTCAGTAGTACTGGGAGAGAGAGAGAGAGAGAGAGACATGCTGAGATTCCCCCTCAGGGACCAAAATTACGTGGCAAGGCCTATAGAAGCGCCTAGAGATGATGGGGCTGTATACTGGCCGTTGCTGTGAGCATGCAAAGAATGAACAGTTGTGGTGAGAAAGATGAACCCTGTTAGTGATTTTGAAAGGTACTCTGGTACTCCGTAAGCTCGCCAGATCAGATCATGTGGGACTCTTGTATCATTTAGTGATATCCGGCTCCGTGACTAAATGGTTAGCGTGCTGGTCTTTGATCACAGGGGTCCCGGGTTCGATTCCCGGCAGGGTCGGAAATTTTAACTTTAATTGGTTAATTTCGCTGGCACGGAGGCCTAATGTACGTGTCGTCGTCATCATCATCATTTCATCCTCATCACGACGCGAAGGTCGCTTACGGGTGTCAAGTCAAAAGCCCTCCATCTGGCGAGCAGAACTTGTCCTCGGACACTCCCTGCACTAAAAGCCATAAACTTACGCCGTTTGATTTTTTTTCATTTAGTGATCAAATTACATATTTAATTATTGTTTTATATGGTTTGCCTGCAATGGTTTGACATTTATCTCGACATGGCTGGTTGGTCAGTTGTTTATGATATTTTGAAGTGCACTGTTCTAGCACGTCACGTACTATCAATGATGTATCGTGAATACTACCCGCTCGACACAGAGTGAAGGCTGGAGGTGGGGTTCGTCACAGTGGACGAAATCGCAGAGGTGGACTTTGACCACCTTTTCTACCGTTAGTGTTCACAACAAAGAAATAACGAGCGGAAGACGGATTTAATATCTGCTCAGCATCAGGCCTATATATTCGTTTAGCCTGTATTAAATTATTTTGTTGTCTCTTCGTTAATTGAAGGTCCCCCCGGAATAAGGGTCTATGCCACAAATCTAAAATGTTCAGGAAACAAACAAAAAAAAAACTTCTGAATAATGAGAAAATGAAAAAATATATATTTTGAAATAAATCAGAACGATTAACGGCCACTTGAAAACCGAATTATCACAAATTAACCTTATTAATGTAGTAAAAAAGTATTTTCTCATTTTGAAATCATGGAATAAGGGTCTAAACCACATTTTTACAGTTCAATACAGTGTTACTTATTGCCAGATGAATCTTTTCAAATCACTATAAAATCCCTTGAATTCTTGTGACATATAGTCACACATCTTCAGTAGGTCATTCTTTTTTCCTTTCTTAATGGGCAGTGTTGAGCCGTAGAGTTCAGGCAATTCTTGAGGCAGGAGGATTGGCTGATTCCATCTGTTCTTGGCACATTTAACTAAGGTATATCTCTACAGAGGAGCAATCAAATTGTGGGATCTTCTGATAAAAACAGATGTGGGATCATTTTCAGAAAACTTCAGTCACATTGCTTCAGTAACCTTAAATTTAGGGTTTTTGACCAACATTCTGCATCTTGGGAGTCAGAACTCTGGGCAGACAGACTAAACATGTCTGAAAAAGTTCTTTCACAAACCTGCAGTGAACTACTGTCACTACCTTTTGCTGGAATGTGGTATTCAAAAGAATAGTTCGGACGTAAAGTGGCATATGTTCTCTGATTTCACCTCCTTTTCGGTTCAGATATTTTGAGGCACTTATTCACAAGAAACGAAGACTGCTAATTAAGGTCCATGGCATAGTATTCCGTACACCACTCCTCTTCACAGTCAGTGAGCTGAATACACCCATTCTTGTTACAGAACTCTGGATCATACACACTGCCCCTAAACAACGAAGAAGCAGAAAATTATTATATTGTTATACCCTATACCATTTTACCGTAATAATAATTAAATTAATGGTTTGTATAATGCATTATCTATTAAACAATGACCAAATTTATTCTAAGGAACTTCCTTAGCACAACATAACCCATTTATTATAGACCCTTATTCCACTCGCCTGTTGTGGCCTCGTTTTTGCTTCTTTTATAATGCCTTTCGTTGCTGTACAAGCCTCACCCCTATTTCGTTCATTATCCCTATAGTTATTCATATTCATCTTCTTGTTTTATTCCGGTTTTTTTATTTCGTTGGACGAAACATTCAACACACTGGCAGCCATCTTGAATGAGTGGTATAAACCCTTCTTCCAGGCAAAGAAGTATTTTAACAAACAGATGACCTATTTCTATTAAAGATATGACTATCATCGTATGCAATAACCTGAGATGATATAGGCCCTTATTCCGCAAAAAACTCAACTTACTGGAAAATGTGGTTTAGACCCTTCTTCCGGGGGCGGGGGCTTCAATTGTCTATTTTAGTCATTGTCACAGTGGAACATGCATCTCAGCTCACTGTTAGGAGTTACCTCACTCACAAGTAGCCACTGTTAATTTTGCATGAAGAATGACATCTGTTAAGCGGGATCTCCTTCGTCATTTCAGGACGATCATTAAAAAAAACACTGCTCGCAAATCTAGAAAGACCAAACATAGCTGCAATCTAGAGATGTAGAAATAGGAGTATTTAGAGAGGTTAGTAATTTTTAAAATGTCTTAATCAATTCAATTTCTATACTTGCTTTATGTGAAGGTGTCATTTTGCAGGTGAACAACTACCAATTTTAAGTCTAGTCTTACTTTCATTTGAAATCATTTCAGAAGATAGTGTAATCTCTACACAGCACGCAAGATCTTCGAACAGCGCTGGAAAACAGAATGAATCTGGAGCTGATAAAGTATCTCCTTTAAGCTAAGCGAAGGCGAGAGTGTTTTGACGTCTATGTTCAGGGGCATGAACACAGTGGGATTTATTCAAAGTCGTATACGTAAACAGTTATGTAAAAAAAAATATTTATAGTCTTCGTCTTCAGGATATACGTACACAGTTGATATTATTATACAACGTATACTCTCAGTGATCAACAGGAACTAACACCTCAAATATCCATTAGATCTAACTACAAACTGGACAGAACACACCCCACGCTTATCAACACGCCATGACACATACCTATCCGCCACGTCCTCCTGCTGCTGAAAAAACATCTAGCCTAGGGACAACATTTACGAGGATCTGACGCGAAATCAGAAGGTTGCGTATTTGAATCCCACTGGTGTCCGGTTGGCCATTTGTGTTCCGTACTTAACTTCTCTTCAATATGTACTCTATGTAAGCTCACCGGACTAGTGTGCACGCACAGATGGACTGTACAGATGGCGCAGCGAGTGAGTCCCACGCTCGGCCGCATACGCACTGCCTCTGCATAAGGGAGTAGCGTCCAGTCCAGTGAGACATAGATGCTTCAAACGGATGGTGTACGTCAACATGGATAGATGTAAGGATGTGACAGAGCGGCAAAAAGGGGCGATCGAGTTTGGCGTAAAAGTTGCTGGATTTGTTGATGTTTCGCATCTTGTACATAAATAGTGGTGTATTACACGTGGCCACGAAACACGTCGTCAGAATTTTGGTCAGAGAAAGATCCCGACTGAGAGGGACCGGAGAAGTGGTTCACGGTTCGTGAATCAAAATCGCTTCCAAACCCCAAAGGAATTGCTGCAGTCAATGAATGAAAGCTCATCCCAGCCTGCCAGCGAGAGAACATTGCGACGAGAACTGCATGCAATGAACATTTTGAGTCTGTCACCGCGCAAGAGGCCATTGCTCACAGAGCACACAAAGCTTCAATGGGCTTGAAATAATTTAACGTGGACAGTAGCTGACTGGCGGGTGTAATGTGGTCTGACGAATCACCTTCTTACCTGTATTCCAATGACGCACGTCGTTGAGTGCACCGAAGACCAACTGAAGCATTTCATCCTGGGTGTGTGCAAGGTCAGGTGCAAGCCAGAGGCGAGTCTGTGATGTGTTGGGCGTGTTTTTCGTATCATGGATTGGGCCCGTACATGAGGTGACCACTAACATGAACCAGCATGATTATTTAAACATTCTGGATAATCAGGTGTTGCCTTTCAGTCAACATCTGCATGATAAGTATGCTATTGATAGTCCGATTTTTCAAGATAACAACAGCAAAGTTCATCGGGCTGGACGCACATGACTGGTTTTATGAACAAGACTCCCCCACCCTATTACATCTCGACTGACCTGCAAAGTCACCTGACATGAGCCCCATTGAAAATCTTTGGGACATGCTGGAACAGCGGGTAAAACGCCGACATCATCATCCCCGCTTTTGGTGGAAATGTGCGATCAAATCCTCAGCGAGTGGTTTAACAACCTTGTAGACTCACTTCCTAACCGAATCCAGGCGGTTATCAAGTCCAGAGGCAGAGTTACACGGTGTTAAATGATGCATGTAATGATTTCTCCAGGGGTGACTACATTTTTGTCCCGTGAGCTTCCATACGTTGAAAGTTTATTTGAAATATAATAGTCTTCTTCTTGCCAGGTTGAGTAGCTCGGACGGCGAATTGCTGGCCTTAAAATTAGTACAGTAATTATTTTGCCAACATTCAATATTCCAAACTTTACTCTTTGAAACGTGGCGCGTTTCTTGGATGTTACTCGGACGTGGGGCCTCCTTTAACCTCGTTGTACACTATGGGATTTATTCCACATCGCAGTAGCATTTTGACTGTTTATGTTAACAGAATCTCTTTAGCATTTAGCACAGTAGGCCTAAACTGGAAATTCAGTATCGTTAGCCAGTAGAGTGATAAAGTGAATGAGTCAACAGGAATTTTAGAGGTTAAAATGATGTAGACTTGTAGAAAGGATGAAGAGGTTTAAATCAGGAAGATGCACAAGATGGAGAATTGTGGAGGAAGAAAGTATATGGCCATATAGATAAAGAAAATGACTAAAAGAAAATATTGTTTGTTAACACTAATTAGAGGGAACAAAAGCGTCCAATTCTTCGAAGAATGAAGGTGTCGACAAAAGAAAGGGAAAGGTCATGAAGGACATGGAAATGAGACTCCCTACGCCTCGCAAACCTAGTACCGCCGGGGTTGGAAGAGATCTAGAGTTGATCAGGGGATGTCGGATAAGAAAGATCAAAGCCAAGAGATTCGCTTAAGGGTAAGCAATACCCGGCTCAGCTAGGGAACTTCTGGTTGCCAACCCACACTCCAATTTCGAGCCACTGAGATTACCCCTTTTAGTCGGCTCTTACGACAGGCAGGGGTACCGGGGATTTATTCTACCCCGCCCCCACTCATGGTGTGTGTGTGTGTGTGTGTGTGTGTGTGTGTGTGTGTGAGAGTTGAATGTTTAATTTGTGAATGAGGTTTGGTAAAGTACTACTATTACTAATACTAATCATCATCATCATCATCATCATCATCATCATCATCATCATCATCATCATACAAAAGCAGTCGATCCGTGTAGCTGTTTCTTTTCTCATGAATGAGTTCAATCAGCTCTGGAGTGGCAGGCGTCATCTCGACAACGTTACGTAAGTTGGCACAGTTTTGCAGCGTGGTTTAAAATAGTCAATGACCTCAATAGAAAGTTCAGTCACCTCTTGACTGGTTTGTTACTAACTAGTCTTATCACTTACGTTACTCGTATTTGCTAACTGTGTCATTCGTACAGCGCAAGGTTAAACTTTATATGACGGCTTAACGAAGATGCTTGGTAACTCGATTCTTTCTCGCTCGCTCCACGTTTTTGCAATATACTCAGAGGTCAACGCTCTCACTTAAGACACGAAAGTATTCCACGTTCCTTCGCCGCAGGGATCCCGAGTTCAACACTATACAGCAGGAAATCTCCCTCTCTCTCTCTCTCTCGTTCTCTCAGACTAAGGCAATTTAAATAATCCAGTTTGGGACAGAGCCAGGATTATAAAGACATGATTACAGGCAAAGTGAATTGCACGCGAGATCATAGTAAGTTCCAAAGAGGTGTGAAGTGGATGGGGGGGGGGGGGATTAATGCATTCTAATATGAGTAAAGCGATTCCAACATATATTAATTGCCTATTTCTGAGTGGAAAAGGGATTATAATTATAAGGACTTAATTACTGTTTTAGATAGTACATAAATACAAACGTACCGATGTACAACCGTGAACAAAGAATAACTATTTTCTAGTGTTTTAAATTCACACTAACACACCGAAGGTTTCCGACGACGCAAGGATGGAAAAGGGCTAGGATTGGGAAGGTACCGGCCATGACCTTAAAAAATAGTCTCAGCATTTGCTTGGGAAACCACGAAAAACCATTGTTAAAGGCTACCGACGGCGGGATTCGAACTCACCATCTACCGAATGCAACCTCACAGCTACGTGACCCTCACTGCATGGCGAACTAGCTCGGTAAAGAAAAACTTACTCGTCTATCCTCAGCATAAGAATTTCTGGTCGTTTAACATGGAATTTCCAACCCTCTCCCACCTCCTAGGGCGAACGAATGTCCGAGGTTAAGAACGCAATATTAACTTGGATCGAGGCCATACTTCAACTGTTTTATCTAAAAGTTACAGATTTTGAATAGAACTTCGTATAAGTGAAAGTTATTTTGGCAGTGCCATTTGCTAATCAACAGCAGATTATATTTACATTTTTTTAAATTTTTGAACAGAATTGCATCCGAGCGAAAATATTTCGGCAATTATTGCTATCGCATGCACATTCACCAAGCAATAAAAATAAGATCTAATCGTTCAGTATAAAATACTGTCTCGTCCAAGGATTCGATTTCGCCTACCTATCACCTTTATCCATCTCCATGTAACCTCCCCCGGGTGCAACAGCCCCGAAGAGCCATGGCCTACCAAGCGACCGCTGTTCAGCCCGAAGGCTTGCAGATTACGAGGTGTCGTGTGGTCAGCACGACGAATTCTTAGCTTTCTAGACCGAGGCTGCCATCTCAGTCAGATAGCTCCTCAATTGTAATCACATAGGCTGTGTGGACCTTGAACCAGCTCTCAAATCCAGGTAAAATCTCTGGCCTGGCCGGAAATTGAACCCGGGGCCTCCGGATAAGAGGCAGGTAGTCCTATGCTACCCCTACACCGCAGGTCTGGCTATACCCATACACGCTAAACCAATTTACATTTTTCTTCACATCTATATAAATAACAATATAATTTTGTCTGTATACTTAAAATTTTTACGTCGTACTTCGTGTTTATTTCTCACTAGCAAAAGTACCCGTGCTCGCTACGGTATTCTATCGTGTATGCGGATTCCTGCGTAAATTACTGAAACAATTTTGATGGTAATGGCAGGCCACATTTCCTACAGCCATTCACAATCGAGTTCGGGATTTCATACTATAACGGCAGGCCCATTTCCCAACTGTCATTCGCAATAGAGATAGAGAGTTTTCACTACAAATAAAGACCACTTTCCTAATGAGAATCACAATCGAGTTAGAGAGATTTGATTATATTCGAGAAATGTAACGCTGTCTACCGTATAAAGAATCGAGACACAACAAAAAGTCATAAACCTGAAGGTGTTCTCTAAAAATTGAGCAGCGATTGTGTCATCTGTGATACGACTTACTATTTAGCTAGCAGTTGCCCTGGAACGAAGCTCTGCAAACGTCATTAAAATTGCCTCCACATTTCAATATTTCCCGGAGCCAGAAAGTTATAGCCTACATTTGAACAGCTTGGAATTTTTCCTCAAAGGAAAGAGTATCCAGGTTTCGGGATTAGCACTCGCATACATACGGAGTTTGTCCAACCCTTGTCCCGTTTCCCTACGGGGTCGGGTATGAGGTGAGATGAATTTGTCGTGGCGGTTTTTTTATGACCGGATGCCCTTCCTGACGTCAACCTCATCAGAGGAGTTAATGGGAGATGAAATGAATGACGTGATATATGATAGTAGGGAGAGGGTGAAACCCGGTGCCGGCACATAGCCTACTCCTGTCGAATAGCACCAAGGGGTCTGCTCAAGGCTTAACGTCCCCATCCGACGGACGAATCACCATCAACAGCGTCATATGCCCTCACTCCATATGAGCACTGCGGAGAGGTTTGGAATTTAATCCAGGCTTTTTGGCACGCAATCTAGTGATTAGAAATTGTATACCACCACCTCCCCTACCCTGCCGGCCAACATTCAGATGGTGAAAATTTTTTCGACCAACGGGACTCGAACCGGCTAACCTCGGTGTTAGACCGTTTTAGACTTCAGCGCCTTAACGATCATGGCCACCAGGCGGGCTACTCGCATACATACGGAGTAATTAAGCAAAAAAGTAACACAGTTAAGAAAGCTGAAAATATTAGAAAATGTAAATACCAACTGGATGTCCGTCATTACATGCTGAAGCCATGAGTTACGGTAAGCGGCAACGAGGAGACATTTGGGCGCAGTGATTCCTAGATAAACAGATAAGAAGATGACTTATAGTGTTATTACTTAAGCCTAAAGAGGCAAGAAAGAGGCGAGAAATTAAAGCAGAAAACAAAGTAGAAGATAAATGCTGTAAAAATTATACCAAATGCCAGAAAACACCTTACGGTGTGAAATAATGGGCTACACTCCGCGATACTGTTCAAATATTAATAGCTACCCTTAGTGCTATTCGAGGACAGTGACGAGGCGTGAGGAAAATAAGGGGGTAGACAGATATTTTTAAAGCTATTTAATCATATTATCAATATTATATTAATGTCTCTGAAACTAAGAAAAATCCGATAACAACCGACTGTATAACCCTACGTGCACTCCTTTTATTTCTGTGTCAGTTATGCATAGTGTTCTACGGAGCAAAATACCGATTTGAGAGATGACCTTCAGTACCTCTCATCCAGAAATAATTACCAAACAAGGTCATTAACTAATTCCTTGCTAAGTTTCCGTGCCCATCACACTACTTCAACTCGGAATAATATTTTTTCACGGTCATAACAGCCCGAGAATGATAATTCCATCGGGTAGGAGAAGGATGAGGAAGCTGAAAACCTTGCTCTCTCAGCAATTCTGCACGACGTGAAGAACGAGAGAAGAATGTGTGGAAGACATAAATTGCATATGAACAATTTCATCTCTTTTGTAGATTTCGCAACATGAAGAAGAACCAAATTGAGTTGATTGGCGTAACAATGTACGAAGATGGCATGAGGATAAGACTGTCTGACAATTGCCTGGACACCTCCTTTATGACCAGACATTACTGTACATCCGTCATACATCTGACATACGAGTCTGGTATCATCAATGTTCCATTCTTTCAGAACTGAGATTATGACATCAGCTAAACTACTAGCAGTCTTATCAGCAAACACGTCATAAAAGCCTAGAAACCACTCTTCGACTTTACCATTAACATAATACCTCACAATAATACTTACAGTAATTGTGATTTAACGGAGACATCTGCAGTTTCGTCAGCTAGGACAGAAATGAATTCAGCTAATTCTATCTCTTTTCGAATACGTTCCTGAACGGCAACAGTAACAGCTTTAATCAAATCATTTTGTATGTCACTAGAAGTACCTTTGAAGACATTTTCTGAGTCTAAATGGTCTTTCATGAAAGACTCCTCCGAAGCCAGTAAGTCAAGAGTAGCCAAGTCATTCCCTTTATTAAATGAACATAAAGAAGAACATTGACTTTCGCCATGACTCCTGAACGGCAATTCCTGAATACTTAAGTGGCAAACAACGTCTACTAATCTGCTGACAATTTTCCTATTTTTGAAACAATTTCATTGTGTTTAATGGCTTGTAGTCTTTGCCCCTCTGAAACGGCATGATCAATACAGCACCGCCCCAACATGTGAAATTTCTCGGCGCACTTTATATGAATCTCAGATGCCGCGTGCTTTTCAGCTTTTTACTCGAAATTGTTTATGGAGTTTACATCCATTCTGCGCCAAGAATCTTCCCCGTCAACGCCAAACATCAAGCAATAAAAACACAATAGCTTTTGTTCACGACCTTTTCCAGTTCCACACAACCATTGATATTTATCATACCAGCTTTTCTGAAATTTTCGAACACATTTTCCGTCCTGTTGTGATAATGTTAGGTCAGGCCGTTTCTGTAAAGTTTTTATCATTATCTTTTGTTCTAAGGACAAGGAGGAAATACTATTGTTAAGTAAGTACACAACTGAATCGAAGTCAGGACTGTTCAATTCAGAAGCCATGATAGGCCCATCATCAATAAACACAAACTGCCACACCATAAAAACAAGAATTGCACTTTATATTTTATCACCAGTAACTATTCACCATTCCTTTACTGTATAATAAAAAATTAACACTTAGGCCTATCACTTTATTATAAGACACTAGCACACGCATACCCTATTAGCCACTTTGCTCTCACGTCTCACACCGCATTCGTAACCGTAACAAATATTGGTGGGCAAGAAAATGCATGTACTTGAAGGATTTTGGTGCTATCACTCATTTATTAGGTGTAAGTTTGCTATGTTTCGTATTTGAATATTATTATATCAGTATTTTATTTTTAGACGTGTCTTATAATAAAGTGAAGTCAAATTAATTACATTTAAAGCATGCCTGAGATGGTAGCCAATAAAGAGCATCTTTATAACTGAAGTCCAAATACTAGCCAATGAGAGCAAGAAGAGACGCTGGTAAGTCTGTCTACTGGGCGGAGCAATCTCGCTATAGGAAAGTAATAGTTCCACAGTCACCACCTACAGATAGCGTTAGTGTTACTCTATCTGAAAGCTTTGAAAATCAAAGGGAAAATACACAGAATGGACAGCGTCTACTATCGTCTACGTACTTCATGTAACTGACGCGAGCCCGAGCATTGCCGAAGTGAGTCGAAAATAAGTAAAGCGGGGAATACAATAATATCTTGTATTTGGAAATAATTAATGTTCTATAAAAAGAATTGAATTTACTAGACAGTCTCTCGTTCACGAAACTTTAAGGGTACACGCTGTCTACCCTGTCTCCCCTGACGCTTCGCCCCTGTTCGAGGATGATTGTAACCTCCAACCGTATTCCGCAAACATCCCGCAGAATGGCAGCTTGACGTTTGTCTCGCTTTCTACCCAAGGAACAACCACGAGTTTATTTGGAATATTGGCGAAAATGGCATTACGTTACTTCCCTGCCGGCAAGCAGCTATACACGTTGCCATGGTGAACTTTAGGTTCGTTGTTGGTCTGTCGGTCACTCAATGCAGAACATGAAAGCCGCAGAAAATAGTAATGTTCTCCGTCATTTGAAGAATAAGGGAAATTATGTACATAACAAGAATTGTTTAAAATAAAGGGGCGTTTCAAATATAGTCCACGGATTTCAAAGAAAATCAGTAGTAAAAGAGAAAATGGAAGAAAACTGTTCTGGTTTTCCTATAAGCCTCCAGTCTATTTAGCGATTTTTAAATCATATGCATATTTGAACCTTCCCCTGGATGAGTATACGGTACTCTAAATATGAAGTTTGGTCGAGATCTATCCAGCCGTTTCGCCGTGATTGTGGAACAAACAGACAAATAAATAAATAAATAAATAAATAAATAAATAAATAAATAAATAAATAAATAAATAAATAAAAACCACTGATGCGGTCTTGAGTTGACCTAAAACGGATAACTATCTGAAAAATTGTCAAAACAAGCCAAATTACAGACAGCGGACCCTTACAACTTTATTTATATAGATTAGGTACCGGTAAACAAAAGTCGAGAACTGGTTTGTTTAAATTTTAATCTGTCTTCCTGGATGTTTGTCTCAACATCACGGGAAAAATGACAGCATTTCTTAAACCTCAGTATTTAAGTTCAGGGACATTTGTAAAGTGCTCTAGGCTTAAACGGTGGCAATGTGGCATAACAGTATGAAAGGGACCAAAACGAGAAATGTTATATTAATGTAGCTGTTAATACAAGTGGAAATGAAAATCCACAGCCTGTTTCCAGTCATTCGACCGGGTTAGGAAAGGAAAGAATGAAGCCCTCATCTAGCGACGAGGACTGGAATTGTGCCGGTCGCCGAAGCCCGTCGCACTCCTCTGGGACAATGATTAATGACTTACAGATGGAATGAATTGTTAATGGAACCACGATTATGTCATCGTCGGCCTACTGTTCTAATGATGTATAGTGAATTCCAAGACAGGCCGACTACATAAAGATACTCTCATGCGTTTGGTTGTGGTTATAGGCAACAATTTGTGTCCTGTGACAAACAAAAGTTTTTCAATATCTCCTCTTGAACAAATATTAATAACAATACGCCTTTATGCTACTGGCTTTTATCAGATTCTTATCGGCGACTGCATTCATTATCATAACAGCACAGTTTGCAGAGTATTTAAGAAGGTGACTCACGAGATTTCCAGTTTGCTAGTGGCTTTACGTCGCACCGACACAGATAGGTCTTATGGCGACGATGCGATAGGAAAGGCCTAGGAGTGAGAAGGAAGTGGCCGTGGCCTTAATTAATGTACAGCCCCAGCATTTTCCTGGTGTGAAAATGGGAAACCACGGAAAACCATCCTCAGGGCTGCCGACAGTGGGATTCGAACCCGCTATTTCTCGGATGCAAGCTCACAGCCGCGCGCCCCTAACCGCACGGCCAACTCGCCCGATATTTCCAGTTTGAGGTCTACTTACATAATAATGCCAGAATCAAGGAACGAACTGTTGAAGCGTAAAGGAAAGTTCCTTTTCTGAGAGTTGATTCCGTAATGTATTAGACTGTGTTGGTGGAAGTCACCTTCCAGTTCAGTCACCGTGCAAAGAAATTTATAGAAACAGAAAGGGATTCTTTCCCATTTATGTTCAAGTTGTCTGACCATTTATTGAACATTAGGGATACTGTCGCACGATTTAATGGGTCTGTTCTTGACAGTGCAATCTTCAACAGTTCCCGTATCAGGGTTAGGTTTGAAGCTCAGGAATTTGACAGCACTTGTCGTTCATATCTCATGACTCCATTTTTCAGTCCTTATACTGAAGGTGAAGTGAGATACAATCATGCTCATATTTGAACAAGAGTATCAGCGGAACATACATTTGGTGTGTGGAAAAGTTCCTTGTTTATCTTTAGGCCTGAGGATTTAATTGGAAACAGTACTTGCTGTAATTGTGGGTATTGCTGTTTTACATAACATAGCAATAGAGTTTGATGTTGAAGATATTCCTGAAGAAAATAACGTTGTCCCAGCTCTGCCTGACAATCAGTCTGGAAATGCTGTGAGAAGAACGCCGGTTACCAGCTTCTTCAGGTAAGAATTAAATATTGTTAAAATATAAAATTATACAACACCACATTTCAATGAAAAATATAACACAGTGTAGTAGACAAAATAATCTATTAAACATCGTTGTTGCCATTTAATTGCTGATACTGTGCTTGCTTTATTTTAAGATCGAAGGTTTTAAGTTCATTTTCAATCTTAATATTCTCTAACTGGTTCAATTTTACTAGTTCTTCCAAACATGCACTCTCCAGTTACTTGTCGAATTTACGTTCAAATAGCTTATGACATCTTTCCACATGATCCAACACTAAAATACTAGTTTCCTCCTCCCTCATGAATTTCATGGTCATATTTGTCTTTGGTATTTTTTTATGTTTATTACTTTGTCTGCTACACACTCAGCTGCTCTCCTCCTTCTCATAGCATTACCAGAAGTTTGGTAACTGTTTATTGCAGCTGATCTACTGCTCGTGGGCGTCTGGTTGACCACTTCTGGCACCTTATGGACTACAGGGGCTGTTTGGGGGGCGACTTCTGGTGACTTTTGAATTTGAATTTCAGGGGCTGTTTGGGTGACGGCTTCTGGTGCCTTTTGCAAATGACTATCAGATGGATTAATCACATCCAGTACATCTGAAAAGAAAAAAAACATTTTATTTATTAATCAAATTTTAAAAAATCTGCCATTTTCGATTGATAGTACTTATTCCAACAAAATATTTAATTAATAAATTATATAGCATAAAGGATGATAAGAGATGAAGATTAAATTAGAATACCTCCAAGATATTCATCAAATGAATAATAATAATTAGACAGACGCTCAAGCTGAGGTTTTAACATTGCTATGAATCTCTCATCTATGTTGTCTGTTTTGGGAGTAAACGTTCCACCTCGTGTTTTGTAATGCTCCACCTGAAGTAATAAATGCATGCATGTCCACCAATAATCATGAAGCAATAAATCAGAATGAATCCTAATTGAATACACATAATAGCTAAACAAACCAGCAAACCTTGAATCCAACAGACAGACCACTAAGGATAAAACTAGAGGAGATATATTGTTAGAGGAGATTGAATCAAAACACGCTCAGTCCATCATTGGATGATACGGATTGATACGGATTTCCCCTATTTAGGTAGCGCTGAACCGATCTATTCATTCAGTTTCTTTCATAAATCACTCGTTCCTAGCGTAAAATACCTCTGAAATACAGCGTTTGGTTCAAAAAGCGCTGAGTCCTCTGAGACGATTGGAACAAAATGCACTTCGTCACATAAAATAAAAATCCACTCACTTATTGTCTTTGCCTTGAATGTTTTGACAGCTGTGCGGTGGTAACAATACAGACTTGAGAGCTTGTTGCAGCTCGTGGGATCGACACCTATTATCTTACCGCGCGTTTTTTACTGTCAACCATTAGGCTACAGTAAAATGAAATGGCGTATGGCTTTTAGTGCCGGGAGTGTCCGAGGACAAGCTCGGCTCGCTAGATGCAGATCTTTTGATTTGAGCCCGTAGGCGACCTACGCGTCGTGATAAGGATGAAATGATGATGAAGACGACACATACACACAGCCCCCGTGCCAGCGAAATTAACCAATTATGGTTAAAATTCCCGACCCTGCCGGGAATCGAACCCGGGACCCTGTGACCAAAGTCAGCACGCTTACCATTTAGCCATAGAGCCGAATATTAGGCTACAGTCAAGAATGAATTGAAAACAATCTGTTCAGTTGGGGATTTCATACGTAGTGCGATAGAGGAAGAGTTGCTAGACTGATAACTAGATTAATATGGAAAATGAAGTACCTATTGCAGGCAACAGTAGTGGGATGAGAAAGAGATTAAAATTGAAAGAAACGAAGAGGCGTAAAGAGGTTCAAATAAGGTATTTTGAAAATGAAAATCAACAGCCTGTTTCCAGTCATTCGACCGGGTGTGGAATGGAATGAATGAAGCCCCATCTAGCGGCGAGGATAGAAAATATGCCGGCTGCCGAAGCCTGTCGCACTCCTCTGGGGCAGATAAATGCCCGACACATGAAATTAAATGAAATTAAATTTTAATGGGGAGTGTTGCTGGAATGAAAGATGACAGGAAAACCGGAGTACCGGGGGAAAAACCTGTCCCGCCTCCGCTTTGTTCAGCACAAATCTCACATGGAGTGATCGGGATTTGAATCTCGGTATCCAGCGGTGAGAGGCTGGCGCGCTGCCGCCTGAGCCGCGGAGACTCCCTTAATCTATTTTATTCATTTCAAATAATATGCCTACAGACTAGGTTAACAAAGTAATTTGCTATTTATTTTTCCTTGGACTGCAGCACAGATATTTTACTCCATTCCTGTGTTTTCTTTATTATGCAGGTAGAGATTCAAACCGTATGTACTTCAATCCACATTGTCAACATAAAGGAGGGAGATTTAAATGTGGAAGGAAACCAGCTTTCTACTTCCAGCAAGCAAAGAAACGGATCTATAATAAACCAAATAAAACGGAACATGATAGACTATTGCCATCCTTAATGATTATCTGCACACCAAAGAGACGTGGAAGGAGTTCAAATGAGAATGGACGGAGCTCAAATAACCACACGGTTAATTACGTCGTAAGGGTTCTAGGAGTTGACTGGCACCTGGAAGACGTCAAACAGTTGGGTAATTGGCTAAAGAAAGTTACAGGCATAAGTGAAATGAAACGTATCTTTTTGAGAAAAGCCATGAAAACAGGCAGGTCTGTTGTCGGTATTAAAATGGAATCACCTTAGAATTTTGATGATCCCTCAAACCTGTTTATGTCTCCGTTGACACGGGGGAGTAAGTCTGAAAGCACAGCGGAGCTCCTGTCCTTACCTTTGGAAAGTAGAGTCAGTGATGCAAAGAAAGCGGATATTGATAGTTTACTAAGGAAGAGGTTTCAGGTTAACTAGAGAAGTGAGGCTCAGCTGCCATTCTATGTTAAAGTCTTAGATGAAGAACCTGGATTCGACAATGAATACGGTATAGAATGCGACTGTTTGGAAGACGAAGTTGGTACTGTTTAAAATATACAAAAAAAAAAAAAAAAAAAAAAGACTTGATTCAATGTTCATATAAATGTGAAGTGTTATAAATCGATTCAACTTCTAATGCGTGATTTTAATCTCAAATAATTTACACTTTGATAAAATTCACCTTTTTCAGATTAGAAGTGACAAATGAAAAATTTGGAAACTAAATTTGTTTTTAGATACCGTACCTCAAATGATCTATTTAATCGTATTGCATTGAAATTTTCAAATAAAGTATAGTGGAAATATTTTTTCTTTTTGCACAAAATAATTTAAAATGTCAAGTGTGAATGGTTCAAAATGCACTGAGTCCAAAACATTACCTCCAATAATCACGGTGTTACGCAAAAGTGATTTTCTGATCTCCGTTATATAGGTGTATACTACAACTAGGTATTTCAAATTTGAAAAATCCGACAAGTTAGGGAGATGTTCGTTTTTTACCTCCCCAGAAAAGTTATTTATTATGGACTAAGTGCATTTTGATTCAATTTGATAGCCTTGTATATAGCCTAACCTAGTCGTAATTATGTAATATTTACAATATTCATCCACATGTTGCATTATTATTTCAATTACTGGCATTGTAAAAATAACTAAGATTAAAGATTCTTAATTGTTAATTATTGTATTATTCAATTACTAGCTACCATAAAACATGATCATACTTTAATGTCAATAAAAACATAGGACTACTATTACATTTCTTGAACAGTTGCCTAAAATTGGACAAAATGAGGCCTAGTTTTCATTCAAATGTAACCACTGCACTCGCATTTCACTGGCTTCCTGTCATTCTACTGTTTTTAACAATATTGATAGCACTGTATGATTAGATTAGGCCTATCGTCATTATTATTTCCTCCAGGCCCAATTTAATGTTTTAATAAGTAGTATTTTTCTTTCAAAACAAAGAAGAAGTCTGGAAACAACGAGCAGATAGTTTCAACGAGCCTCAAGAAACGTATACTCCCAAGAAACGTAAAACATCTGGGCTTTTTTAATTAAAAATCTTGTTGGGAGCTGTTGTTTATGTTACCTTCTTATCTGTGTCAACTCTCTTCACACCCTTCAGGAATATTGAAATTCTCAAGTGGACTGCCAGACCTCATGTCGCCAGTTAAGAGATGAATTGGAAGGTGTTAAAGAGTAAATATGAAAACATAAACAAGATATGGAAAAAAAAAAATCTAGGGAGGATTTAATAACAATAACAGATATTAACATAAAGTATTCTTGGCACAGTGCAAATTAAGGACCTAGTTAAGTACGTGACAGTTTCCAATGGCCAGCAATTGTTAATCTCACCAATGGATCACCCTCTGTTAACACTTGAGAAGTACAATTTTCTCCCCACATCCAACCAATACAAAATTCCACTAAAACTCAATTTCCGCCTCTAAATTTAAATTGTACTTTCAGACCTAAAATGTGTAATGCTTGTGGTGTCACCTGGCTAATTATCAATGAATTTAAGTTATATAATTTATTCTAAAATACGCAAGCTTAACATGAGAAATATGTCTGTCTGTTAGGTAATCAGCCCAGAGGCTGGTTGGATCCTCAAAAAGCACCACCAAAGGTTATGCGGTTATAAGAAAACCCCAAAAACCAATGGCAGCACCAAAATGAGGCGTACTAGGCAAGATGAGGAGTGAGGTAGTTTGCCATTGCTTTCCTCACTGGGTCAGAAAGTACTATTGCAGCACGACTGAGCCTATGAGCAGCACCTTTCATAACACTCAGATGCACTACTCATGCTCTGAATGTCATTACTCAGCACTACCCATACCCCAGCAACTTCCATATTGTCACAGCCATGGATGTTGACTGGGACTTCGGTGGAAGCTACACTTTACTCTGGCCTGTGCCAAGAGATGGATGCAAAAGTACTGATTCCATCAAGAAATGACAGCAGGCAGCATGACAAATAAACAATATTAAACGTTCAGAAATGACTGATCCTTATTTTATGTTAACTTTAATCCCTTCTTTCATTGGTTCACCAACAAATTATAAACATACTGATGGATAAGATGGTTTGCCTGATATTATTTTCCGCTCCACTTGGGTGGTTGTTAATATTTATTGAGGGAAATTGTGTAGTGTGTTCATAGCTTCAAACCGGTCATCAGTAACAGGAAATATGCTTTCTTAACCTCAGGTGTACATTAAATCATTTGCCTATCTTCTATTTCATTAAGAATTTCAATTATTTCTTCCGTTTTCTAGGGGGTGCCTGACCGAGGTGGTAAATGCGTGCTTGGTTCACCCGGAAGTTAGTGGGTTCGATTCCCCGTCAGGAAGTCGAACATTTTAAGAAACGAGATTTCCACTTCCGAGGTGCATATGGTCCTGAGGTTCACTCAGGCTACTCCAAAAATGAGTACCAGGTTAATTCCTGGGAGAAAAGGCGGCCGGGCGTAGAGCTAACCACTCTAGCCCACTAAGTGCCGAGATTACGGATAGTGGAAGCCTTTACCCCTCTAAGGGTCTTCATGCCCAATACGGAGATGACTGACTTGACTGACTTCCGTTTTCTAATGCCAATAAGCCTACTATTTTCCAATTGTATTAGAAATGTTAGTATGCGAGTAAATAGTGTAGCAGCTTAGTCAATACTATGACATTATTTTTACTAGGAAATTCCCAGATACATTAATACAGTGACGAAAAGGTTTAACTGCAGTAGTTTCAAATACATCCAAGTTTTTAATCTTATTTTTTACGTCACACCAACACATACAGTATAGGTTTTATGGCGACGATGGGATAGGAAAGCGCAAAGAGTGGGAAGGAAGTGGCCTTGGTCTTAATTGAGGTACAGTCCCAGCATTTACTATGTGTGAAAATGGGAAACCACGGAAAACCATCTTTAGGGCTGCCGACAGTGGGGTTCGAACCCACTATCACCCGAATGCAAGCTCACAGCTGTAAATCCAAGGTTAAACTCATTTGGAGGAACTGGCCATAAGCCTAGGAATCTCTTTCTTTCTTCATTTTCCTCTTTTGCTGTTTGTTTTACAACACACTGACACAGATAGTTTTTATGCCATTGATGGGATACGAAAGGGCTAAGACAGGAAAGGAAGCAACTATGGCCTTAATTGAGGTACAAACCAAGCATTTACATGACGTGAAAATGGGAAACTATCATCAGGGCTGCTGACAACGGGGTTCGAACCCACTATCTTCCTAATGCAAGGTGGTAGCTACGTGACACAAACCGCGTAGCGAATTCACTAGTTCTAGGAATTTCTACTGTAAGATTTATATGGATAGCCTAGCCTATATTATAGTAGGCATAGTCATAAATGCTGGTAGCAAAGCACCGTGACCAACACAATATATTTGCCCTCTATCTTACGCGGAGATATCGGCCGATTTTCCCATTCTGACGCCGAGGACACTACTAACAGCAACCCTGTAGACCTGCTACCGCCATGCCAGGTTTTACTTCCCCTCTTCAGGAGCGCTAAATATTTTCGGGCCGGAGTGGTCATTATGCAGTGACTCATCAATGTAAGAAGCGTATAATAATAATTGAAAAGAAGTGAGCTTTCTAACGGTGAAAGAATTGCTGAAGTCAGTTGAGTCGTTCCCGAGATTAGTCTCCATATACAAACAAACTCACAAACTTCGTATCTTTATAATATTAGTATAGATTAGCACTCGCGTCCATTTCGTTTCGTGATATTACACAACAAGTAATACTGAGAAGTATACACGTATTATGGCAATAGTACCATAGTCTCATCCTCCTTATTCTACTGTTTACATGCTCAGGCGGCAGAGCGCTGGCCTTCTGAGCTCAAGTTGGCGGGTTCGATCCCGATTCAGTCCGGTGTTATTTTTTTTTGCTAGGGGCTTTACGTCGCACCGACACAGATAGGTCTTATGGCGACGATGGGATAGGAAAGGCCTAGGAGTTGGAAGGAAGCGGCCGTGGCCTTAATTAAGGTACAGCCCCAGCATTTGCCTGGTGTGAAAATGGGAAACCACGGAAAACCATCTTCAGGGCTGCCGATAGTGGGATTCGAACCTACTATCTCCCGGATGCAAGCTCACAGCCACGCGCCTCTACGCGCACGGCCAACTCGCCCGGTCGGTGTTATTTTAAGGTGCTCATAAAAGTCATCCTCGTGTCGATAGATTTACTGGTACCTAAAAGGGGGATGTTGAGATGGGCCCACGGTAAATGATGTCCAAAAAAAGGCCCATGGTCAATTCGGAGTGAGAGTCGAATTTTCGCAAATTTTGGAAACCAGACAAAATGTTTTAAATGCGGTGTAAAGTCCGTGGATGTGTGAAGGGTATTATAGTAATTTGAGCTATTATTTTGGTTGTGATATTTTGTATTATGGGCTTATTTTAACCGAAAACGTTAAAAAGATCATACTAGAGAAAAGCTCATAATCAAATAAATTTAAATACATAAAAACAAAACAAATAAACTCAACACAATACATTCCAAAACTAGGTTAGGTTTAGTGATTAAATAATGATTTAATCTTTAATAAATTTTTTCATGTTTGTTTTTTCATGTTTAAGAAAAATACGTTTTAATTAAGACGTTATTATAGTAATAATTAAATGAGGATATTATAATTTCAATCTGTCTTTAATTGATATTAAATGTAATATTGATACTTGTTAATATTAAGAAGGATATTCAAATCGAAACGAGCGGCTGAGCATTAACAAATGGAGAAACCTACCTCATTGAACAGGGGCGCAATTAGACCTCGACTATTCGACGGTAATCCGTAGGGGAATGTTTTTACCGTGGTCCCAACTCGAACGTGGCCAAGAACTTCTGCGGGAAAAAATTCCAGCACTTTGGCGTCTCCAAAAACTGTGAAAGTTGTTAGAAAGACATAAAACCAATAATTTTATTGTTCTTCTTTTATCGATTTTGGCCATCTTAGGACGATGTAAATTATCCCTTCTTCTTCTTCTTTATCTGTTTACCCTCCAGGGTCAGTTTTTCCCTCGGACTTAGCGAGTGGTCCCAACTCTACCGCCTCAAGGGCAGTGTCCTGGAGCTTCAGACTCTGGGTCCGGGGATACAACTGGGGAGGATGACCAGTACCTCGCCCAGGAGGCCTCACCTGCTATGCTGAACATGGGCCTTGCGGGGGGATTGGAAGATTGGAGGGGATAGACAAGGAAGAGAGAAGGAAGCGGCCGTGGCCTTAAGCATTCACCTGGAGGAGAAGTGGGAAACCACGGAAAACCACTTCGAGGATGGCTGAGGTGGGAATCGAACCCAGCTCTACTCAGTTGACCTCACGAGGCTGAGTGGACCCCATTCCAGCCCTCGTACCACATTCAAAATTTCGTGGCAGAGCCAGGATTCGAACCAGGGCCTCCGGGGGGTGGCAGCTAATCACACTAACCACTACACCACTGAGGCGGACGTAAATTAACCCACTGCATTCATTTCGGTTTGTTTCCTGTTTCCTTTCTTGCTCTCCAGTGGTTCTTCATTATTTCACTGTTTTTTTTTCCTCCTCTCTTCTATCCAGATGTGATTCCGTTCCTTCTTTTCTCATATATTATTATTATTATTATTATTAGCATGTCCTCCCTGTTGTGTTATTCATCTACTATCCTGCACACTAATTCCTGGATGACTGGTAGGTCAATTTTTTACTGAGCTAATTAATGAATATGGCAATACGCCATCACTTTCCATGTCAAGTGCAGAGTGAAACCGTACCTCCAGAACGGCGCATAGAGTTGTACTGCGAGTCTTGAAGGACATGGCAGCTACGACCCGGTTGTGTTACGCACTGCGATGAAGAACCACTGTATGTAGATCTCATACCGCACTCGTATCACCTACATCCACAGATAGCAAGAAATAAAAGAAATAATATCGCCCATTGTGTACAAACACAATGGGAGCAGCTGAGAATTCAGGGTCAACTGCTGTGAATCACGATCAACAGGTGGAGACGATCCCAGACAGAAATTCCCGCTGGTATTCACAACTTGCACGTCACTTCCTGCAATACAGCGTTATTATTATTATTATTATTATTATTATTATTATTATTATTATTATTATTATTATTATTATTATACATACATACATACATTATCATTATAGACTGTTATGCCTTTCAGCGTTCAGTCTGCAAGCCTCTGAGAAGTTACTAAACGTCGCCACAATCCTCGATTTGCAACTAGTGTTGTGGCCTCATTTAGTTCTATACCTCTTATATTTAAATCGTTAGAAACAGAGTCTAACCATCGTCGTCTTGGTCTCCCTCTACTTCTCTTACCCTCCATAGCAGAGTCCATTAGTCTCCTAGGTAACCTATCCTCCTCCATTCGCCTCACATGACCCCACCACCGAAGCCGGTTTATGCGTACAGCTTCATCCATCGAGTTCATTCCTAAATTAGCCTTTATCTCCTCATTCCGACTACCCTCCTGCCATTGTTCCCACCTGTTTGTACCAGCAATCATTCTTGCTACTTTCATGTCTGTTACTTCTAACTTATGAATAAGATATCCTGAGTCCACCCAGCTTTCGCTCCCATAAAGCAAAGTTGGTCTGAAAACAGACCGATGTAAAGATAGTTTCGTCTGGGAGCTGACTTCCTTCTTACAGAATACTGCTGATCGCAACTGCGAGCTCACTGCATTAGCTTTACTACACCTTGATTCAATCTCACTTACTATATTACCATCCTGGGAAAACACACAACCTAAATACTTGAAATTATCGACCTGTTCTAGCTTTGTATCACCAATCTGACATTCAATTCTGTTGGATTTCTTACCTACTGACATCAATTTAGTCTTCGAGAGGCTAATTTTCATACCATACTCATTGCACCTATTTTCAAGTTCCAAAATATTAGACTGCAGACTTTCGGCACAGTCTGCCATTAAGACCAAGTCGTCAGCATAGGCCAGGCTGCTTACTACATTTCCACCTAACTGAATCCCTCCCTGCCATTTTATACCTTTCAGCATATGATCCATGTAAACTACAAACAGCAAAGGTGAAAGATTACAGCCTTGTCTAACTCCTGTAAGTACCCTGAACCAAGAACTCATTCTACCATCAATTCTCACTGAAGCCCAATTGTCAACATAAATGCCTTTGATTGATTTTAATAATCTACCTTTAATTCCATAGTCCCCCAGTATAGCGAACATCTTTTCCCTCGGTACCCTGTCATATGCTTTCTCTAGATCTACGAAACATAAACACAACTGCCTATTCCTTCGTAGCATTTTTCAATTACCTGGCGCATACTGAAAATCTGATCCTGACAGCCTCTCTGTGGTCTGAAACCACACTGGTCTTCATCCAACTTCCTCTCAACGACTGATCGCACCCTCCCTTCCAAGATGCCTGTGAATACTTTGCCTGGTATACTAATCAATGAGATACCTCGATAGTTGTTGCAATCCTTCCTGTTCCCTTGCTTATAGATAGGTGCAATTACTGCTTTTGTCCAATCTGAAGGTACCTTACCAACACTCCACGCTAATTTGACTACTCTATGAAGCCATTTCATCCCTGCCTTCCCACTATACTTCACCATTTCAGGTCTAATTTCATCTATTCCTGCTGCCTTATGACAATGGAGTTTATTTACTATCCTTTCCACTTCCTCAAGCATAATTTCACCAACATCATTTTCCTCCTCCCCATGAGCTTGACTGTTTGCAACACCACCATGATGATTTCCTTTTACATTGAGAAGATGTTCAAAATATTCCCTCCACCTCTCCAGTGATTCCCTGGGATCTGTTATGAGTTCACCTGAATTACTCAAAACACTGTTCATTTCCTTTTTCCCTCCCTTCCTAAGATTCTTTATTACTGTCCAGAAAGGTTTCCCTGCTGCTTGACCTAGCCTTTCCAGGTTATTACCAAAATCTTCCCATGACTTCTTTTTGGATTCAACAACTATTTGTTTCGCTCTGTTTCTTTCATCTACGTACATATCCCTGTCTGCCTCGGCCCTTGTTTGGAGCCATTTCTGATAAGCCTTCTTTTTACGTTTACAGGCTGCTCTCACTTCATCATTCCACCAAGATGTTCGCCTTTTCCCATCTTTACACACAGTTGTTCCTAGGCATTCCCTTGCAGTTTCTACTACAGCATCCCTGTATGCCACCCATTCACTTTCTATATCCTGAACCTGCTTACTGTCTACTGTTCGAAACTTCTCACTAATCATATCCATGTACTTCTGTCTAATTTCCTCATCCTGGAGATTTTCTACCCTTATTCGTTTGCAGACAGATTTCACTTTCTCTACCCTAGGCCTAGAGATACTTAGTTCACTACAGATCAGATAATGGTCTGTATCATCAAAAAATCCCCGAAAAACTCGTACATTCCTAAAAGATTTCCTGAATTCAAAGTCTGTTAAGATATAGTCTATTATGGATCTGGTACCCCTAGCCTCCCATGTGTAGCGGTGAATAGCCTTATGCTTGAAGAATGTATTCGTAACAGCTAAACCCATACTAGCACAGAAGTCCAGCAAACGCTTCCCATTCCCATTAGCTTCCATATCTTCCCCACATTTACCAATCACCCTTTCGTATCCTTCAGTTCTATTCCCAACTCTCGCATTGAAATCGCCCATCAGCACTATTCTATCCTTGCTGTTGACCCTGACCACGATGTCACTCAATGCTTCATAAAACTTGTCAACTTCATCCTCATCTGCACCCTCACATGGTGAATACACGGACACAATTCTTGTCCTAATTCCTCCCAATGACAAATCTACCCACATCATTCGCTCACTTACGTGCCTAACAGAAACTATGTTGCGTGCAATGGTATTCCTGATAAAGAGCCCTACCCCAGACTCTGCCCTTCCCTTTCTAACACCCGTCAAGTACACTTTATAATCTCCTATCTCTTCCTCCTTATCTCCCCTTACCCGAATATCACTTACTCCTAGCACATCCAGATGCATCCTCTTTGCTGACTCAGCAAGTTCTACCTTCTTTCTTCCATAAGCCCCATTAATATTGATAGCTCCCCATCGAATTCCATTTCGTTCGCCAAGTTGTTTCCAAGGAGTCCCTCGCCTGTCAAATGGGAGTGGGACTCCATTACTCCCATAGGTCCGAGGCTTGCTTAAAGTGTTCTGAGCTCGGTAAATTCATGAAGCAGGATGCTGCCCTACTTGCACATAGTCCAAGTGAGGATCTCTCCTCTAACGGGTTATGGACCACCGGTGAATTGTATAGTCCTGGCCGCCTGAGCACAAGAAGGGCCACGACTCAGAATATGTCCGAGATGCCCACTCCCATTCCATAGCAACTGGTATCCCGACTCTCAGGACCACTTACTAGGCCACTCAGCCGTTGCCCATGGTTCACGAACTAGGACGTGACTACAGTAACCCACAAACATGAACCATATTATTATTATTATTATTATTATTATTATTATTATTATTATTATTATTATTATTATTATTATTATTATTTGGAGCTTGAAATTAGATGCAGAGAGTGTGGTACGTAAATAAGCATTTCCAAAACTGAAGTGATGTCCGTTGAGAAGAAAGTAGTGATTAGTGGTGGTGATTATTGTGTTGAGGGGAAGTACAACTGAGCATCCATCCTCTATTAGCACTAATCGAAGGAAAGTGGAATAAGTCCGAAACCTCGAAGAATGAAAGCACCGGCGAAGAAAATAAAGAAAACAAGGGAAAGACCGCGAAGTGCGTAGAAGTGAAATATACTATAGACCTCGAAAACCGATTACCGTCCGGGTCGGAAAAGAACAAGAGTTGTTTTTTTTTTTTGTTTTTTTTTTTTTGCAATTTTCTTTACGCCGCACTGACACAGATAGGTCTTATGGCGACGATGGGACAGGAAGGGGCTAGGAGTGGGAAGGAAGCGGCCGTAACCTTAATTAAGGTACAGCCTGGTGTGAAAATGGGACGCCACGGAAACCATCTTCAGGGCTGCCGACAGTGGGGTTCGAACCCACTATCTTCCGAATACTGGATAATGGCCGCACTTAAGCGACTGCAGCTATCGAGCTCGGTAGAACAAGAGTTGACCAAGGGAAGTCGGAAAGGAAAGATGAAGGCGAGGAGTCTTTCACAAGTATGTGGACACAATGTCAGACTCAGCAATGGAAACCGTGGTCGCCAACCCATGCTCCCAATTTGGAAGACCCCAAGGTCCCATTTTAGTCGCCTGTTTTGACAAGCGGAGGATACTGTAGATATATTCTATCGCCCCCTCCCGTAGGGGGATGATTGGGGAAGACTAAACTTCCACACGCGTACACACACCCATTCACAAGCACACTACCCGAGGCAGACTGGCTGGCTAAATATAAAGAGATTCAAAATTAAAATGGTTACGATAGGAATGGAAGGAAGAAAGAAAAGAGCAGAGAGACTTCTCAAACAATTCGGGAGACACCTTGTCAGTCTGGCTCTACTCCGAGGTAAATCCAGCATGGGTAAAGATGAGCTGGCACAAGCCTGGGGGTCATCGAGTGCTGAAGCCCGTACCAACTTTAAGACCATAGTGTCCGTAGGGAAGACACTAATCAAATGGAAAAACGAAGACGGACGACCCTTCGAACAATGAAGGTATCGGCCAAAGAAATAAAAGGATCACTAAGATGTGAAATGAAGAACTGTCTAGACCTCGTAAACCTTATGCAGTGGGGGTAGGAAGATAAGTAGAGTTTGGATAAGAAAGCCGAAAATGAGGAGCCTAGAATAAGTGGAAGCAATGGGTCGCCAACTCACGCTCCCAAGTTCAGAGCCCCTGGTCCACCCTTCCAGTAGCCTCTTACGACAAGCAGAGGCTAGGCCTAGCGTGAATGTATTCTACGGCCCCACAGGGGAAAGAGAGAGAGGAAGGCGCATGAATAAACAGAAAATGTGGTCTCGTATACTCATTTCCTAATTGGTAGAACGTGTGTATGATCAGAACAGGCATACTTTATTATTATTATTATTATTATTATTATTATTATTATTATTATTATTATTATTATTATCTCACATTTTAAGCAAGCCTCGGACCTATGGCAATAACGGAGTGCCGCTGCATTTGACAGACGAAGGATACCTTGGAAACAACTTGGCGAATTAAATTGAATTCAATGGGAAGCTATCAATATTAATGGGGGTTATGGAGGAAAGAAAGTAGAACTGGCTGAGTCAGCAAAGAGGATGCGTCTGGATGTGTTTTATTCGGGTAAGGGGAGATAACGAGGAAGAGATAGGAGATTATAAAGTGTAAGTTACTTGATGGGTGTTAAAAAGGGAAGGACAGAGTGTGGGGTAGGAACGTTGATCAGGAATACTATTGCACGCAACATAGTGCAGATCAGGACGAAGTTGACAAGTTTTATGAAGCATTGAGTGACATCGTAGTCAGGGTCAACACAAGGATAGGACATTGCTAATCGGCGATTTCAATGCGGGAGTTGGTTTGTTATAATTTATTTCAATTTGCTTTACGTCGCACCGACACAGTTGGTTCTTATGGCGACGATGGGATAGCAAAGGGCCAGGAGTTGGAAGGAAGCAACTGTGGACTTAATTAAGGTACAGCCACAGCATTTCCCTGGTGTGAAAATGGGAAACCACGGAAAGCCATCTTCAGAGATGCCGATATCGGGTTCGAACCCGCTATCTCCCGAATGCAAGCTCACAGTTGCGCGACCCTAACCGCACGGCCAGCTCACTCGGTAGAGTTGGAAATAGAACTGAAGAGTACGAAAAGGTGATTTGGTAAATGTGGTGAAGATATGGAAGCTGATAGAAATTGGAAGCGTTTGCTGGACTTCTATGCTACTATGGGATTATAGCAGTTTCAAACACATTCTTCAAACATAAGGTTATTTACCGCTGCGCGTGGGAGGGTAGGGACACCAGAATCCATAATATACTATAATTATCTTAACTGACTTCGAATTCAGAAAATATGTTAGGATTGTGCGAGTTTATCGATGATACGGACCACTATCTGATTTGTAGTAAACTAATGCCTAAGATTTAAAAAAAAAGCGGCATCTGTCTGCAGACATGTACCAATGAGAAGTTCTGTGCAGTAACCAGGTTCAGGATATAGAAAGTGAATGGGTGGCACATAGGGATGCTGCAGTAGAAACAGCAAGCGTATGCCTAGTAATAACTGCATGTAAAGATGGGAAAAAGCGAACATCTTGGTGGAATGATGATGTGAGAGTAACTTGTAAACGTAAAAGGAAGGCGTATCAGAAATGGATCCAAGTAAGGATTGATGTAGGTATTTTGGAGGAAGAAGCAAATGAATAGTGTTTTGGGTAAATCGCGCGAATTCATAATGGATCACAGGGTATCACTGGACAGGCGGAAGGAATATTTTGCAAACAACCGAGCTGATGGGAAGGATGACAATGATATTGGTGAAATTACGCTTGAGGAAGTGGAAATAATGTTAGATGAAATCCATTGCCCTAAAACAGCAGGAACAGATGAAATTAGACCTGAAATGGTAAAGATGATATGGTTTTATAGAGTAATAAGATTAGCGTGTAATGTTAGTAAGGTACCTTCTAATTGGACAAAAGCAGTAATTGCACCTATCTATAAGCAAGGGAACGGGAAGGATTGCAACAACTATCAAGGGATTTCAATGATCACCAGGCAAGGTGTTCACGGGCATTTTGGACAGGAGGGTGCGATCAGTGGTTGAGAGTAAGTTGGATGAAATCTAGTGTGGTTTCAGACCACAGAGGGGCTGTCAGGTTTAGATTTTCAGTATACACCAGGTAACCTAAAAATGCTTGGAGAGGCATAGACAGTTATATTTATGTTTCGTAGATGTAGAGAAGGCATATGACAGAGTACCGATGAAAAGATGAAAAAGATGTTCGCTGTACTCGGAGACTATGGAATTAAGGGTAGATTATCAAAATCAATTAAAGGCATTTATGATGACATTTGGGCTGCAGTGAGAATTGATGGTAGAATGAATTGTTGGTTCTAGGTACTTGGGGTAGACAAGACTATAATCTCTCACCTTTGTTATTCATAGTTTAAATGCATCACCTGCTGAAAGGTATTACGTGGCAGGGAGGGATTCAAGTAGGTGACAATTTAGTGAGCAGTCTGGCCTATGCTGACGACTTGCTCTTAATGGCAGGTTGTGCCGAAAGCTTGCGGTCTAATATCTGGGATTTTGAAAAGAGGTGCAATGAGTATAGCATGAAAATTAGTTTTTCCAAGGCTAAATTGATATCGGTAGGTAAGAAATCCAAGATAATTGAATGTTAGATTGGGGATACAAAGCTGGAATAGGTAGAGAATTTCAAGTATTGTAATATGTGTTCTCCCAGAATGGTTGTATAGTGAGATTTAATCAATGTACAGTAAAGCTAATGCAGTGAGCTCGCAGTTGCGATGAACAGTGTTCTGTAAGAAGGAAGTCAGCACTCGGGCGAAACTATCTTTACATCGGCCTGTTTTCAGACGAACTTTGGTTTACGGGATTGAAAGCTGCTTGGACTCAGGATATCTTATTCATAAGTTAGAAGTAACAGACTTGAAAATAGTGAGAATGGTTATTGGCACAAACAAGTGGGAAGGGTTCTCGGAATGAGGATATAAATACTAAGGAATGAAAACAATGGAGAAGCTGTTCGCATAAACCTGCTTTGATGGTGGGGTCACGTGAGGCGAATGGAGGAGGGTAGGTTATTTAGGAGAATAATGGACTCTGTTATGGAGTGTAAGAGAAGTAGAGAGAGACCAAGACGACGATGGTTAGACTCAGTTTCTAACGTTTTAAAGATAAGAGGTATAGAACTAAACGTGGTACAGAACTGGTTACAAATAGAGGTTTGTGGCGGCGGATGGTAAATTCACAGAGGCTTGCAGACTGAATGCTGGAAAGCATAAGTCTATAAAGAAGATGCATGTATGTTTTGTTTTGTTTTGTTTTTGCTATTTGCTTTACGTCGCACCGACACAGATAGGTCTTTCGGCGACGATGCGATAGGAAAGGCCTAGGAATGGGAAGGAAGTGGCCGTGGCCTTAATGAAGGTACAGCCCCAGCATTTGCCTGGTGTGAAAATGAGAAACCACGGAAAACCATCTTCAGGGCTGCCGACAGTGGGGTTCTAACCCACGATCTCCCGAATACTGGATACTGGCCGCACTTAAGCGACTGCAGCTATCGAGCTCGGTGCATGTATATTAAATGATACACATGGATGAATGTCTCTGTTAGGGTCAAGTGAGTTCGTGACTGCATACCGCTAGCTGGACTCCCTCCAGATTCCAGTGAACTGTTGATTACTACGGATCTCAGGAAAGAGAACTGGTTTAATATGAGTCAGTGACGGGATTTTGAACTTCAAACATTCCAAGAAGGTCGACCAGACACGTAGGTAATTTACCGAGAACCGGATATTAAGTATGTCAGCTTAAAATAGATTTTTATAATATCGGCACCTGAGTTATCCCAAATACTTTACTATAACAATACCGAACAGTTGTATGACATGCGCACCGAGTGGAGTGCGAACAGCTACGGCGGTGACATCTAGTGGTTCGGTGTGGCAAACTAGGCTTCGCTACAGTTAAAATAAATCGTCCCTACTCATCTTTAAAATAATTGAACAACCTAAATAATTAAGAATTACAATTTAAAATATACAATACCTCCTTCCTAAACCTCCAAACCAGCATCATACTAGTCATGACTTTCACTATGTCTTAAAAATTAAAAGCAAAATGCGTTTGAGTATCCGGGCGGAATACTTAACAACTTCTCCTTCCTTTCCTTTCTGGCCTTTTCCCAGTAGGCACTTTTAGTGGGCTTAGCCTAGTTTCACGGCCGGATGATTTTTCTGAATGGAGGTATAGATTCATTATTGCGTGTTTGTGCGGTGGTTTGTAATGTGATGTACGTAAATGAAGATGTGTATTAAGATATTAAGACGAACACAGACATCCAGTCCCCAAGATACACGAATTAACGGACGCGATTAAAATCCTCGGCTCAGGCGGGATTCGTAGTCAGGGTTCTCTGAAGGGAAGGTCAGTACGCTGACCATTCAGCCAAAGCGCCGGGTGGAGATGATAACTTAAAGTAATACATATTTTATTAAGGTTCCGTAAAGGAGAATCTGTAATTCAGGAATAGGAGCTTTGGTCCATTATTTTGTTCACTTCTTCTTCCTAATTTATCCTTCGGTACGGTCGATCCCCCCCCCCCCTCAGCCTCTACAGGGGAATTCACCTCTCTTTGCTATCTCGCTTTTGCTGTAATTTGAATTTTCTGTATTACCTCTGAAGTCATAAGTACATAGTATTGTATGTACGTAACAGATATTGGTGTTATGTGAGGATCATCAAGTGAGCTATCATGTTCCTGACAAGGATTTCGTAAGGTGCCTTTCACAACTTTATGCTTAAAGAATTCTCGTACTTACGAATTAACTCTTTTGGAATGTTGTTCAGTCCTATTGCCAATAATACATTGAAATTATTTTCTTACAGTTAAAGAAAAAATAATTGAAGCCGAATACATTCGAACCTCATTTTCAACTTCATGGCCACAGCGATAACCCTTTCAATTAAGGCCCACAGTCCCTAGTCCGTAAAATTTGTCACAGTACTTAACATGCAAGACAATCAAGTTGAATGCATTTAGAGTTTAATAATATTAGTTAATTTATTGGTTTTACGATCAGCTAACAGCTCAGTATTTGATTGGCATCTTAACATAACGGGCATAATCAGGAGGTAAGTTCAACACAGATGTGAAGTCATGATTTTTAATACATCCGGTCCTTAGCCTATCTGTTCCCATGCCATTATCATGTTGGGTAATTTGTTCAGTGATGTCGCTGCCATCTAAGTCTGCTTAGTGACAAAAAAAAACCCATGGTGCAACAGCCCCGAAGGGCCTTGGCCTACCAAGCGACCGCTGCTCAGCCTGAAGGACTGCAGGTTATGAGGTGACGTGTGGCCAGCATGACGGCCGTTAATCTTAGTTTTCTTGACCGGGGCCGCCATCACGCCGTCAGATAGCCTACGTGATTACAATTGAGAAGCTGAGTGGACCTCGAACCAGCCCTAAGATCGAGGTAAAAATCCTTGACTTGGCCGGGAATCGAGCCCTGGGCCTCCAGATAAGAGGCAGGCACGCTACCCCTACACCACGCGGCCGGCTGTTTAGTGACACACATTGTATAATTATAAACAACACGCCAATGAGCCAGGAATCATACAAGTGGCAATCTGTTACCGTAGAGTTCGTCACTCTGATCAGAAGTTTATGCAAACTGGAACCATTTTCTCTAATTTACTATTCTGAGAATGACAGTTTCCGGCAAGAAGAATTGCTATGATCGGAGTATTGCTTATACTGCATACTTTGCGGGGTCTTCAATTTAAGTAGTGGTTGTGATTAGTATCTATCAAGACTGGTAGGAGGATAGAAAAATTACGGGCCGGTGACCTTAGATGTTAGGCCCCTTTAAACAACAAGCATCATCAGCATCAGGAAATATCACGAACTGCCTACAAAGCAAGCCATTTCAGTCACAAAGAGAATATACAAAACAAAACAAAACAAGAGGAGGGCTGCTGTAGGCCTACTTCATATTGATCAATTAATGTGCAGGAAAAGTTGTGTAAAAAACAGCTGTTTAATAAATCCACCTATGCCCGGCGCTTCCATTGGGCACGTGAGCTTGAGCAATAAGAATTGGATCTTGGATCAGTGGAAATAGGACGTGTGGACTGATGAATGCAGTTTTCTCCTGGACAAATTGAATGCTGGAGTGTCGAAGACAGTACGATACTCTGAGTAACAACTGTCTAGCTGTGCAGCATAGATTGAAAAAAAAAACGTGTAGAGCCTACATTTATTTCAGTGAAAGACGCTTTACATTCTTGGTCATGAACGATGATGAATCTTACTCTGCATAGATGGTTCGTCAGTGATTTCAAAAAATGATGGGAGACTGCACAGTGAAGTTTTTCTTAGTAGTGATACTCATTAATGGTTTCCACATTTTACATCGAGAATAAAGTAAGAATATGAAGTAAATTTAGAAAATAGGTCTAAAAGAATACTTGAAAACTTTTTCTTGCACAGTTTTATTTTTACGTATACATATTTCATTATGTGATCGTCCGACTCGTTGGCTGAATGGTCAGCGTACTTGCCTTCGGTTCAGAGGGTCCTGGGTTCGATTCCCGGCCGGGTCGAGGAATTTAACCTTCATTGGTTAATTCCAATGGGCCGGGGGCTGGGTGTTTGTGCTGTCCCCAACATCCCTGCAACTCACATACCACACATGACACTATCCGCCACCACAACAACACGCAGTTACCTACACATGGCAGATGCCGTCCACCCTCATCGGAGGGTCTGCCTCACAAGGGCTGCACTCGGCTAGAAATAGCGACACGAAATCAAAAAAAAATGTGATCTACAGAGTATACAGAATATCTATATAAATAAAATCATAATGACCATTTATCTGCACATTGACTATTTTGGCGAAATTTTCATTCAGTTATCCGTTTCAGGTGTAATAATGACCATCTGCATATATTTTAGCTTTGGTGTCTGTGTTCCTATAATTTGAAAACTACTGAATATATTTCTATCAAACTTCATATTTAGAATCCACCTGTCCTTGGGTAGATTTTGTGACCAACAATGTTTCTAAATCCCTGAACTTTCTGGGGGTTTATACGAAACCGAAACCGTGATTTTGCACTCCCACAAAATATACACAACCAAACTGAATGGAAATCTACCTGCCTTAATGAAAACCAATTTCTATAACTTTTTCTAATGTGAATCATTTCGATACGAGGATTAATTGGGGAGATATCATTAACAAACCGTTTTTCAGTCTATGTTCGAGCGGAGTTTTTTTTAAATAGCTTTTCTGTCAATTTTATCTGTTCATCCCTTGACTGAGTTCTTATAACTGGGATACTACTCTATATATTTCTACCAAACTTTGTCTGTCTTTGGATAGGTATTAGGGTCAATATTATTTCTAAAGCCCGGCTTGGTTTGGGGATTTATAGGAAGTCGAAACAGTGATTTCACCCTTTAAAAAAATATACATGACCAACCTTAATGGAAAACTACCAGCTTTAATGGAAATTATTTCCAAAAAAAATATTTTTCTCATGTGCACGTTTTCGATAGGAGGATAACAAGGGAGTTATCATTAATGGACTCTTTTACAGGCTGCCATGCCATTTCAAGTTGGGTTAAATGGTTTAACTAAAGAGCCACTTTACTCTTTTAGACAGAACAGATAATAAGAGATTGGTTTCATGAGTGTCCAGCTACAGTGCCACTCCCGGTTTCAGAGGAACAACAATATGTAATCGAGAAATAGGGAGAATTACGCACAATTTCGGACTACGAACTGTACCGTTCAATAGACTCTTGTGATCTACCCCATTCTCTCTCCACTTTGTTCAGCTTTATCGTACTTTACGTTACTGCCACGTGCTTTCGTAGAAAATAGAAAATAGAAATATATTTATTTAAAGTTAATTACAAGTAGGACCAGAGGTCCCTTTGGCTGTAACTAACTGCTACTTTAACTTAAATGTATCACCTAACATACAAAATCTAATAAAAGAATACATAATAAGCGTAAGATACATTTTACTACTGAGGATATAAGAATAAGATTAAAAACTAAATATCTAGGAGATTACAATAATACTTTTAACATTTCATAAACATACACTATACTAACAAGGAAGAGAAGACAAAGAGAAACCTAAGAATTTTAAAGCCGAGGATGAATTTTTTTTTTTTTTGCTAGCTGTTTTACGTCACATCGACACAGATAGGTCTTACGGCGACGATTGGACAGGAAAGGGCTAGGAGTGGGAAGGAAGCGGCCGTGGCCTTAATTAATGTACAGCCCCAGCATTTGCCTGGTGTGAAAATGGGAAACCACGGAAAACCATTTTCAGGGCTGCCGACAGTGGGGTTCGAACCTACTATCTCCCGAATACTGGATACTGGCCGCACTTAAGCGACTGCAGCTATCGAGCTCGGTGAGGATGAATTAAGAGTAAAACTGAGCATCTAAAATGTATCTAGGGGATTATGATATTTCGTACTATTTAATTAATTTGGTAAAAATTAATTTACATGGCTTAATAAGTGGAAAGGTAGCGGTATTTGAGATATTTTTTCTGAGTTCCAACATTACTTTGCTGTATTTCATATAGTTTAAGATCGTTAATTGAGAGGCAGTGACAATGAACGACTTACTGCACTTTACCCTACGATGCTGTGTAACCTGAAGGGTGTTAGCTGTAAACCTATTGTGCCGATCATGCACTTGACTCATCTGAACAAAGGACTTGGTCAAATATGAGGGAGCTTTAGATTTTAAAATTCTCAGAAGTAAACAAGCAGCTGAGTATGATCGTCTATCCCTGAGTTTCAACCACTCTGCGGCTTTGTAGTAAGATGTTACGTGGAAGTCTTTATGAATATTGAAGACGAATCGAACACAGGCATTCTGAGTAAGCTGGACTTTGCTATTATATTTCTCGGAGATATCGCTGTAAATTACAGCGCCGTAATCTAAAATAGGAAATACCATAGTTTGGGTCAACATCTTTCTCACCGAGAAAGGAAGATACGGCAAGTTTCGTCGAAACTGATGCAATATGCCAGACACTTGCTTGACCAAGTGCTTGGCATGTAAGGTCCAGGACAGAGAGTTATCCATTAGAATACCTAAATTCTTTATACATTCCTGATACTTGACTACAGAACCGTTTACAATTACTGGAGGAATATCCCTGTTGAAAAGATTTGATAAGTTTCTTCGATATCCTAGAAAAATAGCTAAGGTTTTGTTTTCATTTAATAGTAAATTATGACTTAGTGTATATTGATGTAGTCTTTCTATATCTAGATTTATTTTACTAATACTTTCGACAACAGTTTAACATGCCGTATGAAACGTTTCAATACCGACATGTAATTTCGCATAAATTCCATCTATTCTGACCATAGTTGAATAGGCTCTGTTGTTGTTTTTGTGTAAATACCATCATCAATAGGAGAGGAAAGGGCTAGGACTGGGGAGGAACTCACCGTAGCATTTGCCTGGTGTGAAAATGGGAAACTATGAATGGCCATCTTTAGGGCTGCCCAACAGTGGGGTTCAAACCCACTTTCTCTGAAATGCAAGCTCCAAGCTCCACAGCTAAATAATCCAAACTGCATAGACCCTTGCTTGGTAAATCACTTTCTATTACTACGTCTGTGTAACAAATAACATTCACCAAAGCCAAGTAGACCAGCTTTTTGTAAAAACACCAGACAAGTGACAAAATGCAGTTCATGATCAATTGGGCTCTCAAAATTAGACCAGAAATCTGCTTCCATAATTTGGTAATTCCACCAAATAGGCATATTTTAAAATACCTGCAACTGTCAGCAGAATAAATAAATATGTCAGTAGGAGGCCATGCTATTTTGGTACTGGCCTATACAATATGACAACTATCCACATAAAAATGTGTTACTTGGCATGATTCTTGGCAATGCTATTGTGTACTCTACGGCATCCTTAAAAAATGGCTCTATAAACTTCATACGTTGAACTCTGAACAATATTTCATGGCTTAAAAATAAACAAAACACCTCATATTTCAATAGAGCCTTTTCTTGTTCAAATATAACTGAACAGCAATAAGAACAGTCTCTTAAAAGAGGAGAAATAAACCCTGAAAACTTAAACTCATTTCTAAAGTCTTCAAATATATTTCTGCTGAAACATCCTCTAATATCAATGGATTGAATACAAATATTGGTAAATATTTTGTACAGCTGAATAAAGGGTTACAAAATGCAACATTTCTTCTTATTCTTCTTGTAGTTGGGTTTTAAAGGTGGCCTTTCAGAGAGCTGAAACTTTCTTACTATCCGTACCAATTCGTGGAAGGCCTGGTCCACATTTGTCCGTAGCTTAGCGCTGCACTCAATATATGGAATCTTAAGCTGCCGTGACAGATTTTGAATTTCCAAGGTTGAAACCTGTAAAATGGGGATGGACATTATTTAATATAACAGTACAGAGAATGCAAATATATAAAAAACATTAAATATATGAGGCACAAATATATTATATGGTTTTTAAGTTGCATATTATGCAAAAATGATGTCCAACTCGTTGGCTGAATGGTCAGCGTTGAGGCCTTTGGTTCAGAGGGTCCCGGGTTCGATTCCCTTCATGGTTGGGGATTTTAAACGCCTTTGACTAATCCTTCTGGCCCGGGGACTGGGTGTTTGTGTTTGCCCCAACATTTTCCTCTTCATATTCAGACAACACACTACACTACCAACCACCACAGAAACACGCAATAGTGATTACATCCCTCCAAATAGGGTTGGCGTCAGGAAGGGCATCTGGTCGTAAAACAGGGCCAGAGCCACATGTGTGACACAGTTCACACCCGCGATCCCACAAGTGTGGGAAAAGCGGCAGAAGAAGAAGAATTTCGCATAAATTCATAAAGGAATCATGAAATCGATTACCAATTCCTGTGCGAAGAACGGGTACATATGCTAGTGTATTAATAAATCTATGGAATTACGGGCATGTTATACTTTTAACATATAAAATCCATATTGAATTCCTGAGATAGGGAATAATAACTTTAGCCTGAATTTCTTTCTTTAATATCTCATATTAAGTTTTAAATCCACCGCAATCCCACTGAAAGAGGGATTTTGTGGTGGTGATGGAAAATACAATAAGGCAAACATCTCCTATCAGAAGAGAAAAGGCGAAGCGGCCGACACCTAGAAGAAATTACGTTATCGGCAAAAGAAAAGGAAGAGACATGAGGAAATGAATAGAAAGACCCTCTAGGCCACCCAAACCGAATACCTCTGGGCTCGGAGGAGAAGAATGTTCATCAAGGAACGTTGTACAGAAGGTGGCGTGCCAGATGCGACCGTGCCGCATGCGACCCGTGCCACTAGCGACCGCATAATCTGTAACCGTGCTGGATGCGACCGGCGTTGACAAGCAAATTGTCATTTGATAAGTTATGTCATCACCCAAGATAAGGTAATCTAAACGAAGTGCAATGCCATTTCAATAAGTCCTATAAACAGCTACTGCCCCTACTTTACATAACACTTCTGGGGGAAACTCGTTTTACAACACGAAACATGGTGATGCGTTTACGTTTATACCGGGCGAGTTGGCCATGCGGTTAGAGGCGCGCGGCCCTGAGCTTGCATCCGGGAGATAGTGGGTTCGAATCCCACTGTCGGCAGCCCTGAATATGGTTTTCCGTGGTTTCCCGTTTTCACACCAGGCAAATGCTGGGGCTGTACTTAAATTAAGACCAGGGCCACTTCCTTCCCATTCCTAGCCCTTTTCTATCCCATAGTCGCCTTAAGACCTGTCTGTGTCGGTATGACGTAATGCCACTAGCAATAAGAAAGATCCTAATTCTCTGAAATTATTTACAACTTAGGCCTACTTATTTATCGTGTCCTATTAATACCAAGAGTGTCCGAAGACGTGTTCGGCTTGCCTGGTGGCAGGTCTTTCTACCTGACTCCCTTGGGCGGCCTGCGCGTCTGGATGTGGGATTATGATAATGAAGTAGGGAGAGATAAAACCAGGTTTCGGCACGTAGCCTACTCCTCTCGAATAATACCAAGGGCTATGCTCAATGCTTTACGTCTCCATCCGACGGCCGAATCACCATCAACAGCATCATATCCCCTCACTCCATTTGAACACTGCGAAAAGGTTTGGATTTGAATCCCGGCTTTTGGCATGCAATCTAGTGATTAGAAACTGTCTACCACCAATTTCCTACCCTGCCGGCCAACATTCTGATGGTGATTTTTTTTTCATCCAGACTAAGTGGCTCAGACGGTTCAGACGGTTGAGATGCTGGTCTTCCGACTCCAACTTGGCAGGTTCGATCCTGGCTCAGTCCGGTGGTATTTGAACGTGCTCAAATACGTCAGCTTTGTGTCGGTGGATTTACTGGCACGTAAAACAAGTCCTGCGGGACTACATTCCGGCACGCCGGCGTCTCCTTAAACCATACAAGTAGTTACTGGGACGTAAAGCCAGCAACATTATTATATTTTTCTTTCGACCAATGGCACTCGAACCTGCTAACAACGGTGTCAGACCTTTATTTTAGAGAAGACCAAGTTAGCTGCTTATAAGCAATCTGCCACTTGGTGACAGCCCTTAATGCAGATCAATTGTAAGTGATTGATGGGTCGCATGCGGCACGGTGCTTATCCGCTCGGTCGCTATTGGCACGATAATGGCCGGGTCGCATCCGGCACGGACGCATCTGGCACGTAACTGTACAGAAAAGAATGAACGCGAGAAGCCTGGCACAAGTAAGTGGATGTAATGCTATAAGCTCTGCTAAGGGCCTCCTAATGAGACACCCCCGCTTCTGGTTTGAGATCTCCTATAAGATAGAGATGTCGTATAGGTAACATGAAAGAGAGGAGCTTGGTACAAGTAAGTGGAAGCATGTCAGACTCATCTGCGACTTTCAAATCTAAGGACGCTCCATTCATCACTCTGGTACACTTACTGGTGTCGATAACCTGTGTTTATATTCATATCTGTGTTTGTACATAACCGGAAGTTTAGTTTTGAAATATACGACTTGATCCGTGAAAAGGGTGCTATCGTAGCATTTCCATGAAACTGACCATAGAGCTACCGAAATCCATTTCAAGAGGCCCCCTCGATACATTTGGAACACATCTGTCTCCCGAGCACTCGAACAGGCTAGAGCTTTAATACACTGAACTAATATACACTGACTGACAGAGCAAATGCAACACAAAGAAGGAGTGGTCAGAACTTTATGCCAATTGCAGGGTAGACTGACGTCACTGAGGTATGCTCATGATGTGAAATGCGCCGCTGTGCTGCGCACGTAGCGAACGATAAATGGGAAACGGCGTTGGCGAATGGCCCACTTCGTACCGTGATTTCTCAGCCGACAGTCATTGTAGAACGTGTTGTCGTGTGCCACAGGACACGTGTATAGCTAAGAATGCCAGGCCGCCGTCAACGGAGGCATTTCCAGCAGACAGACGACTTCACGAGGGGTATGGTGATCGGGCTGAGAAGGGCAGGTTGGTCGCTTCGTCAAATCGCAGCCGATACCCATAGGGATGTGTCCACGGTGCAGCGCCTGTGGCGAAGATGGTTGGCGCAGGGACATGTGGCACGTGCGAGGGGTCCAGGCGCAGCCCGAGTGACGTCAGCACGCGAGGATCGGCGCATCCGCCGCCAAGCGGTGGCAGCCCCGCACGCCACGTCAACCGCCATTCTTCAGCATGTGCAAGACACCCTGGCTGTTCCAATATCGACCAGAACAATTTCCCGTCGATTGATTGAAGGAGGCCTGCACTCCCGGCGTCCGCTCAGAAGACTACCATTGACTCCACAGCATAGACGTGCACGCCTGGCATGGTGCCGGGCTAGAGCGACATGGATGAGGGAATGGCGGAACGTCGTGTTCTCCGATGAGTCACGCTTCTGTTCTGTCAGTGATAGTCACCGCAGACGAGTGTGGCGTCCGGCAGTAACTGTGGAGCGCCCTACCGCTAGACAACGCGGCATCATGGTTTGGGGCGCTATTGCGTATGATTCCACGTCACCTCTAGTGCGTATTCAAGGCACGTTAAATGCCCACCGCTACGTGCAGCATGTGCTGCGGCCGGTGGCACTCCCGTACCTTCAGGGGCTGCCCAATGCTCTGTTTCAGCAGGATAATGCCCGCCCACACACTGCTCGCATCTCCCAACAGGCTCTACGAGGTGTACAGATGCTTCCGTGGCCAGCGTACTCTCCGGATCTCTCACCAATCGGACACGTGTGGGATCTCATTGGACGCCGTTTGCAAACTCTGCCTCAGCCTCGTATGGACGACCAACTGTGGCAAATGGTTGACAGAGAATGGAGAACCATCCCTCAGGACACCATCCGCACTCTTATTGACTCTGTACCTCGACGTGTTTCTGCGTGCATCGCCGCTCGCGGTGGTCCTACATCCTACTGAGTCGATGCCGTGCGCATTGTGTAACCTGCATATCGGTTTGAAATAAACATCAATTATTCGTCCGTGCCGTCTCTGTTTTTTCCCAACTTCCATCCCTTTCGAACCACTCCTCCTTGGTGTTGCATTTGCTCTGTCAGTCAGTGTAGCTAATTTACTAAATTCCGTCTCGTGTATTATGTGGTGGCAGGGGACTTCGTAATACTGTATTTCATCGTCTGTCCGTTACAAGTCTTATGTAACTCGGCATAAACAAAGGTTAAGAAAGAAAAAATAGATATTACTAAGACTGGCCTGGCCTGGCAGGAAATTCCAACGCCAAGGTCTCGAACCAAGTGTCCTCTTTATTTCACCTTGCAAGTGGAAGCCATTCTTTGTAATATAGTTTTCTTTACATTTGTAGTCTCCTTCAACTCATGCTCTTTTCTCATTTAATGTACTCAGTGATACCGGAAACATTCTATTTCTAGTAGGCCTTGTGCCCATATGCATGCATGCGAGATGAGAGCAGAAAAATACTACGTGTGCATGCATTTGTAATTCACTTAACTCAGTTTCAGTCATATGCATTAAAGCGTGTACGTGGTTATCATAGTTTTAAAGGGAAGTCCAGTTAGGCACCCATACTAGTGGCATGGCGGTGGTGATTACTGTTTACAGAAGTAAAACTAGGCTCCTATACCAGTTGTTCGATGGTGGTTATTATTATTATTATTATTGTTATTATTATTATTATTACTATTATTATTATTTAAAAGCGAAATACAGCTAGCTATTCATCGATCCCATTGTTCTGATTGTGGTGATTACTGTTTTAAAGGGAATTACAACGAGGCAAATATCCTCTCGTAACATTAATCGGAGGAAACATGGAAGAGGTTTGACCCTTCAAAGAAAGAAGGTGTCGGCAAAAGAAAGGACTCCCCAGGTGTCACAAACTGAATATCGTCGTGTTCGTAAAGGAACTGGAATTGGCCAAGGTGGGTCGGATAGGAAAGATGAATGTAATGAGCCTGGCATCAATACATTAGGTGGAATAGTGTCTGGCTCAGTTAGAGCCCTGTGATCACCAATCCACTGTCCCAGGTTTAGAGCCACTGGGATCTATATTATCACATTTACGACAGGCTCAGCTAGGGGCCTCATGATCCCAACCCGTATTACCAAGTTGAGAGCTCCTGGAGGGGTAACCCCTTTTAGTTACTTCTCAGTACAGGCAGATGACGCCTCGGATGTATTATACGTCTCCATATGCAGAAGAGAATCATAGAGATATCTTGACTTATTAATCCACAGAGTTTTATCTATACTTGGCAAAAGATTGGTTCATATCTTTGCTTTGGAGCGAATTCAAATTTATTTATTTGTTTATTCCTTAACATAATAGAACTATGAAAGTATATTGGCAAAGTAGTTATTAAGAAAATGTACCTTATACCGAAGATTAAGATAAATATTTTATTACCAAATACATTGTCATGGATGAGACGTATATCTTTCAAACCCGAGAGAACTATTTTTACAAAATAGTGTATCATTTCCATATTTTCATACTGGAAAAGAACGACGAACCATAGTGAAAAGTATTGTTATATTTATTTACATAAATTTACGACTTACACATGTGATTTAGGTCATTAGCGTCCAATTTCTTCAGTTTCTTTGCCCTTATAACAGGTTAATTTTAACTTTATTGCACAATAATTTAAGAATTAACTAGCTGAATGAAAGTCCTTTCCACAGGATAATGCATTATCTTCCATTTCTTAATCACAAACTATCGGAATAAACCGTCCTTAGCTTTCTTAATTAGCTAGTGCCAAATTTTGAGTCCTCTACCTTTGTGGAAAGTGTGCAATTTGGTGATATTATGTCTAGAGAAGTTCCGCAAATTTCACCAAGTTTATCATAAAACAGAAATAATACATCCTTAGTTTTCCTAACTAGCTTATAAGGAATACGTGTACCAAATTTCAGCCCTCTAGCTTCGTGTGTAGTGAGAAAATGAATTATATTGGTCAAAAATGAAAATCTACAGACTGTTTCCAGTCATTTGACCGGGTCGGGAATAAAATTATAGGATAGGAACTTTGCCGGCTGCCGAAGCCTGTCGCACTTTCCTGAGGCAATGTTTAATGACTGACTGATTAAATGAAATGATATTGGAGAGTGTCGCTGAAAGGAAAGATGATAGAGTAAACCAGAGTATCCAGAGAAAAACCTGTCCGGCCTCCGCTTTGTCCAGCATATATCTCTCATGGAGTGACCGAGATTTGAACCACGGAACCCAGCGGTGAGAGGCCGGCGCGCTGTCACCTGAGCCACGGAGGCTGTTACCCCATTTTTATCCCTTTAATCACAATGCATCGGAATGAAACACTTTCACGTTTCCTAATTAGCTTATGATAAAAATGTGTGCCAAATTGCAGCAATCTAGCTTCGCGGGAAGTATGAGAATTAAATAATGTAATTACGGTGTTTACCATATTTCATACCCTTAAAAACAAAATATCGAGGAAAACATCCCTACTTTCCTTAATTAGCTTATAAGAAACATGTTTCCCATCCGTCTAGCAATGCAGGAAGTGTGCATTTAGTGATATTATGTTTAGGGTAGGTAATTCGTTTATAACGAACACTTGCGTAAAATTTCAGACGTCTAGCTTCGTTGAAAGTGTGAAAATAAATTATATTGTAATTAGGCTACTTACCGAATTTCAAACATTTAATCACAAAACATCAGAATTTTTTTTTTTTTTTTTTTTGCTAGGGGCTTTACGTCGCACCGACACAGATTGGTCTTATGGCGACGATGGGATGGGAAAGGCCTAGGAGTTGGAAGGAAGCGGCCGTGGCCTTAATTAAGGTACAGCCCCAGCATTTGCCTGGTGTGAAAATGGGAAACCACGGAAAACCATCTTCAGGGCTGCCGATAGTGGGATTCGAACCTACTATCTCCCGGATGCAAGCTCACAGCCGCGCGCCTCTACGCGCACGGCCAACTCGCCTGGTAACATCAGAATTAAGCATCTTCACTTTTCCTAACTAGCTTATGAGAAACATATGTGCAAATTGCAGCTGTCTAGCTACATGGGAAATGTGAGAATCAAATATTGGATTTAGGGGAGTTAACCCTATTTCTCCCTATTAATCAAAATAAAAAAAAATCAGAATATTGTTTTGTTTACAATTTGCTTTAGGTCCCACTGACACAAGTAGGACTTACGGCGACGATGGGATAGGAAAGGGCTAGGAGTGGGAAGGAAGCGCCGGTGGCCTTAATAAAGGTACAGCCCCAGCCTTTGCCTGGTGTGAAAAGTGGAAACCACGGAAAACCATTTTCAGAGGTACCGACAGTGGGTTTTCGAACTCACTGTCTCCCGAACGCAAGCCACAGCCGTGCGATCCTAACTGCACGGCCAGCTCGCTCGATAAAATAGGAAAATATCATCTTTACTTTCCTTAATAAAGTTGTTCCAAATCTCAGCCCTTTATCTTCCTGGGAAGTGAGTTGTTTGGTGATAATTTGTTCGGGTAGTTACTCCATTTTCACCCCGTTATCAATGGTAGAGTGTCGGCCTCCGGATCCCAAGATAGCAGGTTCAAACCCGGCAGAGGTAGTCGGATTTTTGAAGGGCGGAAAAAAGTCCATTCGACACTCCATGTCGTACGATGTCGGCATGTAAAAGATCTCTGGTGACACATTTGGTGTTTACCCGACAAAATTAATTAAATCTCAGCCATAGACGCCCAAGAGAGTTTCAGTTTACTCTGTCTGCCATCTAGTGGGCCTAGAATAAAACGGAACGTCGAAATTGACGAGCAGACAGCCAGATGGCGTCAAATTGAAATGTCTGCACACGGTAGCTGAGGCCATACAATTATTATTATTATTATTATTATTATTATTATTATTATTATTATTATTATTATTATTATTATCGGAATAAAACATCTTTAGTTTCCCTAAATAGCAACAATGGCACAAATTTACGTGGAACGGAGAATTTACTCAAGACCTGAAGAAGATAACTGAAGAAACAGCAGTTTTAAAACTTGAATGGAGATTCAACCCACCCACTGCAGCCTGGTGGGGTGGGTGATGGAAACAAATCGTTCAGATGGACAAAAGGTTGTTGCGACGGGTACTGGGTCATGCTTTTTTAAACTATGAAGAAATGATGACTATTCTTATTGACTGTGAAGCGGTTGTAAATTCCAGATCATCGAACTACATATCAGATGACCAGAATGACCTGGTGGCTCTGACACCTTCAATGTACACACAAGATATCAAAAGGGTGGGAGTGCAAGATCTGTATTCCATTGATAACATTAATTGATCAAAAATGCTGCAATACCAACAACGTTTGAGAGAAGAGGAAGAGATTCAGACTGGAGAATCTAGGTGAACTCGTTCACAAGAAAGGAGACATCAAGGGGAAGAGAAAAGAGATAAATTGTGGAGATGTTGTGCTGATCGGCAATGACAAGATGAAGAAAATGGACTGGCCCTTAACGAGAGTGACAGAGGTGTTCCCAGGGAAATACAATGTAATACGGGCAGTGAACGTGAAAACTGCTGCTGGAGAATTCATGCGGCCAAAGCAACACTTCTATCCCTTGTATACCACGGTAGATGTTCCAAGGTCTCTAGCTCCTCGTCCCCCGTTGCAAGGTAGCAAACTTACCAGGATAGGCAAGAAAGTGAACATCCCTGCACTTGAGTGAAAGAACTTAAACTCTGTTTGAAATGTTGTTTAATATATCTTGTTAATGAGTAAATAAATTTGATTTTACAGTTTAAAATCAAAGGACGAGCAATGTTGTTGTGAATCGAGAAGGCAGTGAACATTTAAGTTATCTTTTAAAAACGAAGACGAATGTTCCTTGTTGTCCTATGTGATTGATGTGAAAGTTGGCTGAATCTCTAAATATACGGTTGAGAATTTGGGGAAGGAGTGAAACGGGTAATTTCATTGCTGTTCCCACATATAGATAGATAGATAGATAGATAAATAGATAAATGTCCTTACTGGCGTAGTTAAGGCCATTGGGCCTTCTCTTACACTAAACCAATTAGTATACATTAAAGTCATAAGTAATACTACCGTAATTAATACTAGAAGACACAATTTAAACACAATCAAAATATAACTGAAATAAAATTCCACCACAGAGAGACGTACATACAACAGCAGCAATAATAATAATAATAATAATAATAATAATAATAATAATAATAATAATAATAATAATAATAATAATAATAATAATATTGTAGTAGCACCACGATCACTGAAGGGCCAGAAATGCACATGTCACTCCCATCTTGCTGTACTTCTTAACGCTCTTTTAAATGACAGAAATAGCTGTGCGAAATTATATCCGTTTAACTTTGCGGGAAGTGTGTGATTTAGTGAAATTCGTGATCTCATCCCTTTATCAGAGAACATCGGAGTGAAACACTTTTCCCAAGAACCTTACAAGGAAGAGCTGTGTCAAATTTCAGCCCTCTAGCTTCAAGGGAAGTGTGAGAATTAGTGATGAGCAGGCTTTTGATTGAAAACCTACAACCTGTTTTCCAGTCTTTGACCGGGTCAGGGATGTAATGAATGAATCATATATAGGCTATTAGTACGATGGGGTCGCCACTCCCAAAGTGATTAATTAATGACTGATAGATCCTATGAAATGATAATGGAGAGTGTTGCTGGAATGAAAGATGACAGGGAAAACCGGAGTACCCGGAGAAAAACCTGTCCCGCCACCGCTTTGTCCAGCACAAATCTCACATGGAGTGACCGGGATTTGAACCACGGTATCCAGCGGTGAGAGGCCGACGCGCTGCCGTCTGAGCCACGGAGGCTCCACCAGGCTTCTGATTATTGTGCATTTAAAAATGCAAAAATTCAAAAATATGCACTAAATACTGTATGTCGAAGTATACACTAAAATGTTTAAATACGCATTACAAACATAAATTAGCGATACACTTAATCACAGCATGATGCAACCTGAAGCTCTAACACAAACTTGTCCCTATTTTCACTTAAAACGGTTTTGTACTCAGAACAATTTCTGCATATCACATGCCACAATTGGAACATACTCCAACTTAACGAAATCAAGACACTTCCAGTATTGATGCACCGTCATTTTTTTCCTTTCCTTGGAGAACACCAGAAATATTTTTACGTTTGGAGAGACCGGATTTTCATAAGCGTTAAACTCTTCATTTTTCCGAGAAAACTTGATTTATTAGGCCTCGAATGTGTATTTTTAGGACTTGTATATCTGTTAATTATGTGTCAAGCGAATTTTTGTAGACTTCTTCATTGTGACGTTGATTGATATTTCACGAACTATTTTGTAGTTTTAGAGTTATTGTTGTGTGCTTAATTTAAGTTTTAGTTTCAGATTATTTTATTTCGCAAGGGAGTTTGTCCTTGATGCAGCCGATATTGTTTGGGAAGTAGTTGAGGTCCGCCTCTGTGGTGTAGTGGTTAGTGTGATTAGCTGCCACCCCCGGAGGCCCGGGTTCGATTCCCGGCTCTGCCACGAAATTTGAAAAGTGGTATGAGGGCTGGAACCGGGTCCACTCAGCCTCGGGAGGTCAACTGAGTAGAGGTGGGTTCGATTCCCACCTCAGCCATCTTGGAAGTGGTTTTCCGTGGTTTCCCACTTCTCCTCCAGGCGAATGCCGGGATGGTACCTAACTTAAGGCCACGGCCGCTTCCTTCCCTCTTCCTTGCCTATCCCTTCCAATCTTCCCATCCCCCCACAAGGCCCCTGTTCAGCATAGCAGGTGAGGCCGCCTGGGCGAGGTACTGGTCATACTCCCCAGTTGTATCCACCGACCAAGAGTCTGAAGCTCCAGGACACTGCCCTTGAGGCGGTAGAGGTGGGATCCCTCGCCGAGTCCGAGGGAAAAGCCGAACCTGGAGGGTAAACAGATGATGATGATGAAGTAGTTGAGCCTTTCAAATAAATAATAAAACTAAATGATAATTTTATATTTACGCGTCGCGCTGTAGATGTGATGTACACGGTTCCAATTGTCATTGAAACTCTCGCCAATTATCCTGTTGTTGTTCGAGTCATCAGTCCATAGACTGGTTTGAAACAGCCCTCCGTGCCACCCTATCCTTTGCTAACCGTTTCATTTCTACAAAACTACTGCATCCTACATCTGCTCTAATCTGCTTGTTATATTCAAACCTTGCTCTACCCTTACCGTTCTTACCGTCTACAATTACAATTTATTTGCTGAACATAACAGACTTCTGCCCAAATGCATGTTCCCATTCAAACCAAATATTAAATTAAAATGAAATAAAATAAAATTCTAAATCTACTATGTGGGTACTCACATGGGCGGGAGACCGAGTCACATGTAAGTGCCACCCCTATACTATGTGGACACTCACATGGACTAAAAATCGTGCCTAATGTGAGCTCCACCTCTATAACTCTAAAGATCTTAACTTAATCTTGTGACCCCTCACACAGGCGGTAACCAATCCACATAAGAGGCGCCACACCTATAGCTACTGACCGACCATGCTGTTCCACCCCGGTGAGGAAAAAAATCTTACCGTCTACAATTCCTTCAAAATCCAACTGAACAAGTCCTGGGTGTCTTAAGATGTGTCCTATCATTCTATCTCTTCCTCTCATTAAATTTAGCCAAATCGATCTCCTCTCACCAATTCGGTTCGGTACCTCTTCATTCGATTCGATTCTGATTCGATCTATCCATCTCACCTGCAGCATGCCCGCCTCCGTAGCGTAACGGTTAGTGTTATTAACTGCCGTTCTCGGGGGCCCGGGGTCGATTCCCAGTACTGCCAGAAATTTAAGAATGGCAGGAGGGCTGGTATGTGGTTGAAATGGTACATGCAGATCACCTCCATTGGGGGTGTGCCTGTAGGGCTGCACCTCCTTGGGATGAGGACACGAGTTCACCTTTGTACCTACAGCATTCTTCTGTAACACCACATTTCAAAAGCTTCTATTCTTTTTCTTCGTGAGCTAGTTATCGTCCATGTTTCACTTCCATTCAGTGGCACGCTCCATACGAAAGTCATCTTTTTAATTTCTACATCAATGTTCGAAGTGAGCAAACTTCTTTTCTTAAGAAAGGCCTTCCTTACTCATTTTAGTCAGAGTTTTATGTCCTCCTTACATCTGTCACCGTTACTTATTTTACTACCCTAGTAACAATATTCATCTGCGTCTCTTAAGACTTAATTTCCTAATCTAATATTTCCTATATCACCTGACTTCGTTCGACTTGACTCCATTACTTTTGTTTGTGATTTCTTTATTTTCATCCTATACTCCTTCCCCAGGACTCTGTCTATACCATTCAGCAATTTCTCCAGATCCTCTGCAGACTCAGATAAAATAACCATATCATGGGCAAAATTCAGTGTTTTGATTTCCTCTCCTTGGATTGTGATTACCGTTCCAAATTCTCTATGATTTCCTTTACTGCCTGTTCTTTATAAACATTGAAAATGAGTGGGAACAAACTGCAGCCTTATCTCGCTCCTTCTCAGTTAGTTGCTTCTTTATCAAAGCCCTCGAATCTTATCACTGCAGACTGATTTTTTTTTGCAGATTTTAAATAATTCTTATTTTTCGTTCTCTGGTCCCGACCATCTTCAGAATCTTAAACAGGTTGGTCCCAACAATATTATCGAATGCCTTTTCTAGATCTATCAACGCCATATACGTGGGCTTGTCCTTCTTAATTCGGTAAAGTTAGGATTGCGTCACGTGTTCCTACATTTCTTTTGAAGCCAAATTAATCTTCTCCTAACTCAGTTTCAACTTCTCTTTATATTGTCATCTAAATAAGACGTGTTAAAATTAAGCAGGCGTGAGACACTAAAATAATGGTGCCGTAGTTTTCACACCTGTCAGCACCGGGTTTCTTGGGAATAGGTATAACAACATTCTGCCGAAAATCAGATGGCACTTCTCCTGTATCATACACCTTACACCTCACCATGCTGGTTTCTTCTAAGGCAGTCGGTAATTCTGAGCTTACGGTGTGTCATCAATTACAGGTACCTTGTTCCTAGGTAGGTTTCTCAAAGCTCTATCGAATTCTGAACTCAAAATTGGGTCTCCCATTTCATCAGCATCAACAGCTTCTTCTTGTTCCAGAACCGTATTATCTACTTCTTTACCTTGATACAACTGTTGGATATATTCCTGTGTTACGAGATCTTTTTCTCTTACCTGATGATATTTTCTCCGCTCCGATTTGGTGCTCCTTATACTGCGCGGCGATACGAACTGTCTGCTTGCCAACATGTCTTACTACTGCTTAGACTCTAGCCTTTCCTTGCGCATCCACCGCGACGTCATCGGCCTCTAGTAAGTTCTAGATAGCGCTCCCCTGCCATATATATACTCCTCGTTTACTTCTTTCGTCGATGAGCTGTGATTCAACTTTGTAATAGGCAGTGGGAGCTGGACCTCTGGACACGGCTGGACCGTGTCGATTTTAACTTACTTCGTGCATCAAAACTGACTGGGTGAGTAGATACCTTTTATTTCTCTCTCCTTTTCATAAAAGGCCTTTTTTTTGGGCTTGTGCCTTGCCACGTGGTGTGGATTCGAACATTAGTCCCTTCAGGACTTATCATAGCCTTGGTGCACTTAACTTTGCAATTAAGACATTATTATTTGGAATGTGGTGGCCAAAGTACTCTCGACTGGCAATGTATAGTGCTCTCTGAACTTCACGTGTGGTGTGGTGAACTTTGTTTCGCGTCATTTCGTGCTGGGGACTCGGCAGCCTGATCCCTGTTCGATTTCCCATCCCTTTGTTGTTATTTCCTTATTTTTTCTTTTCCCGCTTTCCTCTCCCCCCCCCTCACCTTTCCCTTTCCCTTGTTAGTACAACTTAATCAGATTGTATGAGAAACACTGGTATATTTCTGGTCTGCTAAAACTGTTGTATGTCTCTTGTTTACATTTCGAACTTTCTAGTAATTGCCCCTTCCCAGTGTGTGTGCTAATGCTTTGCAGGACAAAATGTTATGCTACCTGTTCGCTCGTTAGTCTAGGGAATGTTTCGTACTACTTATAAGAGATTGTTTATCTATTTTGAAAATTTTTCTAGGTGTGTTGAGGTTGTAAATTTCTTGTCCAAGTCCATTACAACAACAATAATAATAATAATAATAATAATAATAATAATAATAATAATAATAATAATAATTCGCGTGGTTCTTCCTTTCACGAGCTGTGCTTACCAAAGATAAGGGTAATACCAAGAGTAGTTCCTCCTTTGTTGTATCTGTAAACATCTTGTGTCAAGAAAAGAGAGAAAAAAGATATCTAACTGTGACTTCCATGGTTCCCTTTGTTCTCGTTTTGATGTATGATGTTGATAGACATTAGATGCTTACTCCAAAGATAATAAGAAGCAACTGTGTAATTCTGCTTTTTCTCGTACCTGGATGTATCTGCGATAGATATATTTGCTTGAATGATTTGCATTAAACCTCAGCAGGTTTTATTTATCCATTTTATGTAAATATTTGTCATCTCCTTTGAATTGTTACATATCTGTTATTGAAACCTGTTCTTTGAGCAGTTTTCTATATATGTTCTCTTCCTTATCGTATTCTTTCTGTACCTACCGCAGTATTCTCTTGGGTTATGGCCCGAAACTTATTTGTACGATGCATCGCTAGTGTTTAGGGAACTGGTTTTGCGCTGCTTGTGGAAACTTGAACTGAGCAGAATTCTTATACTTCACGCTTCCCTGCGTTCTGCTGCTCGATGCTCCATCAAGGTTGAGTCATTTGCTTCCTGCTTGTTGAAGTGTTGTTGTTTATCTTTCGCCAAGGATAGGTAGCACTTGACAATAACACTATCCCATCGAACTCTGATTATTGAGACTTTAACTAATACCTTTCGACCGCCACACCTGTCATCGTTCTGTCTTGTCTTCTTTTCCTAGAAGTGGTTTTCTATCTGAGTTCTCAATATCCAAACACTCATACACCCAGTTTTCCTTTCTCCAAAGGTTTCCTTGATATTCCTGTACGCAGCATCTATCTTTTCTACAAAAATACAACCTTCAACATCCTTGCACTTCTCTTTAAGTCATTCTTCCTTACCTGTCCTGCACCTTCTATCTACTTCATTATTTAATCGCCTGTATTCTTCTCTGCGCTCCACATTTTTTGTCATTCTTGTACTTTTGTCGTTCGTCAATCAGGTCTATTATCCCCTGAGTTATCAATTTAGTTGACTTTTCCTTTCTTCCTAACCTTTCGTCAGCAGCCCTACGGATCTCATTCTTCACAATGTCCATTCTTCCTCCATTGTGTTTCCTTCAGTCTTGTCATTTAGGCCTTGTGCAACATGTTCCTTGAAATAATCCCTCACACTATTTTCTTTCGACTTGTCTTTCATCTTGCGTTCCTTCCTTTGTTCAACTTCAGATGGAATTTGTGATCAGAGTCCACGTCTGCTCCTGGGAAAGTCTTGCAATCCAACACCTCGTTTCTGAATCTCTGCCTAATCATAATGAAGTCAGTTTGATACCTCCCAGTATCTACAAACCTTGTCCAAGTATACATCCATCGTTTGTGGTGTTTGAACCAAGTATTAGTAAGGACTGAAGTATGATCGGTGCAGAATTCAACCAGCCGGCTTGCTCTTCCATTTCTTTGTCCCACTCCAAATTCTCCTCCTCCAATATCTTCTTTTTCTTGGCCTACCACTGCATTCCAGTCCCCCATTCCAATTAGATTGTCGTCACCTTTACATATTGTATTAAATCTATCTTTTCATATATTATTTCGATTTCTTTACCATCCACTGAACTAGTAGGCATATAGACCTGCACTATTGTGGTGGGTATTGATTTGGTGTCTATATTGACAACAATAATCCTTTCACTCCGCTGGTCGTAGTCCTTTATCCACTGCCCTATTTTCTTATCCATTACTAAACCAACTCTTGAAATTCCCCTGTTTGCTTTTGCGTTGATAATTATGTAGTCACCTGACCAAAAATCCTACTCTTCCTGCCAACGTACTTCACATATACCAACTGCATCTTTTCGTGTATCCATTTCCCTTTTCAGGTTCTCTAACCTACTACAACGATTCGACGTTCTAATATTCCACGCCCCGACTGGCAGAATGCCAATATTCATCTTCCTGACGATCGCCCTCTCTCGTGTAGTCCCTACCCAAAGATCCTAATGGGGGACTATGTTACCTCCGGAATATTTTACCCGGGAGGAAGCCATCAGCGGTACATCATTCACACAGAGAGACCAGCATGTCCTCGGGAGTTAGTTACGGCTGTAGTTTCCCATTGCTTTCGCGTATCAACAGAGCTAAACCATGTTAAGTATTATCACAAGGCCATATCAGTCAATCATATAGACTGCCACCCTTGCAACGTCCGTAAATCTGCAACCCCACTTTCGCTAGTCTGGTCCGGTCTCTCGACAGATGCCCATCCGATACGGTTGCACCAATGGCTCGGCTATCTACTCACTGGAACGCACAAGACTCCCCACCGCGGCAAGATCACATGGTTCACAAGGGAGGCCAGTTAGCCTAGCGAACCCAAAAACTGTGGTTTCAGCACTAATCTGGGTGATTTTGGACATTTTCGTTTATGAACCCTTCTGATCACCATGCCGATGGAGGCTAAACTTGGACTTAAACGGCATACAGAGTGTCACAATTAATTTCAGCGACACCGAAAAATATGGATTCGATACTAATATTGGTTGTCTTCGATGATTTTTACATGTCACTCTTTCCTAACTCCGAACCGTAGGGGTGCTGGGGGTGTCTTACTCACACAGTATTATTCTCCAGCTAGTAAGACATACGTGTACCGAGTTTAGTTGAGAGCTATGCCAGAACATACATACATACATACATACATACATACATACATACATACATACTTAATGAACCCTTTAGGTCCATATTGAGGGATACCTACCTTCCTTACCTATCAGCAAAGCTCATGAGATCTGTCTCTTGGGTCGTTTCGGGTTCTTCGTCACTTGCTGAGGTAAAGGTAGGGTTCATTAATTCTAATCTATCTACTGGAATGAAAGGTCTATTTAAAAGATTCCTATTTATTCAGGGAAATGAAGTAATTTACTATGTCAACGATGTCATAGTCAATTGTGTCCACTGGACACCACAATCATTTTTACATAAATGTCAGAACACTGGTGTGAGACTTTAACGTACCGGTAACTGCCTGATGGGCAATCTTACTAGAAACCATTATCTCAATTATTAATCATTTAAGAAAGGAAAGTCTGGAAATCCTTAAATTCGGCTTCCATGTGAGACCACATGTACCATCATAGTGATTCGTTATGGTCCAGCCATCGTAACACGAACTCTGGACTCTGAGTATAATTAAGGCCGTCCAATCGGTGTGTGCCACACAGTGGTTCTACGGCATGGACCCTTAATTGAATCGATGTGACCTGCGTCTATGTCATGGACCGACATCTAATCTTCTAAGTTACTTTAAAGTCATTGTGGATGATGACCGCAAGGAAATGATGCTACAATGGCATATGGCCCTAATCTAAGTCACTGAGGTTGATGACCCCCTGACCATCCAAGTTCTAGGCTGAAGGCTAAACACAATTAAGTTACATCGGTTGATGACCAAAGTTTCCACTTTACTATCCCCAGCACATTCACTGCTCAATCAATCAAAGTTCAATAATTACAACAATAGCAATGCTCACAAACTTTGTGGCAGTAAAATCCATTTTCTTCGGATATGTCCCTTTAATCTTTACTTTATTTTTAATATTCCCCAGACAACAAACTAAAATTTCCAGAATGCATCTCCAAGTTATTCGCTTGATTAAAGTTATTTCAAAATGCGGTTTCACTGAATTTTATAATTTAATAAATTTAAATGATTTAACGAAATATTAACAAACAACAAATTTCATCTCCGCGGACTCTGGTTTCCTCACAAATTTCTACGCAGCTGTGATGTGAATTCAATATTGCGATGTTTATCTGGCTGGAAAAGAATTTGTTACATCATTCATGTCCAGCTATATATCTCATCTCGTGATATCACACTTTAAAATTCAATATAATCCTAACCGTTATTAACACTTGGATATCCTAATAATCTGCGTACAAACCAAACAACTCGCCATATAATTACGATGTCATATCTCGTCATTACCATTATGAAATTTTGCACACCCCTCACAGACAAATCGATCATCACGACCATCGCTCTATATTTTGGACAACCCTGAAATTGGGTTACTCTGTTCCTTATACTCAAAGTTCATGGTTTCCAATGTTCATTACGTCCTCAATTACAGTATTACACAATACTTAGATCATTACCGGCTATGAATTTTCAACTAAATCCAGCATTTTAACGTTTTCCCTGGCCGAGAATTGCAGTACAATCTCGACTCCACTCCTATTCCCGTTATTATCCCCGCTGTCCGCTTAGGTCTCTCACCCCAAGCTCGCTTGGCAGTTACAGGAACCACCTGGTTTATTCACAGATGACTGACTTCTCAAAATGCTCCCTTTAAACTCTGCCGACATGATTAAACAAATACGATATTCTAACCATCAAAATGCACAGATATGCTTCAAGATGCCCACACTAATTATACGCGTCGCCAATTATACCGCTATGGATTTCTATGAATTTCTTTCCATTCTCAACATTATAAAATATTCCTCGGGCTATCATATCCCGGCTTCAATGACAGGACTCTAACCTGATTCGCACATCTCATCTCAACTCATATAAAACATTCCTCGGGCTTCAGTATCCCGGCTTCAATGACAGGTCCAACCTGATTCACAAAACTAACCTCTGTTTCCCAGCTCCACAATTATTTTTACATAAAGAACTGGAATAAAATCCTCACTAGAAATACCGACGTCTAATATCGCACAATGCATTAATCATGAATAACTTCGCATAAATGATATCGTATTTAATAACTTGATTTTTACGAGAAATGACTGAAACATTCTACTAGATCCTTTTATTGTCAGTCAGACACAGTTTAAAATGGGCATTAAAAAAAGAACGTTTCTCTCCGTGACCAAATTCATCTCCCTATGTCCTCGCCGGACAGCACGCTTCCACTCGATTGAAAATGAGTAACCAGGGATTATTATTATTAACGTCAAATTGCAGACAGAAGAATTTTACATCGAATGAACATCTTACATTGACATCACAAAATACAGGCAGTACACTCACACGGATGACGATCTACATTGGACGTGATATCACTTCGGAACCCTATTCAATAACTTTTTACAACATTATACGGCCCTCGCAAGACTTCAAAATTTTATCCAAGTGGAAAATAAAACAAATGACTCTTTTAGTAGTACTCTCACACTTACAAAACTTAGTAGGGCGACCACTGCGTCGTATATCCCCATTCAAATACACCTTTAGAAATCACGAGACGAGATATAAGAGGTAGTAAGATGGAAAGCCACCTACCTCATGTCGTCACGCCAGTATTCGTCTTAGGGCTCACCTGTGACCCTGGCATTTTATTTAGCCATTTTTACATTCATGGCTTCACAATTTATAATTATTTCTTCAGGATTCCTGGAATAAAGCATAAAAAAAAGAAAATACCCTTCACTTGTTTGCTTGAACGCACACGATGGACTATAATTATTCCCGCACACGAATTACTTAATCACATTAGAATATTTCAGTACTTTGACCGTCCTATCTGATACACTTATTTCTCTCAAGAAAACTATCTCCCCATGGAGTCAAGACTTAGCCGCAATGGCTAAAATCTGCAGTCGAACTCAGTCTACTTTTGTTGGTTTGATTTCGCAGAGCAGCTCAACAAATTTTCGTCCGCTTTGTATCACAAATGCCGGAGAAGGAAACTTCGTCATGGCGTCCCTTCGGATCTCTCCCTTTGCCGCCAAGAAAATTTCTCTAAATTTTCTGACTTACCTAAACTGTAATTTCAAGAGTTTTGAAAGTGACTACATGCTTGCTACATTTCTGACGGTAGTGTTCATGGACATTTAAAAATTTTACGGGTTCGATTTGTGAGATGATTGACCTCCTTTGATAGGCACTATATTTTTTTGACTTGGCGTGGTCACGCCGGGTACACGCGCTTTGAAATAGTTCATAAGAATGACTTGAGATTCTTCCGCCGTCGACACGTGTGGTTGACGTCACATACCCCAGAGCGTGGGACCGAAGGTAATCACCCCCTCGTCACGTGTCAAATCCATGCTATCAAGAATCCAACTTTCAATTATTTTGTTACATTATGCATAATGTTCTTAGGGCACAAAGGTCATGGGTTCAATACATACATACATACATACATACATACATACATACATACATACATACATACATATCAATTATCCATTATCCATTATCTCGGGCATTTTGGACATTTTATTTTTCACCTCTTCGCATCCCTTCTCACCCCTAATGCTGATGGTAGCTGAACTTGGTTTCTTGTCACCCGGAGTGTCACTATCCATCTCAGGGACCCCGAAAACCAATAAAGGTCATTTTTTATTATTTCTGTATGTCATTCCTTCCCCAGTCCACCCCTAGGGATGGTAGGGGTTTCTTATTCCCACAGCATACCTCTTCAGATAGTATTAAGTCATATGTGGTTGAAATTGCAGGTTTGACTATGATCGCAGGTCATTTTTAGTAGCCTAGCGTCGTCGATATCTTTACGTAAAGATATTGTTCCTTAACTGTATGCAACCCGCTAAGTACAGAATGTTTTTTTCGGGCTAGGGCAAGCCTTCGCCTGCAATTTATTGGAATGATCATTTAGTGATTCGATTTTAGGATTACTGAATGCTGACATAACTTACAGACCCTTCAATGTTCGATGATTCAAGGGCAGGTAATTCTGGATAGAATTAAAAAAGAATGTAGCATATCGGTCCAGGAGAATGACCCGATGGCCTGGACAAAGCGGTTTTTAGTAATTTTTTAAAATGTATAGATCCCTTATGTCCGCCTCTGTGGTGTAGTGGTTAGCGTGATTAGCTGCCACCCCCGGAGGCCCGGGTTCGATTCCCGGCTCTGCCACGAAATTTGAAAAGTGGTACGAGGGCTGGCACGGGGTCCACTCAGCCTCGGGAGGTCAACTGAGTAGAGGTGGGTTCGATTCCCACCTCAGCCATCCTGGAAGTGGTTTTCCGTGGTTTACCACTTCTCCTCCAGGCGAATGCCGGGATGGTACCTAATTTGAGGTCACGGCCGCTTCCTTCCCTCTTCCTTGTCTATCCCTTCCAATCTTCCCATCCCTCCACAAGGCCCCTGTTCAGCATAGCAGGTGAGGCCGCCTGGGCGAGGTACTGGTCATTCTCCCCAGTTGTATCCCCCGACCAAGAGTCTGAAGCTCCAGGACACTGCCCTTGAGGCGGTAGAGGTGGGATCCCTCGCTGAGTCCGAGGGAAAAACCGAACCGGGAGGGTAAACAAATGATGATGATGATAGATCCCTTATTTTTGATCATGTTCACCCTTTCTTGTTATCTATTGCTCTGCTTTGTTACGACATTACCTGACATGTAGCGGGTCGTGGGTTCGCGTTGTTGTGTGTTCTCATTGATTAATTTTTCGTGTAATCGTAACTTGGTTCGTTTCGTTCGTTTCGTTTCGTAACTCATCTTTCATTCTTCGGATTCAGGGGTAAATTTTCCTTTAAATTTTTTGTTTGAGTATCTTTGCTTATTTTGAGGTCTATATTACCATACATTTTCGTGAATCTCCAAAGTGTTCTAAAAGACACGATTCATTATTATTAAAAGTAATGAAGTCTTTGAATAAGACATTATCAAATATTACGTATTAAGGTGGAAGTTGAAACCTGAGCAATTCATTTCTTTGGTTCATATTTTTCTTTAACTCTAACCTCGCTTATTGTTGTCAGTATTTTGTTTGGAGACCACCCCCTTTTTTTTTGAGGTTCGGTTTTGTTTCAATGGAGATTTTATGTGGGCTTTGCCTTGATATGACATGGATGCTGATTTCTGCTCTCAATCTAAATTATATTTAAGTTTTATGCGGAATTGCCGGCCCCGTGGTGTAGGGGTAGCGTGCCTGCCTCTTACTCGGAGGCCCCGGGTTCGATTCCCGGCCAGGTCAGGGATTTTTACCTGGACCTGAGGGCTGGTTCGAGGTCCACTCAGCCTACGTGATTAGAATTGAGGAGCTATCTGACAGTGAGGTAGCGGCCCCGGTCTTGAAAGCCAAGAATAACGGCCGAGAGGATTCGTCGTGCTAACCACACGACACCTCGTAATCTGCAGGCCTTCGGGCTGAGCAGCGGTCGCTTGGTAGGCCAAGGCCCTTCAAGGGCTGTAGTGCCAAAGGGTTTGGTTTGGTTTTATGCGAAATTAGTATTATTCCTTTCTTGAATTAAGCTTGAATTTGATTGGAAGTGTAATACATATTTAGCTTTAATTAATTATTGATTTCATTCCAGAAATTCATCTGGACATTGGTGTTCAATTTTTACACATTGCCTAATTAATATTTCTATTATTTGTAATTTAACTTTAAAAGATCATGATCTTACCTTATTTAATTTCAATTCAATTATTTGTGTCACTTAATAATCTTGGTACATTTTAACTATTGACAAGGAAAAACTTAATCAATTATTTCTGTACTAACACTTCAATTTTATTTTATTGTTAAGAGGTCTTATTTATTTCTCAGTCGAAGTATTTTTAATGTTGCGTATTCATAGTGTGTTCATACTTCTTGGGCCACTTCCACGGTTATTCTGGTCTAATTTATTGGGATCGGTAGATGCAGGGTGGGTCTCGGCCCGTAAGTGACCGCGGCTGGTCCGTGCTCCGACGGCTCTGCACTCTGACCAGCCAACCGAGCAGAGGAGGGGTGGCTACGGCTCTACCGTGGATCTCCGCATCTGCATTCGGAAGACGGGACAGGACTGGACCTCACGGCTGGCCCCAACCGTCGGCTGTCCTAAAAATGGTTTTCCATGGTTTTCCGTTCTCTTTCACTAAGACGAATGCTGCGACAGTTCCTAGTATAGGCCACGGCCGCCAACCCCTTCACTTTCTCTGAGCATCTCCTTCACCGTAATAAATCTCATGGCCAGAGAGACGGGGTCACCGTCTAAGAGGCCCGCCTCCCCCTTCCGGGGAGGAATTAAAACATTTTAGTATTAGTAGTCTAATGTATATACAGGGACGAACGTAAGTTTTAACATTACACTTTTGGCATGTTGTGTTTTCTGGTGGGTTCTCCTCCGTGATAGTAAGTTGTGTTGGTGATATGTGGTAACTTACCTTGATTTCCGAATTCCGTCTCACTGTCAGTACATAACTAACATTCCTCTTCTCCTTAGGCATTATAAATTAAGTAACAACAACACAGTCCTTTAAATGTACTGTGAATCACAATCTGTTTCAACACTACCGAAGCACGACTGATAAGAACTAATTGCGCATGAAAGGATATTGTACTTAACTATTTACGAAGTGGGGAGAAGACAGTCCTGACGTAAGTGAAATTCCAGGAATCAGTAGCCTACTTGCCTAATTGGGACCGGCTGAGGTGGCCGTGCGGTTAGGGGCGCGCGGCTGTGAACTTGCACCCCACTGTCGGTAGCCCCGAAAATGGTTTTCCGTGGTTTCCCATTTTCACACTAGGCAAATGTTGGGGCTGTACCTTAAGTAAGGCCAAGATCTATCAGTGTCGGTGCGACGTGAAACAAGTAGCAAAAAAAAAAAAAAAGCCTAATTGAGTTGTAGGTAGACAAAGCCATGGCCGGATGTAGAGCTGGTGTTGCTAATTTTAAACGCGCTACCCACCTGGCGATAACCAACATAGCTCAATTTTTTGAATATCGCATGAGTCATGCACACGTTTCCTGTACATATGTTGTCTCCAATATATGCCAAATTTTCCAATATTGTCCTGCAGAAGCTGATGTCCACATTCGAGATGCAAAATACTTTCGAAATATGCCCTAACAGGAGGAAAACACAAAATATGCACTAGTAAGATAAAACTACTCCAAATATGCAATGACATGTGCAAAATGCAAGATGCATAATTATTTATTATTTATTACATATCCTATGGTTCATGTTTGTGGGTTACTGTAGTAACGTCCTAGTTCGTGAACCATGGGCAACGGCTGAGTGGCCTAGTAAGTGGTCCTGAGAGTCGGGATACCAGTTGCTATGGAATGGGAGTGGGCATCTCGGACATATTCTGAGTCGTCGCCCTCCTTGTGCTCAGGCGGCTACGACTATACAATTCACCGGTGGTCCATAACCTGTTAGAGGAGAGATCCTCACTTGGACTATGTGCAAGTAGGGCAGCATCCTGCTTCATGAATTTACCGAGCTCAGAACACTTTAAGCAAGCCTCGGACCTATGGGAGTAATGGAGTCCCACTCCCATTTGACAGGCGAGGGACTCCTTGGAAACAACTTGGCGAACGAAATGGAATTCGATGGGGAGCTATCAATATTAATGGGGCTTATGGAAGAAAGAAGGTAGAACTGGCTGAGTCAGCAAAGAGGATGCATCTGGATGTGCTAGGAGTAAGTGATATTCGGGTAAGGGGAGATAACGAGGAAGAGATAGGAGATTATAAAGTGTACTTGACGGGTGTTAGAAAGGGAAGGGCAGAGTCTGGGGTAGGGCTCTTTATCAGGAATACCATTGCACTCAACATAGTTTCTGTTAGGCACGTAAATGAGTGAATGATGTGGGTAGATTTGTCAGTGGGAGGAATTAGGACAATAATTGTGTCCGTGTATTCACCATGTTAGGGTGCAGATGAGGATGAAGTTGACAAGTTTTATGAAGCATTGAGTGACATCGTGGTCAGGGTCAACAGCAAGGATAGAATAGTGCTAATGGGCGACTTCAATGCAAGAGTTGGGAATAGAACTGAAGGATACGAAAGGGTGATTGGTAAATGTGGGGAAGATATGGAACCTAATGGGAATGGGAAGCGTTTGCTGGACTTTTGTGCTAGTATGGGTTTAGCTGTTACGAATACATTCTTCAAGCATAAGGCTATTCACCGCTACACATGGGAGGCTAGGGGTACCAGATCCATAATAGACTATATCTTAACAGACTTTGAATTCAGGAAATCTGTTAGGAATGTACGAGTTTTTCGCGGATTTTTCGATGATACAGACCACTATCTGATCTGTAGTGAACTAAGTAACTTTAGGCCTAGGGTAGAGAAAGTGAAATCTGTCTGCAAACGAATAAGGGTAGAAAATCTCCAGGACGAGGAAATTAGACAGAAGTACATGGATATGATTAGTGAGAAGTTTCGAACAGTAGACAGTAAGCAGGTTCAGGATATAGAAAGTGAATGGGTGGCATACAGGGATGCTGTAGTAGAAACAGCAAGGGAATGCCTAGGAACAACTGTGTGTAAAGATGGGAAAAGGCGGAACATCTTGGTGGAATGATGAAGTGAGAGCAGCCTGTAAACGTAAAAAGAAGGCTTACCAGAAATGGCTCCAAACATTGCCGAGGTAGACAGGGATTGGTACGCAGACGAAAGAAACAGAGCGAAACAAATAGTTGTTGAATCCAGAAAGAAGTCATGGGAAGATTTTGGTATTAACCTGGAAAGGCTAGGTCAAGCAGCAGGTAAACCTTTCTGGACAGTAATAAAGAATCTTAGGAAGGGAGGGAAAAAGAAAATGAACAGTGTTTTGAGTAATTCAGGTGAACTCATAATAGATCCCAGGGAATCACTGGAGAGGAGGAGGGAATATTTTGAACATCTTCTCAATGTAAAAGGAAATCATCGTGGTGGTGTTGCGAACAGCCAAGCTCATTGGGAGGAGGAAAACGATGTTGGTGAAATTATGCTTGAGGAAGTGGAAAGGACAGTAAATAAATTCCATTGTCATAAGGCAGCAGGAATAGATGAAATTAGACCTGAAATAGTGAAGTATGATGCAGGGATGAAATGGCTTCATAGTGTAGTAAAATTAGCGTGGAGTGTTGGTAAGGTACCTTCAGATTGGACAAAAGCAGTAATTGCACCTATCTATAAGCAAGGGAACAGGAAGGATTGCAACAACTATCGAGGTATCTCATTGATTAGTATACCAGGCAAAGTATTCACTGGCATCTTGGAAGGGAGGGTGCGATCAGTCGTTGAGAGGAAGTTGGATGAAAACCAGTGTGGTTTCAGACCACAGAGGGGCTGTCAGGATCAGATTTTCAGTATGCGCCAGGTAATTGAAAAATGCTACGAGAGGAATAGGCAGTTGTGTTTGTTTCGTAGATGTAGAGAAAGCATATGACAGGGTACCGAGGGAAAAGATGTTCGCTATACTGGGGGACTATGGAATTAAAGGTAGATTATTAAAATCAATCAAAGGCATTTATGTTGACAATTGGGCTTCAGTGAGAATTGATGGTAGAATGAGTTCTTGGTTCAGGGTACTTACAGGAGTTAGACAAGGCTGTAATCTTTCACCTTTGCTGTTCGTAGTTTACATGGATCATCTGCTGAAAGGTATAAAATGGCAGGGAGGGATTCAGTTAGGTGGAAATGTAGTAAGCAGTTTGGCCTATGCTGACGACTTGGTCTTAATGGCAGACTGTGCCGAAAGCCTGCAGTCTAATATCTTGGAACTTGAAAATAGGTGCAATGAGTATGGTATGAAAATTTGCCTCTCGAAGACTAAATTGATGTCAGTAGGTAAGAAATTCAACAGAATTGAATGTCAGACTAGTGATACAAAGCTAGAACAGGTCCATAATTTCAAGTATTTAGGTTGTGTGTTCTCCCAGGATGGTAATATAGTAAGTGAGATTGAATCAAGGTGTAGTAAAGCTAATGCAGTGAGCTCGCAGTTGCGATCAGCAGTATTCTGTAAGAAGGAATTCAGCTCCCGGACGAAACTATCTTTACATCAGTCTGTTTTCAGACCAACTTTGCTTTACGGAAGCGAAAGCTGGGTAGACTTAGGATATCTTATTCATAAGTTAGAAGTAACAGACATTAAAGTACCAAGAATGATTGTTGGTACAAACAAGTGGGAACAATGGCAGGAGGGTACTCGGAATGAGGAGATAAAGGCTAATTTAGGAATGAACTCGATGGATGAAGCTGTACGCATAAACCGGCTTCGGTGGTGGGGTCATGTGAGGCGAATGGAGGAGGATAGGTTACCTAGGAGAATAATGGACTCTGTTATGGAGGGTAAGAGAAGTAGAGGGAGACCAAGGCGACGATGGTTAGACTCGGTTTCTAACGATTTAAATATAAGAGGTATAGAAATAAATGAGGCCACAACACTTGTTACAAATCGAGGATGATGGTGACGTTTAGTAAATTCACAGAGGCTTGCAGACTGAACGCTGAAAGGCATAACAGTCTATGATAATGTATGTATGTTACATATCCTGACAGTTTAAACCCTATTGTACATGAACATGAGTATATTAGGGTTATAGTTTTGATCAGATATTTTAATTATTGGTCCTTGGCACAATACAAAAAAAAAATTATTGAAGATATGGTGAATGAGCTTAAGGAACTGTTTATAGCAGCAGGATTTTCTAAACAGATGGTCTAATGGCTTTGAAAGTTCCACATTACGATTGTTTAGGTTACACTCAAGTTTGAATCTTGTCCTTCCAAACACGGCACAGTTGAACAGTAAATGGCCCACCGTTTTTTAAGATCAACAAAATCACAAGTAATCGCCTGTAATGTTAATTTTGAAGCGTTCAAAGCAGCACTTAAACTTTCCATGGCCCGAGAGAAAGTGAATGAGTATGAATTCGGCCACTGATGTTTTGGATTGGAGTCGGCTATGTATGTCGGGAAATAATAATTCTTATGATAGACCCTTTTGTACTGGATGTCCAGAGGTTGCTCCACTGTCTTATTAGATGTGTTTTGATTTGGGCTTTTGCATAGCTTCAGGGTGATTTGTTGTAGGCGATTTCTATGTTGGATGAGGAGGCTGTTTCTGCGAGGATATCTGCCTTTTCATTTCCAAGAGAACCGGTGTGTCCTCGGATCCAGGAAAGACAGACTTGTGGGCACTGCTGTGCTCTAGATCTAGTAGTATTTTGCTTGTCGTATCCGAAGCCTGGTGATGAGTGAATGAATCAGCTTGCTTTTGTACTGTACCTATATACAGGTGGCACACTGCTTATGTTCCTCAGTTTCAAGCGTGACACACGACTTAATTTTTATGAGATTTTCTTAAGAGCCTTAAGCCCTCTGTCACACAGGGCATCGAACGATCAAGAGCGACCAACTGACATCGAGTACTAACGACTAAATTCATTTACCTTGTCACACTGCTCATCGATCGAGAGGGATCGACTGCACGGAAACAGCTGATACTCCCGCCCAGTACCGTACAGGCTACATATGTATTCATATTTACGAGAGAAAAAGAATGTTGTGAAAGCGATAATTCGGGTGGAAATAGGATTCTAACCTATGAATATATTAGGAAAAAGGAAAGAACCAGACGATCGCAGTGGACAAGGTAAAGAGCCATGGAGAATTCCACCAAAGTGTGCCTTCGTTGTGGAATGACGAAGAAAAATTCAGGAACTAGTACCGAATGCCCATCAATAATTACGGTATAAGGAATTAGAGGAAAAAATGAAGTCAATAATAAACATCATGCAAACAAATTACAGGAAAAGTATAAGTTCTGAGGAAAGGCTGACACTATCGTTAAATTCAATATTCACAACGATTTTTTTTAGGTTTAAAGTCAGAAGTGATGTTCACCTCCGAAACAACTACTGTATGTCCGTGGCAAAATATATCAAATAAAAGATTAGTGGCAGGTACATTTCTTTGCATTCTACAGGATTCTAATAAAGTATTGATAAAAAGGACTGAAAACTGTTATGTACTGTGACCGTACCGGCACAATTAGTATTTATTTCAAGTGATATGCTTGGTAAGGAAGCTGGCAGCAAGCTTTCTTTGTGTGGATGCTGGGGGTATCGTCAGGTTGCGCAATACAAAGCCCGCCAGAGAGGCGCCTTCACCCGCCCACTGGGTGGCTTAAGGAATCCCCGAGCTAGGCACACGTCATAGAAGAAGCAGGAGAAGAACACTATTTAGCGACTCCATATTGGAAAACATATGCCAGCGTACAGCGATGCCAAAGCAATCGGGCAAATTTTAATGCATTTTCGGCATAAATAAGGCTTAATTAACAATACTGCACCCGTTAGAGTAATGTGCTGAATTTTGGTGGAATTATAAAGTCAGGAGTTCTGGTAGAAAAATACTCTCCAAGCGAAAGGCGTTGGTAAACAACTTACATAAGACCCATAGCGTACGGACGCGATGGCTGAAGCCAGATGCCTTTGGGGATTCACCACCTCCCCTCCGATGTTATTAATTAATTACGGCAGATCCGCCGAACATATTCAACTCCGCATATCATAGCGTACTTGTGCATAACTAAGTCACACAGTCTAGCGTATTGCTAATTTCGACAGGCTGGTTTATCCAGGAAAGGCCAGAATCAGAGTGGGGGAAGGACACGCTAGCCACCCCTATTCCCGGTTTGGCTATAAGTGGTTGCAGTTTCTCGAGGAGAGACTAGTCAGAAACGAGCTTCAGAAGGTGGAACTACGTGCGGTCCGCGAGCAAGGTCTACCTCTTCTTTGTCTGAATAACTGACACAAATAAACGGGAGTGAAGTTTTAAAAGTGTTTTCCAGTGTGCAGTGATAGTAGGAAATGTAACTATATGACAAAGGTATTTGTGCGACATCCGATCGCGAAGTAAACTCTGAATATTTGTCAGTAGGTCGTAGGTAGTGTCTGCGAAAGGGTGAGTACGTCGTGGGGGAACGAACTCTAGACGGAGAACGCTCATCGCGAGGTTGATGACTATAGCAGTAAAGGGGCTCATTTTTCGAGCAGTCTAACTTTGGGATTTGGTAAACTTTGTTTCCAAAAGAAAATCAGATCGTGTGAAGAAATACTATCAGTTTAAATCCATGTGACATTTAGAGCAGGATTTTCCGGAACAGATTATAACACCAAGTAAAGGGGAATGATAAGTACAGGATCTGATTTAATCGAGACAAGAAAGTAAGAAAAGGACGGTTGATATAAGTCACGGACGTAGGAGGCGATAGACTTGGGAAAGAGGAAACCATGAGTTTACAGTTCGCCTGATTTAACGAAATAGACTAGCTGAGATATCCATAATAATTTGCATCACGTAACTGGCATCGGTCTAGAACGATAGGGGGGAAGTTGGATGGTGTCGAGTGATCAACAAGTGTGCAAGATTGTGTAAATATAATTGCAGTGATTTGTTTACCAGGAAGATGGATTACTCCAGCAAGGTCATCACACTCCTAGAACCAAGGACTGTACGAGCCAGCGACATGGAGTGAGCACCGATGGCAGGCCCCTGAAAACTTCGGGCGGGGGCCAGAAAACATCATAAACTGTTGAGTATTGAGCTATTTTCTTCCAATGTTAGTATTTCCCCTTGTAAATAAAGTTACTGTAAGGATAGGCTTAATGATGAGGTAATTGATAGGTTAATTACCTGGAGTGGTCGGATGACCCTTGTTTAATTTGTTTTTTGTAAGTAGATATGGGAAGGAAATGAACCAGGAAGGATGTATAGAGTTTGGGACCCCTTTTAGAAGCTGCATGTGCATGCTATATTATATATTTTGTCATGAGTGCTGAGAAAGATTTGAGGGGGGAAAATGAATAGAAATTTGGCCAGGTTAATGCCATAATTTCATCTGCGTGACTGCATAATACGAGCAGGGATTAGTAGGTGTCAGTATCATTAACATGTGCCTATACAGAAGTTAATGTGGGATAGTGACAGCACTCAATTCATAAAAGTAGAGACAGTAGTTAGTTTTTGCATGCTAGTGTATAAGTTTGGCTGTAACTGAAGACGTTCGAGAAAATACGTGCGGAGGTTCAAACCTGGCCCACCCTACACATTAGCTAGGCTAACAAAGTAGAGATTTTTCTAGTTGATTTTGATCATGTCTGAATATTATTATTATTATTATTATTATTATTATTATTATTATTTTCTTAATGTAACTTGACCTGTGTTTGATACCGATACATTTTAAGCAACAGATTAATGGATTATTATTATTATTATTATTTTTATTACTATTATTAATTTCTTAAAGTATGTTGATCGGTGATTTGATACCGATAGATCTTGAACAATAGGGTAGTATCTGACAGGTACACAATCTCGCCTCTAAGGGGAGAGATTAGGAGACATCGCTTTTTGGTAAAGGCTGACGAATGTACGATAAGGCTACGGGAAGAAATGTGTGGTTGAACTCCAGACTCCTGGCAAAATTAGGGAATTTTGCGATAATATGGCTGCTTAATTTGAAAGGTGTATTGTTGGATCATAAGGATAGTATGAGTTGATTTGAGCAGGTGTACCCTGCATTAGCTCAATTGTATGGGTTTATCGAGCCCGTGACTGCCGCTATTTGTGCGTGCTAAATGTCCTTTCGCCCGTGTTGTGGAAGGGAGCTTTGACAAGCAGTAAGTTATTGCCCGAGGAGGCAGGTCAGAGAGGGAAGCAGCTTAGAGAACTTGCCTCGCCAGAGAATGTGTCTTTTAAAACGTTGCAGTTTTCTGTGAGAAGAGGGACAGAATATTGATGTAACCACCACACCCAGTCCGTGAGCCATGACCCGAAGGCAATGTAGAATATTATTACGACTGTCAATGACATGATTAGGTTAATTAGGGTTTTTATTTCAGTGTCCCTGATGGAGACGACCAGAGTCTCAGGTTCGAACCTCAATAGAGCACAGAAGAGACCGATAGCTTGCTCAAGTAGCGGGCGCTACGAGATGAAATACAGCCATTTATACTTTGTGTTGTTGTATAATGTGTGTTCCTTTTCAGAGTGTGATCTTGTTTTATGTTATGTGCTGTTCTGGGCGAGTTTAGACTTCGTGAAGTTTCACTGGTAGTTGTTGGAAGTGACGGGTTCGTTGTCGAGCCTGTGTTCGTGTGATTTTTATTTCATTTGTCTTCCAATTGGTGGAGACGCGCAATATTATTGTCTTTTCCATGGTTTACGTAAACATATGTTTATTCCTCCAGTATACTTTTATTTACGTATAGATAATTGGTGGCGGTAGATATAAGATAAAATGACCACTCCGGGGTAGTTGAATTAGTGTAAGTAAATTTTAACTTCATGATATGGGATTCGGTCCCAGGGAATACTGATATTTGGAGGAAAATGGTTCAAATTGTAACTGTAAATAGGTAATCTGTGTTATATTTTGTTTGTGTAACACTCAACAGTTTTGATATCCAACGGGAGATAGACAGACAAAACCGATGGTATGAACGTAGTATGTCAACGAGATTGGTCATCCCTCGGGGATGTATATTTTTCTGTGTATGTCAAATCAGGTATCCATCAGCTTGTTAGTTCGGATGGAAGTATTCTTGCATTTGAAGTATCCTTAGGAACTGTGGTCATCCACATAAATATTCTTATGGAATGTGGATGAAGTTTAACTGATGGATGGTAGCACGGATTTTACCGTTGCTAAGTATTTGTATTCTTCTTGTCAATTTATATTAATTTTCCAAGGATGTCATAGTGTATGTGTATATTTCAACGAGCGCCTTAGTAAATTTGGAAAACTTATTTGTGCTTATTCTTTGCCGAAAAACGAGCATCCAAAAATCCTCTTCCGTTCATTGTAGGCCTTTAAGGTAGTATATGTTTGATAGCCTCTATTTGCCGCGAACGTTCTTCGGCCCTGAGGAGTCCGTGTTCAGACCTCAGGAACGGGAGAGTAGCTCTGATCTAGCTGAGTCGAATGGTCGATAACTCTTCATGTGAGTGGATTAGGTATACAATCCCAATGAGGAGAAATCGGCGCAGACCAAAAAGATCCCTTGACTATCGACTTCCGTGGAGCATGGTCCCATGTGTTCGTGACCCGAAAGGGTTGGTTTGTTGTCACATGGTCCCATGAGTCATGGGGGACGGTGGGAAAGGTCCCAGTACATCAATTTGAATTCATAGTTTGAAGGTGCTACAATCAACAGTGGAAATATATTTATTTATATTTATTTAGGCCTGCAGGTTTCTGGACATTTGTGACTCATACAGATTTAGGATTGCTCACAATACATCAGTGGATTTGTTCCTATTATATGTGATGCCATTCATAGAGCACTACAGCCAGAATTCTTGACAGGGTGAAAATTCCAACAAAAGCCTCTCAACAGTGGCTCATTGTACTTCAAATATAAGACTAATACCATTTATGCTTATTTGTTTTAATTATGCTGGATCTTGGGGCGTAATTACTGTCTTTTCAAATGATATTTTGAGGTGTTTATTAGATGGAGGTTAACAGCTTTTTTTTCATTTTTTTTTCATACCACTTAGTGAGATCCCACCTACCGAAATAATACACATATCAAGAAATGCTTCCAGTCAAAATTTACATTACCTAATGTAGAAATAGTGTGTCAAGTTTCATTACAATCCTGTAAATAATTTTGAAAGAAAGAAAAATGCACATATGCTCTGAATATTGTGAAAATGAGAAAAGCAATGGAGTTCCTTACACTGTTTCTCTCCCTCATGATCCTCTGCAAATCTCTTGTTGCCTCTCCTCTTCTTTGTTATTGTGCCATGTTCAGAATAGTATCATATTGCTTTCATGACAAGCATGTTGCTGAATTTCTGTAGGCCTACTGTGTTTTGTGCAAAGAATCCAGGTCCATATCCAAACTTTGCAAGAATGACAATTTATATCATTGAAGACTACAACAGCTTCAAAAGCAGCTAATTTTACCAAATGGCTGTGAAGAAAGGTTGTCTCTTTAGGGTTCTGTGTATTCACATATGTGTACATTTCTTGAGGAGTTCAGGTAAGGCTAGTGCTCTGTACACTAGCTTAATAACTATAGGAAAAGCTTCTGGAATATTGTTCTAATAAGTACGTTGGCAGTGTAATAGACTGATACTTGTCACAACTACATGTAAATTACACACAAGGTCTTGTTTATTACCCTCATCACTAAGCATAAAGTACTGTCTCCCCAAACTTTGCACTGGCAAGCTGATCTAATTGCTCACTTGGCAATAATAAACCAATTAATATAAATCCTGCACTTCCATCCAAGTTACTGGTAAACTCCTTGGTACAGAGTAACAACTTTTTCTGCAAAGGTCTGGTAGGACTCTCTTTCTTACCTCAATGTTGATTTTGCCTTTCTGTGTATTGTTCATATGTAACTTCTTTACTGATATGAACACGACCAAGCCTATCTATCCATCCTGAAATACTTTCCTTATGAATCAGTTCAAGGAAAATGAAAACTTTGCCTTCAATTTCACCAAAAATGAGAACCAAACACTGCAAAAAATAATAGGTGCTAATAACAAGCACCTTGCCTTCTAGTTTTAGAAGTGAAGAGTATGCTTTCTAACAACTAAATACTATTGCCATCTGCAGTAAAATGTTATTTAGGCCTGTTGCTCAGGTGGTAAATGATTTAATTTTGCTATATCTTACATTGCCTGTCAAAACTGTTTGTAAATACCGATTATATAAATTAATGTTTGACAGAGTAGGGTGTATGGGTCTTGTAAGATCTTGGATTGACTTACAGGGTAATTAATCTACTCAACCTTTTATTACAAGCATGTAACTGTCATATGAATATATTTTTTATAAATAATGTACACTGACTGACAGAGCAAATGCAACACCAAGAAGGAGTGGTCAGAACTTTATGCCAATTGCAGGGTAGACTGACGTCACTGAGGTATGCTCATGATGTGAAATGCGCCGCTGTGCTGCGCACGTAGCGAACGATAAATGGCACACGGCGTTGGCGAATGGCACACTTCGTACCGTGATTTCTCAGCCGACAGTCATTGTAGAACGTGTTGTCGTGTGCCACAGGACACGTGTATAGCTAAGAATGCCAGGCCGCCGTCAACGGAGGCATTTCCAGCAGACAGACGACTTTACGAGGGGTATGGTGATCGGGCTGAGAAGGGCAGGTTGGTCGCTTCGTCAAATCGCAGCCGATACCCATAGGGATGTGTCCACGGTGCAGCGCCTGTGGCGAAGATGGTTGGCGCAGGGACATGTGGCACGTGCGAGGGGTCCAGGCGCAGCCCGAGTGACGTCAGCACGCGAGGATCGGCGCATCCGCCGCCAAGCGGTGGCAGCCCCGCACGCCACGTCAACCGCCATTCTTCAGCATGTGCAAGACACCCTGGCTGTTCCAATATCGACCAGAACAATTTCCCGTCGATTGGTTGAAGGAGGCCTGCACTCCCGGCGTCCGCTCAGAAGACTACCATTGACTCCACAGCATAGACGTGCACGCCTAGCATGGTGCCGGGCTAGAGCGACTTGGATGAGGGAATGGCGGAACGTCGTGTTCTCCGATGAGTCACGCTTCTGTTCTGTCAGTGATAGTCACCGCAGACGAGTGTGGCGTCGGCGTGGAGAAAGGTCAAATCCGGCAGTAACTGTGGAGCGCCCTAGCGCTAGACAACGCGGCATCATGGTTTGGGGCGCTATTGCGTATGATTCCACGTCACCTCTAGTGCGTAATCAAGGCACGTTAAATGCCCACCGCTACGTGCAGCATGTGCTCCCGTACCTTCAGGGGCTGCCCAGTGCTCTGTTTCAGCAGGATAATGCCCGCCCACACACTGCTCGCATCTCCCAACAGGCTCTACGAGGTGTACAGATGCTTCCGTGGCCAGCGTACTCTCCGGATCTCTCACCAATCGAACACGTGTGGGATCTCATTGGACGCCGTTTGCAAACTCTGCCCCAGCCTCGTACGGACGACCAACTGTGGCAAATGGTTGACAGAGAATGGAGAACCATCCTTCAGGACACCATCCGCACTCTTATTGACTCTGTACCTCGACGTGTTTCTGCGTGCATCGCCGCTCGCGGTGGTCCTACATCCTACTGAGTCGATGCCGTGCGCATTGTGTAACCTGCATATCGGTTTGAAATAAACATCAATTATTCTTCCGTGCCGACTCTGTTTTTTCCCCAACTTTCATCCCTTTCGAACCACTCCTCTTTAGTGTTGCATTTGCTCTGTCAGTCAGTGTACATGTTCTGCCATCATATCCCCTTAATATCACATCACACAAAATACAGTATGTTGTAGATTAAAATCTACAGAACTTTGGTAGAAACACCTGTCAAAATAGTTACAAATGAATTTTTCATCTTTGTTTTTCATTGTTTATATGGATCTACAGCACAAGAAATAAAATAATCGGTCTACCTTGATGCCCTCTGTAGGCCTATATGTTATTAATAAATTATAAGTACGGTAACAGACATGAAAGTAGTGATTGCTGGTGCAGACAGGTATTTATAAAAAAATATATTCATGTGACAGTACTTGGAATGAGGAGATAAAGGCTACCTAAGTTACAAAGGTATAAGGTGGCAGGGAGGGATTCTGTCAGGTATAACTGTAGTAAGAATTTTGTCCTATGCAAACAACTTGGTCTATTGAAACTGTGCAATCTAATATCTTGCAACTTCAAAAAGGATGCAATGAATATGACATGAAACTAAAGTGATGGCAGTAGGGAAGACACCTAAAAATAGAACTGAATGTCAGGTTGAGAATACAAAACTGGAACAGGTAGATAATTTCAAATAGGTATTTAGGATGTGTATTCTCCTAGGATGGCAGTATAGTAAGCAACATTGAATACAGATGCAGTAAACCCAATGCAATGAGCTTGCAGTTGTGATCAACAGTATTCTGTAAGAAGGCAGTCAGCTCCTGGACAAAACTACTCATGTCTTTACACTGGTCTGCTTTCAGACCATCTGTGCTGTACAAACCTAGTGCAATGAGTTTGCAGTTGCGATCAACAGTATACCGTATGAAGGAAGTGAGCTCTTGGACAGAACTATCAATACGCTGGTCTGGTTTCAGACCACCTGTGCTGTACAACTGCTTACTACATACACACAGAAAGGACCTACTACATGTATTTCAAAATACTCCTTCCTTGTAAACCATACATGTTCTACTACATAAAATATACAAATTAAGATGTTATAATAATGCTAATAATTAATAAAAATTGGAGTTAAGGTTCTTTCCCATCAGGTGCTAATACACATAACTCACTGAGGATTCCAATAAATATTGATAGATAAGTATAACAAAAACTGATTTAATTTAAAAAGTAGAACATTTCTCAAGAACATACATTTTATTAGATTCTTTCTTGGTCTAACACTGTATACAACAGTTCCTGAATTTTAACTTTGAAAACCCTTCGACCTAGTACACTCATTCTTTCCATGTCATCATGAAGACACTAAAAATAACATTGATTACATTTTCTTTTCAGTTTTCAGTATCTTTTCTAAATATTCACTTAACACATCACTGTCACTTTCACATTTCTGTTTCTTTTATTTTTAACTGCTGGCAGAGCTGTTTGTAGAAGCAGAAGCCACCGGACTGGAAGTTGAAGTCCCTTCAGTAATTTCTGAACTGTAGGAGTTTGACCCATCCAACACAAATTATTTCTGCTTCCTCCTCCTCTATTTCAGCTTGGTGAAAAGGCTCTCATACACCAGGTGCCACTTCCATAGATGTGTTTGTTATAGAACTGAAAAAATGAACAACATATTAATGCAATTCTTCTAAATTGGAGCTACATTTTAGTCTGGACACAAGCCTTCTGTTTAAGAAATTGTTACTTTCAATAATTATTTTAGTAAGATGATTGTTAGGTTAGATTATATTATATTACTTTCAGGTATATCTGATAAATTAATGAACAGATGGGTGGAACTTATGGCCTACAGACTGAATCTTCCCCTCACTCTTTCACAACTAGAACACTGGTCTGTAGTGTAGGCCTACTTTTAAAAATAAATATTACAGAATTGTACCTTCTTCCAGCAATGAAGAGTTCCAGAAAGTTGAGGGCATTGAAGTAGACCCATTTTATGTTTTCTGTACAGCAGAACCTGGGAGGAGAGGGAGGATGTTATCTCTCCAAGTTCGATATCCAGCCCTCAGAATTTGCCATGTTTTGGCACAACCTTTTCCTGAAACAATCAATCAGAATATTGTGACAAAGAAAATATACATGTAGTAGGCCTACTTATGGCATACGCCTACACTTATTTGTCATTATAGCAAACAATGGTAGGCCTATTCATTTCATTAGGTACGAGATGGAGGTTAGGAAAGCACTGCTTATGTTTTCCAAACATTTCTTCAATTAAGTTACAAGAATGATAATTACTACTTCACCGGGCGAGTTAGCCGTGCGCGTAGAGGCGCGCGGCTGTTAGCTTGCATCCGGGAGATAGTAGGTTCGAATCCCACTATCGGCAGCCCTGAAGATGGTTTTCCGTGGTTTCCCATTTTCACACCAGGCAAATGCTGGGGCTGTACCTTAATTAAGGCCACGGCCGCTTCCTTCCAACTCCTAGGCCTTTCCTATCCCATCGTCGCCATAAGACCTATCTGTGTCGGTGTGACGTAAAGCCCGTAGCAAAAAAAAAAATTACTACTTCTCCTAGTGTAACCCTTTTTACCAATCTATTCCGTATACTATATGTTATCAATAAATAATCTAAGATAACACTATTCATAAGATCATCGTAATAAATCTAATTACTTACCAGTTTTTGTCCCAATTCTCCACGCTATAGAATGCCATACAAAATTCACGGTATCCCTATTACTATATCCAGGGAGTATAGGATTATACACCACTTTGATTTCATACACTAAGCAAATTAATATTTCAATTTCATCAACAGATGACTATGTTGCGTCCGCCATTATCGAACGACTGCGACTGAAAAACGGACACGTTTGTTTTTACAAACCAGTCGATCTTCATCGCTCGTAGTTGATCGCTGACGATCGATGCTGTGTGACTGGTGCCACTGCCCTCTGTAGGTTTGTTTTCTTAGTCGGTTGATCGCAGTCGTTCGATCGAGCCTGTGGGACAGCCCCCTTTAAGTCTGCGTTCATTTTAAGAATGGAATACACGTTAACTACATTTTAACAGGTAAATGACATATTGCAAACTCTACTTCACAAACATTTCTGAACCGTTTGCATTCTTTGCTAGTGAGAGATGCACATCAGCATTTGACATCCAAGCACAGCAGCACTTTGGCGATTTATTGGAACATAGCCCAGCAGTGGCGGTTCGTGACATTTTACTCTGGCAGGGCTGTGCCGCCAACTCTTTCCCCTCCCCAATCGCTCGAGTTTCCGGTTACGTCTCAAAACTCACGGGCTAAAATTAGTTACAAATAGTATCAAAACTCACGACTACAAAATGGTTGCTAAAGTAAACATTCTAATGAGTCTCAAAATTCACGACTCCGGACAGCAGGTGCGTGCGATGACCGCAGGAGGGACGAGGTGCCTGGTGACTCACGCTTTCCTTACCACAGGCAGGGCATACTGTGGATGTTGTTCTGCCACCTCAACCCATGGGGGAAAAATAATGGCTGGTGAATGAAAGAGACCGAGGTATATTATTATTATTATTATTATTATTATTATTATTATTATTATTATTATTATTATTATTATTATTATTATTATTAAAATAGTTTGTTGTTGTCTTAAAGCTAATATAATGCATTAGCTTACCTTTCACTTAAATTTATAATCATCACGTTTGGCCTCCGGGGAGGTCTGGTGCAGGTCACTGGAGTTGACGCCGTATAGGTGACCTGTACGTCTGTGGCCGTTCATAAGATGAAGGCTAATGCTGAAGACGGCACGAACACCCAGTCCCCGAGCCATAGGAATTAACTAATGAAAGTTAAAATCTCCGACCCGACCGGAAATCGAACCCGGGACCCCCTGGACCCCTTGGACCAAAGGCCAGCATGCTAACAATTTATGCATGCAGACGGACGACATAAAATCAAACTAGGTATATTACCCATTGCTAGTTAAAACAAACTGTCAGTTAGTAGTACTGGGACTTAGTTCCATTATGCAGCCAGAAGGCGGCATTTACTTGAAGAAGGAATTTTATTTAGAGATATGAAAGGTCAAAACAGTTCATTCACTCATTTAGTTTCAACACTTGCAGATTCATTCGGGAAAGAGGCGTATTTCTATTTTTAGTAAGAGTTCATCTATTCGCTTATTTCAGTAGATTGTCTACCCGACACACGTAAACCGAAAAAAATTACTCATTACGCATTCGACTATTCTGTGCGATATAACTGAATGATATTTGAAACTCATTCCATTATTTAAATAATCGGATGGAAGTTATTCGATTATTAAAAGTATTCCATTATCCCATGACTAATAGGGTGGACATTTATCCATTCAAAGAAGAACTGGCCCTGTTCGTGAGTTTTGAGACTGGTCCTCTTCCTGGAATTCGTGAGTTTTGGGACTCATGAGTGTTTTTTTTTTCCTAGTTGCTTTACGTCGCACCGACACAGATAGGTCTTATGGTGACGATGGGACAGGAAAGGTCTAGGAGTGGGAAGGAAACGGCCGTGGCCTTAATTAAGATACAGCCCCAGCATTTGCCTGGTGTGAAAATGGGAAACCACGGAAAACCATTTTCAGGGCTGCCGACAGTGGGGTTCGAACCTACTATCTCCCGAATACTGGATACTGGCCGCACTTAAGCGACTGCAGCTATCGAGCTCGGTACTCGTGAGTTTTGAGATGACATGTGAGTTTCCACTGACCAGCACCGCAATACTTTTAGATGAATAAAATAATAATAATAATAATAATAATAATAATAATAATAATAATAATAAAATGGCGAATGGCTTTTAGTGCCGGGAGTGTCCGAGAACAATTTCGGCTCGCCAGATGCAGGTCTTTTGATTTGACGCCCGTAGGCAACCTGCACGTCGTGTTGAGGATGAAATGATGATGAAGACGACACATACACCCAGCCCCCGTGCCAGCGAAATTAACCAATTAAGGTTAAAATTCCCGACCCTGCCCGAATCGAACCCGGGACTCCTGTGACCAAAGGCCAGTACGCTAATCATTTAGCCATGGAGATAATAATAATAATAATAATAATAATAATAATAATAATAATAATAATAATAATAATAATAATAATAATACAATCCGATCTGCTTGCATTACAACATTAATTAATGAATTAACTACACTACAATGGCATTTATGCACACACATTAACAGGCTAACAGCTAATGCAATCCCGACTATTATGGAACTGCACTGTTTCAGTGATCACAATCACAAGTGATAATAACAACATTCATGAAAACAAACAGTGCACTCCAGAATTTATCTCTCCTTGCTCAAATTTCAAAGCATGACAACGCATCTAACAATTTGATCACACTACAAACAGTGCCGTCACATTATGGTTACATTTTGTATCTTTATTTTAGTTTGTTTATAAAGCTGAATTGTTTAAATAGTCACTACAATTAAATTCATTTATTTTTGTAAAATGTTTTGGAATTAATCTCTAAGAACAGTTAATATAAGACGTGGGTGGAAAAGCCTAGGCACATTGCAAAGTGTTGGCGATGTGCTGAGGGCTCCACCGATCAGCACTTACACCCGCCTGCGTTCTTCCTTCCCCTGACAAGCCGATGCCATCCTTCCAGGCACCTCCCCCTCCCGCAACCCGCACCCTTGCTAAACTCTAGGAACCTACTGTGGGCTCTGCCGGACAGACCATACACCCGCCTGCACTCTTCCTTCCTCTGACAAGCCTACATTGTTCTTCCAGGCTCTTCCCACACCTCGCACAATTGCAAAGTGTGGGACCTGCTCAGGGCTCTGCTGCCACAGTCCGAACGCCTCACGACTAAAGAGAAAACATCGAGCGTGCTAGACAGCAGCCACGGTCTGAAAGCCATTGCCATTTTTATGAAAATAGAAAAGCAAAATGTTTACAGCCGAAATAATAAAGATAACGTTGTATAACTGAACAGCACACCACTATAAGTTCGACTTCGCTACATTTGCTCATCTCTTCATGTAATCATTTAGAGTACAATAACGTTAAATGTTTTTGAAAAGGCGCCCAAAAGCCCTTCATGCACGAACCACCACTGTTGCTCAGTTGAAAGAGGGAGAGTAAAGGCCACCACACACAAAAGGCTACTCTGAGTTACGCTATGCTAAACAATGCCAAGCTATGTTGTGCTGTGTCACGAATAAAAAGCCAAGTTAAACTATGCTAGGCAGCAGTTTTAAGATGGCGGATTAATTGAAGATGAGGCTTTTTTATTGGCCGCTGTCGTGGAAAATGAAGAAAAATAACGAAACAGAGAGACGAGAAGATTCTGAATACATAAAAATGGAAAGAGAATAATTCATGGTGAATTCCATCAAGGGTTGCATGGAAATGATGAATTAAAAATTACTTTCGTCTAGTCAGGACCAGTTTCATGAACTCTCTATTACTGAGGAGATTATTTTAATAATGCTATTTTATTTACGTCCCACTAACTATATTTTAACGTTTTCGGAGAAGGATGATATTAAGAAAAACTGCATATGAAGTACCCAAATTATGGAAAGTAGGGTAAAAATGTATGTGAAAGTAACAAATTATAAGTAGAATCAATTTCCAATGTTCCATTTGTTTCTTGCCAATATTTGCCTCCATGGTTATCTTTAATTATTTGACAGGCAAGTATATTTTAATGTCACTTCAATCAGTCTTTGTTCCTTTCGTCTGCCCTCCGTGATAATTAACAAACACAGGAACAGTTAAGCAATAAAATTGAGGTAATTCACGAAAGCCACACACTTGCTAGATGCCGGGCAAAAGCTGACTGTGCGCATGTGGGAAGCCAGCTACAGGTGAGAAAATCGCCTCTTTGGCGATCTGTAAAATTTAGGTTGGCGTCGTTTAGGTTAGTGTATCTTATCGTAGCAGTCTGTGTGTGCCATCCATGTGACTTCATTGGAGTGATTTTTTCGTTGTGTTGCGTAGCGTAGCTTAGCTTTCTGTGTGTGGAGGCCTTAAGGCCTAGAGAAATGTGTCGTACAGGTTGAAGCTATGTAGTGGAAATTATAAAACCGGAAGGAAATATGTTCTTGTCCTACACACATATGTGAGTTGGGTCAGAAAGGGACATAAAGTTGTTACGAAGAAGATTCCGTTATGGTTTTGTGTCAGGATGTGCACAAGTCTTACGGTGGAGATCCCCGTCCGTAGTACATTTCTGAAAGCCTACTGTATGTTCTGCCAGGGTAAATAATATTCTGGGCCGATGACCTAGATGTTAGGCCCCTTCAAACACAACCACCATCATCAATAATATTCTGTCGTAGGAACTTACAACATTAACTGCCTTGTGGTTGGCTGTCCTGATATCTGTGGACGATTCTCAAGGAGGCAAATATATTTCAAATGATATACTGATGATTATTGTTTTAAGATGAAGTTCATCTAGGTAATCATCCCCTCTCCCCTTCTCACTTCAATCAGAAACGAAAAATGAAGATATCCGACCGGTGGTGATTGTGACTATTGCTTTACAGGAAGTACACCTGGGGAACCATCATCTATTAACACTTATCCTTATCAGAGAGGAAAAAGAAAGGGGTCCAATCCTTCGAAAAATGAAGGTACCGGTATCAGAAAAATAAATGGAAGGGACACAAAGGGTGTGAAAATGAAAGACTCTCCAGGATTCACAACCCTAATACCATCGGAGTCGGAAGAGAACAAGAGTTCACCAGGGGTGGTCGGATAGGAAAGACAAAAGTGAGGAGATTGACGCAAGTAAATGGAAATATTGCCAGACTCAGCTAGGGCCCCATGGTTGCCATCCACGCTGCCAAGTTGAGAGTCTCTCGGGCCCCTTTTAGTCGCCTCTTACGACAGGAGGAGAGATGATGGTGGTGGTGATTAATGTTTTAGGTGGAACTACAACTGGGCAACCATCCTCTGTTAACAATAATCGGTGGGGAAACCATAGAATGGATCCAACACTTCGAAAAATAAACGCATCGGCCAAAGAAAGACATGGCCACGTTGAGCATTAAAATGAAATACTCCCTAGGCCTCGGTACCTAATAACCGCCAGGTTCGGAAAAGGACAAGAGCCACCAAAGGAGGTCGGATAAGAAAGATGTGAGAAGTCTGGCACAAGTAAGTGGAAGCAATGCCAGACTCAGCTAAGGGAACCGTGGTTCCTAAGCCGTGCTTCAAGCTGAGAGCACCTGGTCCCTCTTTTGGGCTTCTCTTACGACAGGCAGAGGATGCCGCGGATCCATCCTAATCAATTCCTCATCCAGAGGGGACGATCAAAGAGAGATCAATGCAGGAATATGTTTGTCAACACGCGCTGCAGATTCTAGGTTAACTTGACACTGCCAAGATACGATTTTCTTCAACTTACGTCAGCGCCTCATTTCCAGCCAAACTATGCACAAAGGAAGAACACTTCACAGGCAAACTAATTTTAAACCTATCAATAATACTACCAACATAAAGCTGTAGATGAGGTTTTTTGAACGCGCTGGAAGCTATCACTACTACTTACCATTAGTCGACCAAAATATTACGTGTAGTCGAGTTCGGAGATTATGAAATAACCAACAGGCCTACAGAAAATCCAATGACACCATCGTTTCACTGGTTCCATTTCACGTTAGTTCACATAGGTTTCGAATTTTAATTCATATTTTAATATGTTTTATTGCAGGTAGAACGCAAAAAATACCCGTTTCTAAGCGTGTTTCAACCACGTGTCAAATTTAAGACCCTGTTTCTCATAAACCTGTATTTGTTGTAATTTTTATCATCGTTTTATTATTAATACCATCTTCATCATTATTGATACTCCAAATGTTATCACTACTACTTTCGACATAGTATTATTATTATTATTAATAATAATGACACCACCACCACCACCACCACTTCCGGCAATTCTATGGCTCACAGAGGAATAGGAAGTGGATGGGTTGAATAGTTGGACAGGGGATCATTTAGAGCAACTTCTAGTATAACAAATTTGGAAATTTTATATCTTTCCTTTCTTAAAATTGAGAGAGAGAAATTTAATAGTATAACAAAGAACAGTTGAAAATATTAACAACGAGCTCGTCAGCTCTAACAGTGCCTTGGACTTAGAAGTCCTAAATCAGGTACAAAATATCTTGGGAGAAACTTCCAGTCGTTAAATAACATACGAAAGAGCATAATGGCTCCTGACAGGTACAATATTATGAAAGAGCATAATTGCTCCGAACAGGTACACTTTATAGGTGTCTCGGCTCCAAAATACAAGAGTCTAGCCTCGAACAGGAAACCAGTTGCTTTTGACAGTCTTAATTACATTAGGTAACCCATAGGGTTCAAAGTGTTCATACGCGGTTGCCCCAGAGGGAACCAAAGCGAAGACACAGTTACCCTAAGAATTATACAGAATAAACAGGGGCAAAATTCCCCATACTACAAGGCTCTAAGAATAAAAAGAATAGGTTACACATAACAGGCCGTTAACAAAAGGCATGGAGGCCAAACGCCAGCACTCCTTATAGACATTTCTAGAAAGACGAGAACCTAAGTGGGCCTAAGGCCCAATGATACAGAGGCTAATCCCATACTAAAAAGGGTCACTAAAAGTGGAAAAAGCCGAGACAAGATTTTCAAAATTTAGAAGTTGAAAACTTTAGTCACCCAGGTCAAAAGTTGAAGGGGAGACAACTGAGGGTTGCCACTCGTGCTCCCTTACATTAAGTATTTCCCAATAGGGGATAGAAATAGAGTCAGAATACTGCGCAGAAGTTCCTATATTTCAACCAACGAAATTACATTAAAAAAACAACTGAAACCATCCCCTCAAACTACCCGCAGGCACGATCACATGTTTAGATACATTCTGCCACTACCTTGTAGCGCTGGATCTGCTTCAAGCCGGCTGAGCCCCTGACTCCCTAGCCCTCTTTGGCCTCCATCAAGTCGCACTCTCAAGAACTGGAGCAATTCATAAGACGCCCCTAAAGTGCCCTCCTTATATAGTTCCGTAGAGGAAAGTTCCAGACTAAATTAAAATACAATATGCTGATAGGATGAATTTCCATACACACCCCCGGGTTTGATTAGCTAGAGAACATAGTTACAAGCATGTGATAGGTAAATTACAATAGAGGAGGAACCAGCTCAAGTGTTAACATCTTTGGTACATTAAAAAACAATCCTCAGGAAAAGGTTTACCAATAACAACAACAAAATTTCCTAAGTTATTAGTTTGTGTCTAGCCATAAGATGTCCCTAACACATAGATGATAGAGCCATCTAACCATCGAAGAGAAAGTTTTTGAAAGTTTCTAAAAGTTTATGTCCGCTGGTATAGATGGCCGTAGAGAAGGCACACAGTTCAATTAGCTGGGGAAGGTGTAACCCCGGTATAATAATAATAATAATAATAATAATAATAATAATTGTACCGGGAGGTACAACTCAACGCCGCGCATTCAAAGTTAGCGCCTTAATGAACTCCTCTATCGAACTAATGTGGAAACTACTACAACTGGAAATTGGAACTTTAATAAGAAGATGTCACCAGCGAAATATTATGTAATTTTGTTATTGATGATGATGATGATGATGATGATGCTTGTTGTTTTAAGGGGCCTAACATCGAAGGTCATCGGCCCCTAATTTTGTTATTGTACAGTTTCCTAAACTGAGTGAATTTCTCCTTGTTTTGTTTTTCGTTCATCAAGAAGTTTGGACATTCTTCCATAGATGACACTACCAAAAAAACTATGATCCTGCACCCTGGTGCGAGGTGTAAGAACCTATAATTTAAAGAAGTTTTGTATTTCTGGGTTTTTGTAACTGATTGATGTTCATTTATTTTTGGGTTGGCAATATTTCCTTTTTCTTTCCGCCAGTTATGAATCTGGCCAATGAAAAATTTCTGTAATTAGTTTTCAACCTTCACAGGCTTCTTGTTCGATTCTGAGTGTAACTTTGAGGTTAACCAATTAAATTGAGAGGGTGTGGCTAGTTTAGTCTTGAATGATCTCGAACCTTCCATGAGGGTTTATAAACTGCGGCTTTTTACGTTTCTTAGCCAATTGATCGTCGTCTATCTGAGTGTGTGTGCTTAACCAGGAGGCGGGCGGCCTCTTTCGTCGGCAGCTAGAACATCAACAAGGTAATGGCACCATAACTTTATTCTTTCTTGCTACCTCCGCAGTTTAATCCGAGGGAAAGGTCCGAATCTTTAACTATGTAACCTTTCTAAAATGTAAATCATATTTCGGCTAATGTAAAAACTTCGTAAAGCCTTTAAGTGTAAATCGGGGATAGAGAGTGAATTACCCTCTCGAGCTCCCCTTCATCTTGGTTTGAGGTGACTACGTTTTATAAGTTTTTCATTCCGTAATGTGGTAAAGTAATTTCTGTACGAGTCACCTCAGTAGTTTGGGAATAGCCCCTGTTTCATCGGCCTAGTGCCCTTTAGATTTTTAAGTGTTCATTATCTTGGAGCGCAGTGTGCGCCTCCATGCAGTTTGTGTTTGGGCCAGTTACCTAACCTGTTCTGTTCTGTTTTCATGAAGGCCCCGTAGGTTGGGTATTACATACCCTTGTATAAATCATTTTCAAATTGTAAGTTTTGCCTTCAGAGGCCAGTGATTGTAAGTTGATGTTGCCTTGAGTAGGCTTGGAGACCTGAGAGCCTCTAAGCTCTTTTTCAAGATTTGTAATTGTAAAGAGTGCCTCTAGAAGGCCAGAAATTGTATTTTGGGGAGCAAGTGCTCCATGAATTACGGGAATTTCTGTCCTTAACTAAACAATTCTTCTTCCATTTGTAAAATTGTAAAACTAGGGGCTTAGAGCCCAAAGTGTTAAGGGTCTGAATATTGCATTTTTCCTAATCTGGTTTCTAGATTGGCATTGTACCTGATTGTTATTTTCCCCTTGTGAAAATTTGTTAAGTTTGTTTTTTATAATGAAAGAAATATAACCTTTGTTAAAGATTTAATCCAATTCTTGACATTGTAGTTGGACCCATTCAAGCCCGCACATGGCACTACAGCCCTTGAAGGGTCTTGGCCTACCAAGCGACAGGCTGCTCAGTACGAAGGCCTGCAGATTGTGAGGTGTCGTGTGGTCAGCACGACGAATCCTCTCGGCCGTTATTCTTGGCTTTCGAGACCGGGGCCGCTATCTCACCGTCAGATAGCTCCTCAATTCTAATCACGTAGGCTGAGTGGACCTCGAACCAACCCTCAGGTCCAGGTAAAAATTTCTGACCTGGCCGGGAATCAAACCCGGAGCCTCCGGGTAAGAGGCAGGCACGCTACCTCTACACCACGGGGCCTGCTAATAATAATAATAATAATTATAATAATAATAATAATAATAATAATAATAATAATAATACTGAAATGGCGTATGGCTTTTACTGCCGGCAGTGTCCGAGGACATGTTCGGCTCGCCAAGTGCAGGTCTTTTGATTTGACTCCCGCAGGTGACCTGCGTGTCGTTATGAGGATGAAATGATGTAGACGACACATACACTCAGCCCCCGTGCCAGCGAAATTAACCAATTATTGTTAAAATTCCCGACCCTGATGAGAATCGAACCCGGGAGCCCTGTGACAAAAGCCCAGCACACTGACCATTTAGCCATGGAGCCGGACAATAATAATAATAATAATAATAATAATAATAATAATAATAATAATAATAATAATAATAATAATAATAATAATTTTACCGGGAGGTACACCTCTACGCCGCACTTTTAAATCTTGCGCCAATAAAACCTCCTCCTACAGGAGAAAAAAGGAACTTAAAACTGGACCAACTTATACATTTTCTCAGAAGATGTCTACCGTTTTTTTTTTTTTTTGTGAAGTTTCCTGAACTGTGTGAAATTCTACTTGTTTTGTTTTCCATTCAGCAAGAAGTTTGGACATTCTCTCATATAGGTCACTACAAAACTATGATCATGCACCTCGGTGCGAAGTGAAAGAACCTTTCAGAAGAAATTTTGTTTTCATAAGTTTTTCCTTTACTAAATTTCGTTCATTCATTTTTGTGTTGGCAATATTTATCCTGTCTTTCCACCTGTTTTGATTTTAACCAGTCAAGAATTTCTGTAATTAATTTCCTACCAATCACAGGTTTCTTCTTCGATTTGATGCGTAAATTTAAGCGACCCAATAAACGTGAGAGGGTGTGGCTGTTTTATTCATGAAAGGTCTCGAACTTTCCCCGAGGGTTTATAAACTGCTGATTTTCGCGTCTCTTAGCCACTTGATCAACATCTGTCCTAGTGTGTGGACGTGTAGCAGGAGGTGCCTCTTTCATCAGGCAGCAGGTCTTCAGTAAGGTAATGGCCGTTTAACACCTTTATTTCTTGGTAGCTCAGCAGTTTAACCCGCGGGAAAGGTCCGAAACCTTTACAATGTAACCTACCTTTCAAACATGTAATTTTCTGCCGTTTGATGTAAAAACTTCATAAAATCTGTAAGTGTAATTCGGGGATAGAGAGGGATTTACCCTCTCGAGCTCCCCTTCATTTTGGTTTGAGGTGACTACGTTTTGGTAACTGGTTCTCTTCCTTAATGTTTTACAGCCCCAGCATTTGCCTGGTGTGAAAATAGGAAACCACCTCCATAGTTTGGAAATAGCCCCTGTGTCATCGGCCTAGTGCCTTTTTAGGTTTTAAAAATGGATGTGTAGGAGCGCAAATACACGCCTCCATCCCTTTTGGTATTTAGGGCCATTTAATTAACCTTTTTTTTTCTGCTAAGGCCCAGTAGGTTGGGTACAAGATACCCCCGTTTCATTTTGTAAGTGGTGCCTTAATGGCAAGTAAGTGTAAAGTCTACTATTGCCTGGAGGAGGCTTGAAAAACTGAGAGCGTGTCAGCTCTTTTCTTGTGTTGTAAAAGTGCCTCTGGGAGGTCTGATATAGTAATTGGGAGCAAGTGCTCCATGTATCAGGGGTTTTCTGCCCTTTTGTACAAATTGTTACTTAGTTAAAGTTGAACTAGGAGCTCAAAAATTGTAAAGCTAGGGGCTTGTAGCCCAAGTGTATCTAGAATTTGAAATCTTGGATTTTTCTAAGCCTTTTTTAAATTGCTATATCGTTGTTATACCACCTAGGGAAAACTTGTTAAATTTTGTTATTCTTGCTTGTTAAAACTCAGAAAATATAACCTTTGTTAAAGGTTTAATTTAACTTTGATTTGGTAGTTAGACCCATTCACCCCGGCACCTTCTTTCACCTCTGCTGATCCACCAAACCACGATAATAATAATAATAATAATAATAATAATAATAATACAAAATGGTTTAGTTATACATATTACGATTATTTGTATCACGGTTATTACTTTAACTGAGTTTTCATTGCAGTTATTTATTCTACAGTAGCTGCCTCTGTGGATCAGCGGTAGAGTGTCGGCCTCCGGATCCCAAGATAGCGGGTTCAAACCCGGCAGAGGTAGTCGGATTTTTGAAGGGCGGAAAAAAGTCCATTCGACACTCCATGTCGTACAATGTCGGCATGTAAAAGATCTCTGGTGACACATTTGGTGTTTACCCGACAAAATTCATTAAATCTCAGCCATAGACGCCCAAGAGAGTTTCGGTTTACTCGGTCTGCCATCTAGTGGGGGCCTAGAGTAAAACGGAACGTCGAAATTGACGAGCAGACAGCCAGATGGCGTCAAATTGAAATGTCTGCACACGGTAGCTGAGGCCATACGATTATTATTATTATTATTATTATTCTACAGTAAGTATATAACCATGTTTTTCGTTTTTTGCTAGTGGCTTTACGTCGCACCAACACAGATAGGTCTTATGGCGATGATGGGATAGGAAAGGGCTAGGAATTGGAAGGAAGCGGCCGTGGCCTTGATTAAGGTACAGCCCCAGCATTTGCCTGGTGTGAAAATAGGAAACCACGGAAAACTATCTTCAGGGCTGCCGACAGTGGGATTCGAACCCACTATCTCCCGGATGCAAGCTCACAGCTGCGCGCTCCTAACCGCACGGCCAACTCGCCCGGTGAAAGGAAGTGTGCCGGCTGCCGAAGCCTGTCGCACTGACAGGGAAAACCGGAGTACCCGGAGAAAAACCTGTCCCGCCTCCACTTTGTCCAGCACAAATCTCACATGGAGTGACCAGGATTTGAACCACGGAAGCCAGCGGTGAGAGACCGGCGCGCTGCCGCCTGAGCCATGGAGTCTCTTGCAACGTAAAGCAAAAATTGTAAATTAAAAAAAAATTGTAATGAAGTTACTTTTGTGAGAGGAGAGAAAGTAGGAATGAAGTAATCTCCGCAGAGAGGCGTAAGCTAACGGGGAGATTTGGAACTGTTTCTCGATAGGGGACTTGCTAGTTGTGCTATACGGCCTTAGGCTCGTCCCTGCTGAGGTACATTGCGCCGGGCTGTTCGGTAGGGAGTTCCCTAGGAAAGCAAACCCCCTGAGTTTGATTCGAAGCCGGCAGCGTTTATTGGTCCGCTACGAAGCATTAGTACAGCGAACGACCAAAGGTGGTTGACTTTAACATTTCTTGAATACATGTTAGATTTTAAAACATTAGCAGAAAAGACGACAAATTCAGTGCAAAATTATCCGAAGTTGTGCAGCACTGCAACAATACCACGCAACGCCCCTGATTATTATTATTATTATTATTATTATTATTATTATCATCATCATCACATTCCAACGGAAAAACCCATGTTTGACGATCGGATCTAGCTTCTACATTGTTTCGTTCCAGAAAAGAGTTGTTCACACAGGTACGTAGTACCTTATTGAAAATTTTAGCAGCCAGCCCTTCCAAGCGCGGAAACCCTTCACTAGAAACGTTTTTGCACAAATAGAAAATATTTTCGTAAAATCGACGACATATTTTTAAAGATTTGCTCGCTGGAACACACATATTTAAAATACCCTTTAAGTTTACTGAGCACTTCGCTTGTAAAACTGCATGATATATGGCATGTAGTTCTATAGTGCGAATGGAATTTCCACTAGTATCTTTACCTTCCTCGCTACATAAATATTTTTTAGGAATTGACAAGGTTTCGGGCGATATGTTAAAGACAATGGGTTGGGATATAGTAGCATATCTGAAGTACTTCTTTGATTATTGTTTGCATGAAGGAACATTACAAAATGAATAGAGAGTTGCTATAGTAGCCCCTGTATATAAAGGAAAGGGTGATAGACATAGAGCTGAAAACTACAGGCCAGTCAGTTTGACACGCATTGCATTTAAGCTTTGGGAAAGCATTCTTTCTGATTATATACGACATGTTAGCGAAATTGGTTTGATAGAAGGCACTTTGGGTTTAGGAAAGGTTATTCCGCTGAAGCCCAACTTGTAGGATTCCAGCAAGATATAGCAGATATCCTGGATTCAGGAGGTCAATTGGACTGCATCGCGATTGATCTATCTAAAGCATTTGATAGGGTAGATCATGGGTGACTACTGGTAAAAATGAGTGCAATTGGACTTGACAAAAGAGTGACTGAATGGGTGGCTCTGTTTCTAGAAAATAGAACTCAGAGCATTAGAGTAGGTGAAGCGTTATCTGTCCCTGTAATAATTAAGAGGGGAATTCCTCAAGGTAGTATTACTGGGCCTTTATGTTTTCTTATAAGTTATATATCAGTGATATGTGTAAAGAGGTGGAATCGGAGATAGGGCTTTTTGCAGATGATGTTATTCTGTTCAGAGTGGTAAATGAGTTACAAGATTGTGAGCAGCTGCAAGGTGACCTCGATAATGGACGGTGGGCAATGGTATGATGATGAACGGGGATAAAAGGTTGTGAGTTTCACAAATGGGAAAGGTCCTCTTGGTTTTGACTGCTGCGTTTTTGGGGTGAAGGTCCCCTTTGGGGATCATTGTGGATACCTAGGTGTTGGTATGGGGAAGGATGTTCATTGGGGTAATCACATAAATGTGATTGTAAATAAAGGGTACAGATCTCTGCACATGGTTATGAGGGTATTTGTGGGTCGTGGTGGGGATGTGGGGGGTGGGGGAAGGCATGTTTGTCTCTGGTGAGACCCCAACTGGAGTATGGTTCCAGTGTGTGGGACCCTCGCCAGGATTTCTTGATTCGGGAACTGGAGGGAATCCAAAGAAAAGCAGCTCGATTTGTTCTGAGCGATTTCCGACAGGAGAGTGGCGTTGCAAGGGTGTTGCAGGGTTCGTGCTGGGGGGACTTGGAAGGGGGGAGGCGAGCTGCTCGACTAAGTGGTATGTTCCGAGCTGTCAGTGGATAAATGGCGTGGGAGGACATCAGTAGACGAATAAGTTCGAGTGGTATCTTTAAAAGTAGGAAATATCACAATATGAAGATAGTTGGAATTCAAGGGGACAAACTGGGGCAACTATTCGTTTATAGGAAGGGGAGTTAGGGATTGGAATAACTTACCAAGAGAGATGTTCAACAAATTTCCAATTTCTTTCCAATCATTTAAGAAAAGGCTAGGAAAACAACAGATAGGGAATCTGCCACATGGGCGACTGCCGTAAATGCAGATCAATAGTGATTGATTGATTGATTGATTGATTGATTGATTGATTGATTGATTGATTAAAAATCCTTTGTATTACTTGGCGCCAAAATGACATGTTTCTGTACCATTTCGAGTTCTTAATCCAGCGTACCATGTAAACACGACTGCTCGTACACAAGACAGAAATGAAATGTGTTTTTTGGCTTTTCGTGTGTGTTATTTTCTTCACTCATATGTTTTCATTCACACTAACAATCTATTCAAACGTGTTGTTCAAGCGACAGTTCCATCCAAGGATACATCGAGATTCGGACTCCGATCTTACTCGAAGTAGTGCCAATTACAGTGAGTTACGTGTCTATTTGGATGTGCGTCGTCTGCGAGACGTTCTTCTCCTGTTCACATGATTATGAAATAGAATCCTGGCACAGACGATGGTCGACCATTATAGCAAGTCTGTTTAATTCGAGGGACCCATTCTATTCATTCTCTGATGTATTTGTTATGACTGCTTAATTTATTTCAGAATTTAATAGTCTATTATCGACAATGAATAGAACATTATTAATAAAATAGTTTTCTTAACACTGTAATAACACAACCATTCAGGGCATCGAAACAATCTGACCGAGTAAAGCAATTGCTTCACAAAGTCAAATAATAGGTAGATATTATACAATCATATTACTACATTTCAAAATATAATACCAGACTGCATTGTTGTAAGAAATTGCTAATTCTATCTTTGGTTAGAGACAACGAATAATTCATTTTTCATGAAGAAAACGTGCTAAAATATATCGAAAATAGTATTTTCCTCCACTTACAACTCGACGTTCTGTGGCTACCTGTACCAGAATGTTAACTAAGGAATTATATCAAGTTCGTGGATCATCTGAATTACTCCTCCCTAAAAGAGTGTACACTGGTTAGTTCTGCCTTCATATTTATCTGTTATATTAAAAAATTCCATGAAAATGTAAGAAAAACATAATTTTGCATTAATATCAGTGTTTAGTCTGGGTGTAATTATCTTTTAGGTGAGCTGAAATTTTCACGGGAGAAGTAGGCTATCGAGACCTTGAACTTTCAAAACAATTTAATGGAGAGGTAGCAAGGAAATTCCTCAACGGTTACAAATTTGAATTCTAAATAATTGAGTTTAGAAACGTTCAGTTATTGGAAAAATAATAATTCTTATTTAACAGTGATATTTATGTAATGTTTTTTCAAGGATTCTTTAAAGGTATGAAAGGATATAGCACAGTTTTGAAAGGACAGATCTCGTTCTTTCTTTGCAAAACCACGATCTCAACAGAATATAGTGTTTATATAGAGGAGAGTCGTATAATATGGAATACCATTTACTTTTGGCAGTATAACTTCTTGACGAAACCAGTTATGAAATATTTAAAAAATATGGTTTGAAAATTCAAATAATTAGCCAAGATTCTTTGTATTTTTAAATTGTAAATTTTTAATGTCTTGACGTCAAAATTATTTCTTTCAAAAAGTTGCACTTGGTGGGTAATACGGAATAGTCGGCTAATATGGAATAGTAGGGTAAATAATATGTAAATTAAAATACAACTTCAGTAAATTCATTCAGTTATATTTAAGGAACGTTCTTACAGGTGGACGAACAGACATTTTAAAAATCGAAAGAATAAAATTGGTAATTAACTTAAATGATAATCTGTATACACTAATTATTCAGTGTTTTCTCTTTACAGTCACTTGTTCATTCAGTGACAAAAGTCAGAGATGCAGAAACTGAGGTCTATACGTAATTAAATGTTTTTATATACCAGGATTAATGCAATTAATTTTAATTAATTTTAAACGTCATTTTACTTTGAAACTAAAACAGTCCATATATCCCGACACACCATGTTTGAATTAAAGGATTCGTCATGCCCTAAACTTTTGCACAACAAGGAAGTTACACTGGTGTAGCAAAATAAGCAACTCTTGTACAATATGTAACATTGGATTTCCCAGGACTAAACTCAGTTTTGTAATTAATACAAGCTTTAAAAGAATTACCTGCAAATGCTTTTCAAATATGAAAAACAAATATTCTTGCTCCACGCACTAACCTCACTCACGAGCATGTCGAAACTTGTGATCTTCAGACACATTACAAGGATAAATAAGTCCAGAACGTGTACAAGTGATTTGAAAATATAGAAATTGCACTATCAGTATAAGGTTTCATCTTTAGCATAATGAGAGAAAGGTAGTGTTCTTTGTGTGCAGTCGAACAGGTGGTATAGTGAACATTGTGAGCTGTAACTTTCACAAACACAGTCACTGGATATCTGGTGAAAACCTTTCTTATTAAAAATACGGTGATGAAAGCCGTGACTTGCTTCTCCCGTGTAGAGGTGACGTAGCTCAAAATTACCTGCTTTCCATTCATCATTGTTCATGGCGGGAGTATTAAAGAATTCTGGGTCTATTTCTGCAGTTTTCTGGAGTCGTTCGTCAAGAAACCTTTTTGTAACTGAGGTTGGTGTCAGATTATAAGTTGTCATCAGGTATTCTATAAAGGAAGACGCTCCTGCTAGCTGGTATACAAGTCGATTTGGTGAAAACTTTGCAGAGTGCTGTTTTCATGTATCTGACGTTAGTTCTGTCTTAAAGTTTTCAGATTTCGGTACTGGTGCAACTTTCAGCTTAAATAATGACATTGCTGTTCTTATTAGGGGCGTACGCAGAGGAGGAGGATAGGGGGGATAATCCCACCAAATTATTTTGAAGTTCAGAACTTGTGGTTAATTGTGGCATCCATGTAAATTAAGATTGTAGGTTTTGTTTTATTTTGAACTACGTATTTGCCAGCAATGTGTTGATGCTTCCATAAATAAATAAATATATGTTTTTCTTCTAAAAACAATCGTCCTAAACCAGTGGACTTTATTTCTGGACTTAATATTTTGCGACAGTGATATGTTCCCAACAATACATCATCCCGTAATTAAGGCCACGGCCGATTCCTTCTCACTCCTAGGCCTTCCCCATCCCATCGTCACCATAAGACCTATCTGTGTCGGTGCGACGTAACGCAAAGTAGCCTATTCGGTGAGACATGAAGTAATTTGTAAACATATATAGTACACACCGATATTTATAATATGTGCTTAATCATTAATATAGCAGATTATTTATTAGTATTGAAACATGAAATGAAATGGCGTATGGCTTTTGGTGCCGGGAGTGTCCGAGGACAAGTTCGGCTCGCCAGATGCAGGTCATTTGATCTGACACCAATAGGTGACCTGCGCGTCATGAGGATGAAATGATAATGAAGACGACACATACACCCAGCCCCCGTGCCAGCGGAATTAACCAATTATGGTTAAAATTTCCGACCCTGCCGGGAATCTAACCCGGGACCCCTGTGACCGAAGGTCAGAACGCTAACCATTTGGCCATGGAGCCGGACAGTTATTATTAATACAACATTATAGCACTGAGATCAAGTAGGAGTGACGCTCTGTAAGTGGGATAAAGAAATCCTGCCTTCTTTCCTGGCCTCAGGCCTCAGGCGGTTATCACTAACGTAGAATCAGGCCAGTTTTACGACCGGATGCCCTTCCTGACGCCAAACATATGTGGAGGGATGTATTTACTACTGCGTGTTTCTGTGACGGTTAGAACTGCGATGTGCTGAATGTAAATGAAGATGTGTTTTATGTAGAGTGCAAATACTCAGTCCCCGAGCTAAGATCCCCGGCCCAACCAGGAATTGAAACGGGGGCCCTTAGAACCAACAGCCACTACGATGACCAAGGAACCGAACAAAGAAACCCTATTGTGTGCAATAAATAAATACATACATAAATAAATAAATAAATAAATAAATAAATAAATAAATAAATAAATAAATAAATAAATAAATAGGCCTACATCGAAAAATGATTGTCAACCATTAGTTTGTCAGTTTATATTTAATGTTCGAGGTTTGTAATCCTTATGTCCAAGAAATGTGCGATGACATACTTGTACGCTCTTAGCAACTAGGCCTACAACCTTGGTCACCTTTCATGGTTAGCAGCAGAGCAGGTGCACCCCAAACTGAGGATAGAGATGCTTTGGGGTTAAGATTGTTACATGGCGGGTCAGGGTGGTTCTGATTTTGTGTGGCATTGAAACGTCGGCCATATCTCGTCTTATTTCCGCAATGAATCCGGTCAAGGGTTAATAATGACCACTTAGGAGGGTACCCAATCATTTTATATGAAGTCTCGAGGGCTTCATTTTAGGTCACTAGAACACATTAGGAGTCTCTTATTAAAAGGGTTGACGGATCAATAATTTTTAAATTTACTCACAGGGTGTACCGCAAATAGAGTATTAAGACCACTCTAATAACAGATATAGAAAAGGCGTGTAGAGAAACGTTAGTTCGTTATTGTATTGGGGGTTATTTTAAGGTCCAAAACGATTAGATTATCTGCCACCAAAATCTGTTATCGAGAAGATTATTTTTGTTGTCCAAAGAGTAACAACTCTTTTTAACACTTAACTGTACCAGAAGAGTGGTAGTGATTGTTGTTTTAAGAGGAAAAACAACTACGTAGGTAAACGTCCCCACTTCGGAGGAAAAATGGAGGAGGCCCGAACCTTCGAAGAATGAAGTTATCGGCAAAAGGAGTTGAAGGGCCACGATGGGCTTGAAAATGGAAGACTTCATAGGCCTCACAAATTATACTGTCGGGGTCAGAAGAGAACACGAGTTGGCCAAGCGAGATCGAATATAAAAGATGAGAGGTGGTGGTGAATATTGTTTTAAGAGGAAGTGCATCTAGGAAACCATCCTCTCTTAACAATAAATAGAAAGGAAAAGGAACCATTTCGAAGAATGAAAGCATCGGAAAAAAGAGAAGGACCTCGAAGAGTGTGAAAATGGAAAATTCCTAGGTTTTGTAAACCGAATACCATCGGGGTCGGACGATAAGAAAAAGTTGACCAAGGGAGGTCTGATAGGAACGTTCAAAGTGACGAAACTGGAAGTAATGTCAGATTTAGGTTGGGTCCCCAAGATCGTCAACCCATTCTCCCAAGTTGAGAGCCCCTGAGGCTCACCTCATTTAGTCGTCTCTCACGACAGTCAGGAGGGACCGTGGATGTATTCCACTATCCCCACCCACAGGGGTTGTCAACCTAATATATTACAAATAAAAAATAAGTCGGGCAATTCTCGATTATTTTCAGCATTTTTGTCATTTCCTACATTCATTCACTCCACAAATTTTCAGTTCCGAAATTTGTGCCAACGATGTCGTCTTCAGATTTATTTTTAGAACTAAACAATTGTAAAAAGAGGTTGTAAACGCTGCCAAGTAATTTGTGTAATTCCACCACACTTCCCGAGATGTATTGAGAAGCATTATTTTGTGTAAAATCTCTTAGGACATATTTGTAGTTAAAATGATTAAGGCAAAATTGTCTTCTTTATTAAATTATTATAATTAACTTATTTGGGTCGCTTCTTTATCAGCAGTCGTACTTTCTTGAAGTGTATTAAATTTCACTAACCTGCCTTTGACAGGATCAAGTGACAAGGAACATTTTCGCAAACAAATCCACGTGTTCCAGTTTGATTTTGCTGCCACAAGTCTGATATTGATTCCTTGTTGAATTCACAGTTTCCCGCATGAAATCAAAACACTTAAACCTTAAAACGGGTCAAAATCAGCTTCATGGAGATTTCCCAAAGAAATGCAATGCAAAGTTATGTTTTATTTTCCCATCGATGTACTTCATTTTTGGGCCCTTTACCTGTTGGTTTTAATTCAAATAACACGATGGGGTTTGTAATGTTAACGTATTTAACGTATTTAGTCGTAATAATAATAATAATAATAATAATAATAATAATATAATAATAATAATAATAATAATAATAATAACTGAACCATGAGTTAGGCCGCTCCGGCTATTCAAATCGTCCGCCGGCTCTACTGTAGAGTTCCCTACTTCTAAATTCATGAACTACCGGTCGGAAGGAGTTTCAACTTTTAGGAAGAGATATCTCTACGGGTGCTGCACGAACGCCGTCTAGTATACTAGAGAAGGAAAAGAAAGGGAAGACTTTATTTAACATGAAGAAATGTTGTTTTTGTGAGTTTGATCATGTAGTATATACGCCTTGTGTATGTTGGTACCCCTGCTAGTAAAGTGTTCTCCAATCATATTGCTCCTCTCCTAAAAACCTACTCCAATCATCGTCTTCTCTTTTCCTTCTCGTATATTCGACTCTTAAGCTATTGAAGGGCGGATTTTTGCTGTATTCTGGGTCTTGTCTGGCAGCGGTGTAACTTGTGCTTAGCATCCGAGAGGGGGATTCGGCTAAAGTAAGAATGGAGGGACAAGGTAGGCAGAATACCAAATACGTGATTTACCTGTGTGTGTGAGTTTCCGTTCATCTTTAAATTTTTATATATATGATCTTTTCAGGTAACTTTAACTTCTATGTAGGCTTCCATTCTACGTCTTTGGACTTCGAATTTTACCCTGATAGGTCTTTGAAAAATACAAGGAAGCACGAGTGATGAACCCTCGTTAAACTTCCTCTCAGCTTAAAATTGGGTGACTTTTCTAACCGTTAAAATGAATTTTCTTCTTTTTTTTACAATTTGCTTTTCGTCAACGGACACAGATAGGTGCTATGGGAACGATGAGATAGGGAAGGGCCACGAGTGGGAAGGAAGCGGCCGTAGCCTGGTGTGAAAATGGGAAACCACGCAATTTCCTCATTTCGGATTTAATTTTTCCATAATTTCGTCATCTAGTAGTATGGAATTGCCTCTGCTTCGTGGGGCCTTATGCCCAATTACGTAACTGCGAATGTTTTCTGGAGTGCCCGTGTTTTGTCTCCATTCATTTTGGTTTTCGGTCCTATGTGCATTTAACCTTGATTGTTCTCATTTCACTTTAGTGGCCGTGTAGCGTGGGCCTTCTGCTCCTGTTCCCTACTGATCTGTATCCCCCTGTAGTGTATTAACGAGTGTATTATTGCTTTTCAAGCAACGTGCGTTGTTTTTTCACTTGGTACTGTAATCTCTTGGCCCATTTGAGGGCATTATGCAAATTGAATTCCTGGCTTCGCGACCCTTATAAAATTTTGTTAAATCGACTTCTGGGTTTGAGACCCTTGCCTTGTAAATTTAGTAAATGAAATTACTGGGTCCGAGACCCACCTGGTAAAGTGTATCAGAAGCAACGGCTTCCTTGTTGACGGGTATTTAACATGCCCTTTTGTAAACTGTACTTGTAAGTCAACCTCTTATGTAATAGTATGTAAGATTTATTTTCCTGTAAGTGTATGAGCTTCTGTGTTAGTGTGGTGTAGATAATTCTGAGCTGTTGAGCTCTTTCATGTAACTGTTCTCAGAGCATTCGAGCTCTCTTTGAGATAGAGTTGACGAGCTCTTATTTGATGTTTGAATACTCACCTTGTAATGTTACTGAGCCTTGCGCTGTTGTTGTTGTTTCCTGAGCTTCCAGCTCAATTCGATATTGTCTTTTAAATCCTTATAGCGTTATTTAAAAGTTATTCTGTTGGAGAGAAAGAAACTATAAATATCTCAGATTTTAACAGGTTTTCTTGAACTATAATGTTGCTTTGTCCTCCCGTTCACCTCTCACGCTTCATTCCACCTGCAAACTACGGAAAATTCCGTATTATGAGGATGATTATTATTATTGTTACAGTGATACCGTGGTGGTCAGAGATGAAAGAAGGTGCGAGCATGAATGGGCGGATAGAGAGAAGATCGAATTTTAATTAAAAAATTTAAAATTAGTAATTTTATTTCTTCCTTTTTCCATTTTTTTCAAATTTTAAACGTTTCTAAGCTATAAAAATATTCAGGTACAGAAGTCTAGTTCGTGAGCTTGAGAAACAATGTTAGAAACTCCTAGAACAACATTAAACAACAAATTGAGCTTGAAGCTCCCCAGTTACAAATTTTACAAGAGCACTACTGCTCCCCTCAATCAATACCCAAGGTGACTGAGTTCCAGAATTTACAATAGTTGAAAAAGAGCGTCTTTGCTCCACACAATCACACTCTGGGAGACTATTCTCCAACATTTACAAGTTCCAAGCCTATTAAAGGCACAACCTACATTGAACAAAAACCAAAAGTAGACACTGTCTTATTTGCTCAACAGTCAAATTACATAGGAAAATAGAATGAAAATAGTGAACTTTAACAGGGGCAATAAGTGCCCATTCTACCTGGCCTTAGTTAAAAAGTAAAGGTTAAAGTTACTGGACGAAAATCAAAATGTTAAAAGGCGAACATTTGCACTCCTTTGGAATTCACCAGAACATCATTGAAACCATATGTGGTCTTAGGGCCCGAAGTTACAGAGGCTAAGCCTATACTACGGAGGTGACTAGATGGAGAGAGAGTTTTAATTTACAAAATTAAGAGGTAGATTTTAAATATTACAAAATCATAGTCACCTCAATATCAAGTTGAAAGGGAATACAAGAGGGTTCTCACTCTTTATTCCCTAAGTTCGGTTAAGTTCTTTAGACTGGTTTGAAAGGTTACATCTAGAAATGGAAGTTTGCATTGCTAAAGAATTTTGAAACCTTCTCCTCGAACTCGCTTTCTGAGACTATTACATGCTTACAAAATATCTGCCATTACCTTGAGCTGGCGGACCTTTCGGAGATGGCCGAGGCAAGCCCTCCCCTGCCTCCTGTACTAACACACTCTACTGCTGGACTGGAGCGATCAAAGACAATATGGCCTGAACGGTCCCAGCTTTCATAGCGGAGAGGATTGTTCCAGATTTCTCTGGGCCGAAGCCCAGATACACCCAATATTTCTATTGGTTAACTTAATGAACATAAAAATTTTCTCATTGCTGAATTAAATGAATGTACCAAATTCCCTATTGGCTACAATTAAGTTGGCGGGAAGAGAGAGAAATATTGATAACTTTAGAACACCAAAAACAATCGTCGACAAACAATACAGTATTACCAACTAATGACGACCAAATTTCTTCCAAAATTTAATTGTCCATTCTCTCATAAGAGGGAGCACCTAGTATGACATTAGAGACCTCTGTCGAAGAAAGTTCACAGTTCTTCTACCACATAGTTTGAAGTACAAGTTACAGATGGTCTTCTAAAAGGCGCTTATTTTAAATGCACGGGGCAGGTGTACCTCAGATACAGACCTCCATCCCCTAAGGTTCTTCCACGGTTGACACAGTTTTGAAATTGTACGTTTCAAAAAATTTTGAATTTGAAGAGTGAAGTCAGAAAGTTTCTTGATGGAGAGTTCATTTGTAGGTTATTACACCGCAAATAAGTCTTGAAGTGTTTATGAAGTCGTAGAAGTCCGGTAATTACTGTCTGTTGAAGCTTGACGGCAAGAGCAGCCGCCACTGCCAATGTCAGGGTGGGGCCCCCGGGCCCCTCAAGTGCCCTCAGATACTTTTCTCTCGCTACCTTGAGAGGGGTAGCCATGATGATGGTCGCCACGGACCAAGTATTGAAAAATGGCCCCATGATGAAGAAGGCGGTTGGGGCACCGCACCTCAGCCCGTAACACTAATGATGGTCCTCCAGTTTGCCGTCGTGCAGGAGACTGGACCAGAGCGGGGTGGGCCCTTACCCCGCGCCAGCATCACTTGCCAGTTGTTGTAACACGGCCTCAGATGACAATTAGGCACTGGCGGAATAATTTTCTGGGCGACAGTGACTGTTTTTATGGAGAGAGTTGTTTTATATTTGGCGATGGTGGTGCAGATAAGGCGGGCGGCATTGAGGGTGAGTGTGTGGAATGCAGGCTCGGTTTTGGAGGTAGGGGAAAGCTAATGGCAGACCGGAAACGGAAGAAAAAACAAAATATTTCTAAAGGGGAAGGTTCGTACAAAGGTTCGTACAAAGGTGGTACCTACATAAAAAAGGAATACCATAGATGGATATTAACAGGGCAGAAGGCCTTAACATTCAACTTATATATATGAAAGTTTAAAATTCTGAGCTCTTTAGTAAGAAATATGATTACATTTGCAATGCCTTGACTTGGTGGCCTACTCTGAACAATGGATCTGTCATACAGGTTTTTCTTGTGACGAATGAATCCTAAAATTTTTTTCGGTGTCTGGATTGCTCACCAGAAGGGTGATCGGCTTTAAGAGATCCAAAATATTGCACGGTCTATGAAATATGGGGCAAGCTTGCCTGCAGGAACGAAACTTTTCACCATGACCTGATCTCCAACCTTTAAAATGGTAGGTCTCCGTCCACGATCATATCACTCTTTAACTTTCTCATGAAAGGCCTTCAAGTTACTCTTGGCCTTCTTCCACAGGTCCCTGATATTATCGAGATCTATTGTCTCTGGCAAAATCTCGTTTATGGGCCATAGATTAAACAACGGCGTATTAGGAACAAACTTGAACATGAGAGAGGCAGGCGTAAACTTGTGTGATTCGTGAACAGCCGCATTTAGCGGAAAGGATAAATATGCAGAGAAGTATTCCACCTAGAATGGTCTTCATGATGAAAAGCGATCAAAGCCGATCGAAAATTACGTTAACCCGCTCAGAAAGAGTTGGTTGTGGGTAGTAAGCAGATGTGACATGTGAGATAGATAAGTCAATACAAAATTTTGGGAAGAAATTGGAGGTGAATGACTTGGCATTATCGGAGACTATGTATTGACAAGGACCAAAAGAAGCGAAAATAATATTAAGAAAGAAACGGTAGACTGAGCGGTGGCTAGCTCTGGTGAAACTTTCTACACACACGAGGATGCATTTGTTCCCGTTCCCCTTAGATTGAGGGAAGGGTCCGACGTAATCTATATACAAGCGCTCAATAGGCCAAGATGTTCGATGAGATGACAATATAAGCAAGCAAGATTTACAGGCTTTAACCATTTCTCTGATTTCGCAGTCCATACTCATCCAGATGAACATTTCTTTGATTTTTTCTCTGGTTTTGATGATGCCTAAATGTCCCCCCTAAAGGGGTCTCACAATAATATTTGAAGATCATAGGCGCAAGGACGACTGGAACTTCTACTTTCATCGTCTGATCATGCATCGAAGGGCAACACAGAACCCCATTCCATCAGAATATAAGGGACAACATGTTCCCCAGAAAAAGGGTTTCCATAATATGGAGCCAGCACTGGATCTTTCCGTTGATATTTCTCGATATCACGGAATAACATAGGGGCATCAGTCAAAATTGCACCAACACAAGAAGGTATGGACATAGAAGGAGACGAACGTTCCTCCTGATAATGGACTCAACGTCACCAAAATACATGCGCTTAACCCATCCGCGACCACATTCTCTGATCCCATAATGTGTCGCACGTCAAATTGAAAAGCCGCAATACGGATAGTCCAACGGGCGATACATCCTGTACGACGGGACCTAGCTAAAATCCAACTTAGAGCCCGATTGTCCGTTACTAGCTCAAATTTAACACGTTCCAGATACAGACGGAACTTCTCCAAGCAAACAGGACTGCGAGTACTTCTAATTCATAGATTGAGTACTTAGCTTCTTAAGCCGATAAGGTTCTAGACGCATAGGCGATAGGCCGCTTTCCGAGTTCTCTTTCTTGAAGAAGGACAGAAGCAACTGCAGATGAAGAGGCATCGGTTTGAACTATGAATCATACATACATACATACATACATACATACATACATACATACATTATCATTATAGACTGTTATGCCTTTCAGCGTTCAGTCTGCAAGCCTCTGTGAATTTAATAAACGTCGCCACAATCCTCGATTTGCAACTAGTGTTGTGGCCTCATTTAGTTCTATACCTCTTATCTTTAAATCGTTAGAAACCGAGTCTAACCATCGTCGTCTTGGTCTCCCTCTACTTCTCTTACCCTCCATAGCAGAGTCCATTATTCTCCTAGGTAACCTATCCTCCTCCATTCGCCTCACATGACTCCACCACCGAAGCCGGTTTATGCGTACAGCTTCATCCATCGAGTTCATTCCTAAATTACCCTTTATCTCCTCATTCCGAGTACCCTCCTGCCATTGTTCCCACCTGTTTGTACAAGCAATCATTCTTGCTACTTTCATGTCTGTTACTTCTAACTTATGAATAAGATATCCCGAGTCCACCCAGATTTCGCTCCCGTAAAGCAAAGTTGGTCTGAAAACAGACCGATGTAAAGATAGTTTCGTCTCGGAGCTGACTTCCTTCTTACAGAATACTGTTGATCGTAACTGCGAGCTCACTGCATTAGCTTTACGACACCTTGATTCAATCTCACTTAGTATATTACCATCCTGGGAGAACACACAACCTAAATACTTGAAATTATCGACCTGTTCTAGCCTTGTATCACCAGTCTGACATTTAATTCTGTTGAATTTCTTACCTACTGACATCAATTTAGACTTCGAGAGGCTAATTTTCATACCATTCTCATTCCACCTATTTTCAAGTTCCACGATAGTATACTGTAGGCTTTCGGCACAATCTGCCATTAAGACCAAGTCGTCAGCATAGGCCAGACTGCTTACTACATTTCCACCTAACTGAATCCCTCCTTGCCATTTTATACCTTTCAGCAGAAGTTCCATGTAAACTACAAACAGCAAAGGTGAATGATTACAGCCTTGTCTAACCCCTGTAAGTACCCTGAACCAAGAACTCATTCTACCATCAATTCTCACCGAAGCCCAATTGTCAACATAAATGCCTTCGATTGCTTTTAATATTCTGCCTTTAATTCCATAGTCCCCCAGTATGGCGAACATCTTTTCCCTCGGTACCCTGTCATATGCTTTCTCTAGATCTACGAAACATAAACATAACTGCCTATTCCTCTCGTAGCATTTTTCAATTACCTGGCGCATGCTAAAAATCTGATCCTGACAGCCTCTCTGTGGCCTGAAACCACACTGGTTTTCATCCAGCTTCCTCTCAACGACTGCTCGCACCCTCCCTTCCAGGATGCCAGTGAATACTTTGCCTGGTATACTAATCAATGAGATACCTCGATAGTTGTTGCAATCCTTCCTGTTCCCTTGCTTATAGATAGGTGCGATTACTGCTTTTGCCCGATCTGAAGGTACCTTACCAACACTCCATGCTAATTTTACCACTCTATGAAGCCATTTCATCCCTGCCTTCCCACTATACTTCACCATTTCAGGTCTAATTTCATCTATTCCTGCTGCCTTATGACAATGGAGTTTATTTACCATCCTTTCCACTTCCTCAAGCATAATTTCACCATCATCATTTTCCTCCTCCCCATGAGCTTGGCTGTTTGCAACACCACCAGGATGATTTCCTTTTACATTGAGAAGATGTTCAAAATATTCCCTCCACCTCTCCAGTGATTCCCTGGGATCTATTATGAGTTCACCTGAATTACTCAAAACACTGTTCATTTCCTTTTTCCCTCCCTTCCTAGGATTCTTTATTACTGTCCAGAAAGTTTTCCCTGCTGCTTGACCTAGCCTTTCCAGGTTGTTACCAAAATCTTCCCACGACTTCCTTTTGGATTCAACAACTATTTGTTTCGCTCTGTTTCTTTCATCTACATACAACTCCCTGTCTGCCTCGGCCCTTGTTTCGAGCCATTTCTGATAAGCCTTCTTTTTACGTTTACAAGCTGCTCTCACTTCATCATTCCACCAAGATGTTCGCCTTTTCCCATCTTTACACACAGTTGTTCCTAGGCATTCCCTTGCTGTTTCTACTACAACATCCCTGTATGCCACCCATTCACTTTCTATATCCTGAACCTGCTCACTGTCTACTGTTCGAAACTTCTCACTAATCATATCCATGTACTTCTGTCTAATTTCCTCATCCTGGAGATTTTCTACCCTTATTCGTTTGCAGACAGATTTCACTTTCTCTACCTTAGGCCTAGAGATACTTAGTTCACTACAGATCAGATAGTGGTCTGTATCATCGAAAAATCCCCGGAAAACTCGTACATTCCTAACAGATTTCTTGAATTCGAAGTCTGTTAAGATAAAGTCTATTATGGATCTGGTACCCCTAGCCTCCCATGTGTAGCGGTGAATAGCCTTATGCTTGAAGAATGTATTCGTAATAGCTAAACCCATACTAGCACAGAAGTCCAGCAAACGCTTCCCATTCCCATTAGCTTCCATATCTTCCCCACATTTGCCAATCACCCTTTCGTATCCTTCAGTTCTATTCCCAACTCTCGCATTGAAATCGCCCATTAGCACTATTCTATCCTTGCTGTTGACCCTGACCATGATGTCACTCAATGCTTCATAAAACTTGTCAACTTCATCCTCATCTGCACCCTCACATGGTGAATACACGGACACAATTCTAGTCCTAATTCCTCCAACAGACAAATCTACCCACATCATTCACTCATCTACGTGCCTAACAGAAACTATGTTCCGTGCAATGGTATTCCTGATAAAGAGCCCTACCCCAGACTCTGCCCTTCCCTTTCTAACACCCGTCAAGTACACTTTATAATCTCCTATCTCTTCCTCGTTATCTCCCCTTACCCGAGTATCACTTACTCCTAGCACATCTAGATGCATCCTCTTTGCTGACTCAGCCAGTTCTACTTTCTTTCTTCCATAAGCCCCATTAATATTGATAGCTCCTCATCGAATTCCATTTCGTTCGCCAAGTTGTTTCCAAGGAGTCCCTCGCCTGTCAAATGGGAGTGGGACTCCATTACTCCCATAGGTCCGAGGCTTGCTTAAAATGTTCTGAGCTCGGTCGATTCATGAAGCAGGATGCTACCCTACTTGCACATAGTCCAAGTGAGGATCTCTCCTATAACGGGTTATGGACCACCGGTGGATTGTATAGTCCTAGCCGCCTGAGCACAAGGAAGGCCAGGACTCAGAATATGTCCGAGACGCCCACTCCCATTCCATAGCAACTGGTATCCCGACTCTCAGGACCACTTACTAGGCCACTCAGCCGTTGCCCATGGTTCACGAACTAGGACGTGACTACAGTAACCCACAAACATGAACCTTTGAACTATGAATTTCTTAGAGAAATCTGGCATAGCTAAGGTTGGGGCGTTACAGAAAGCTAATTTAAAATCTTCTAACGCAGCTTGCTGTGATGGCCCCCATTCAAACTTGACATCTTTCCTACGAAGTAGGTTTAGGTGCACCGCCCTGTTAGTGATGTTGGGAATAAATTTCCGGAAGAAATTCACCATGCCAATGAATCTAGCTATTCCTTTAACGCCCTTAGGAGGCTTGAAGTTACAAATAGCCTGCGTTCTAGAATGGTCGAGAGAAATTCCATCGGTCGACACAATATACGCTAAGAAAGTCATAGAAGGCTTAGCAAAAGCTACCTTGGATAATTTAACTGTCAGCCCAGCCTTACGAAAGCAATTTAGGACTTCCCTAAGATGATCTAAGTATTCTTCAAAGGTTTCAGAAAACACCACGACATCGTCAAGGTAATTGTAAAGATATTCAAATTTGATGGTAAGAACAGCCGCGCCCGTGGGAAGCACGAAAGGAACGCGCTTGTATTCGTACAAGTTCCAGCCGGTAGCGAAAGCCGTCAGATGTTTGGATTCTTCCACCAGAAGTATCTGATTATACGCTTCATTAAGATCTAGGATGGTGAAGAACTTTATAAAACCTTGAAAAACATCAATGAAGATCAGTAAGGGGCACTGATTGTAATACGATCTTACAGTTTAACACCCAGTAATCAATGGCAGGCCTGAAACCACCTTGGGATTTTGGTATGAGAAAAATGGGAGATGAAGATGCCGACTTTGAAGGTCGAATAATGCCATCCTTCAACATTTGATCGATGATCTCCTTAAGAGCCTTCATCTTAGGTGGGGATGGTCAATATGGAGGAAACCTTACAGGGATTGAACCAGTTACCTCAATCTTATATTCAGTTAGGTCAGTGACGCCAAGGGTTTCCGAAAATATATCTGGAAAAGACTGACATAACGTTCGAATACTATCAGCCTGATCCTCAGGTAGATGTCTAAGATCTAACGACATCTCAGTCTGGGTAGGCGAAATAGAGGAAGACGAAGCGCAATTAAATTTTAAAAGAGGAATTTTTAAGGTAGTATTAAATTTGAATGTGCAAGTGATAAAGCAGGAGACCAGAATGCAACATAAAGTCTGCCCCAATATTACACGGCAGTTTTACAATTTGCTTTAATTCACACCGAAACAGATGGGTGTTATGGCTGCGATGGGATCGGGAAGGCCTAGGAGAGGGAAGGAAACGGCTGTGACCTTAAATAAGGTACAGCCCCAGTATTTGGCTGGTGTGAAAATGTGGTGTTACGGGTAAGCATCTTCAGGGCTGCCGACAGTGGGGTTCGTACCCACTATCTCCCAGATGCAATCTCAGAGCTGTGCGCCCCTAACCGCACGGCCTACTCGCCCGGTGTACGAAAATTGGAAGATAAGTAAGTAGGAGAGTTCGTCGAGAGCACTTGGTAAACAAGTGTCATTAGGTGAAAATTCCTTTGTTCATTTATGCGTAGCCATCTCAATATTTTGAAATATGGTGTAACATGAGCGTCATGTCGCGGTTTGAATGCTTTTCATATGCATGAGTTTTGTGCTCGTTGGAGTTTCAAAGGTTGTTCAGCATTTAGATTGACTAGTATCGTGTCACAGTAGTCTGAAATTGGGAATAGTAGTGCTTGGATTAATTTTAATGTAAGGTTTAGAGGAAAAGCATTCTTGTGACATTTCAGAGGATATTGATGATGATTGGAGGAGGGTTATTAGTGTAATGATTTAGAGTTTCCTTTGATAATAATTTGTGTTTTACGAGGCTTTAGGATTAAGTGGTTGTTTTTAGAATAGAGGTAAGCCTTTCAGTATCTGAATTAGTGTGCTGAACTGTTTCATTTCCTGTAAATTGTTCATAGTGGTGTGTTTGTATATCTGCAGATCATCACAATATAACCGGTAGTTACAATACAGAAGTGTGGAGAATATTTCATTAATATGCAAGGCGAACAGTAGGGGCTCTAGAACAGACCCTTGAGAGATACCGGAAGATTTTACAGCCCATTGCGATATTTGTTTACCACTACGCGCTGGCGATGATTTGTAAGGTACGACTTGAAAAATTTAGGACTATCGAGCGGATGTGCAGAGAGTGGAATTTGGATGGCAGTATATCTATATTTACCGTGTCAAACGCACTACTAATGCCAAGGAGTGTCAGTATCGTCACCTGCCGTTTGTCCATTGCTAGTCTTATGTCATCTGTTACCCGAAGAAGGGCAGTCGTTGTACTGTGTCCCTTTCTGAAGCCGGATTGCAATGGGTCAAAAATAAAATGACTTTTTAAGAATTCTACTAGCTGCCCGTGTACAACTCGTTCAACAACTTTCGAGAGAAGGGGGTAGAATCGAAATAGGTCGGTAATCAGATGGCGCATTTGCCGTGGTTTGCTTTAATATTGGGCTTACTATTATAGAGCATCCTTCCATGCAGTTGGATACGTCCCTGTGGTGAGACAGTAGTTTACAATGTGGGTAATAATTGGTAGAACAGCGCCAATAACGTTTTTTACAAAGGCTATTGATATGTTATCTGCTCCTTTAGCATGTGACTTAACCGAATTAAAAATACGCTTTACACCATTTACACTGACAGGGTGAAAAGAGAAATTATGTTCGTTTTTGTAGGGTCACTGATTCTTTTATTTAGATGGATATGATTTTGAGGTTGAGATTCCTTTATTGGGTTACGAAGTGAGAGTTAAGTGTATCGAGAGATACAGTATATTTGGCACATGAGGCTTTTGGCATTTTCCAACTCCCATAGCTAGAAGTCATTTACTTACACTTACCAGAGGAAAAGTGTTAGAGCGTGAACGGAATAGTCTATTTTAGCTTTGTTGAAATTTAGGAAACACAACGTACAATGTATTTTGCATTGAGCGCATATCTTCGATATTTGGCCTCAAAATTTCGCCATGCAGTGACAACTATCCTTATTCGTGCGAATTTTATCAGATAAAATGCTTTCTCTTGTTTTGAAGTCACCGTCTTGTAAACAAAGGGTTATTAGCGTCAATACAGGTGGCCACAGATCTCATGTTCAAGAAAGAATTTAACGGTGTTCTCCTTTGCTTCATTCCATAAGACTGCTCCGTTAGTCTCGATATTACTCTGTTTGGACCATTTATTTTTAATAGCCCGTGCAGCTACGTTCCAACAAGTTAAATGCATAATAAAACCATTTTCCATTCCTTTTCCATCTATATTATTGCTAACGTCGTTTCTCTTGTTGTAATATTTGCTGTATGTATGGAGCTTGGTACTTCGTGTGTGTCCTACGTCCTGTACGACTATGTTTTCTGTACTGATGATGCATTTTTTGTAATTCAACTGAGGGAAAAGACGGGAAAAGAGTGCTCGTGGCCTAGACAAAATATAGAGGTGGATATCCACGGAATTTGGCCTAGATTGAACTATTTTTCAGCGTATCCTGACAACTATATAGCCTGAATACGAGTTTACCATCTTGTTGTTGGTGATTGTGATTGTTGCTTTGTGAGGAAGTACAACAAGACAACGATCCCTTGTTATCCCTAGAGCCCTGCGCGGATATACAAAATAGTATCTGCATGCGCACTTCCTTCATCCACACCCGCATCCGCGAATGGTTATCATCGGATGTTGTAAATATTTAACTAACCCAAGATATTGAAACGGATAGATCTGTTAACATAACACAATAGGCCCGATACGTGGCACCAGAACCCCTTCAGTCACAGGTTTATGAGCGAATTTCTCTTGCTACACCTACCGACGTATTGACCTTTGCTCCTTCCTTTCATTAATTGAGGGTAGGAGGCACTTAGGCTTAGGCTAGATTTACAGCTTTATGGTCTCAAGGCTCTTTCATGGTTTAATTTCAAGGTTTATTCATATGTTTTAGAATTTAGAAAAGTCTGAAAGAATTTATTTTCCTACTTAAAACGGGTCGTAAGTGAGCCAAGGGCCACGATGTTTGAATCGTGTGTTCGGCTTCTTGGTCCTTGCGACCGATTTAAGAGTAGGATGCCAGTGTCGGTTGAGTGTCTAAGGAGGATTCTAGATTTGGTGATCTTTACTATTTTGTTTACGTGAGATCTAATAAGCGGAATACAAAGTTTGGTTCACCCAGCTTACTTCCTCTTAAAAACGCAATCACTAACACGTCTCGCTAATTTGTACATAAATTAATGCGAATAAATAATGTCGTGGTCCTTGTTGATCTATAGTGGAAATATGTATTGCATCACTGCTCATTATTTCATACTTTTCTCTTTGACAACAAATGGCTTAAGGTACTAACTGCTGTATGTAAGTATTGTGCTTTATTATTTAGGTATTCTTGGCTTTGCTGTTTGATTCCCGTCTCTTATTTTTCAATTATACATTACTTTTCTTTATTGCCAAAGTTTTCACTTTACAGTGGATCGGTACAAAAAATTCATTTCTGGCAATGGGTTTCCTGGTCTCGCGCATCCGTGTTCTGATGCAGATCCATCAAATTTGTTTAAATATGCGTTCATAATTTTTCATTGTTCAATGTATTATTTAGCTCCCTCTATTTATTTATTTATTTATTTATTTATTCACGAAGCACAAGATACAGCTACACTGAGCAAATTTCACTTGCACTGTCAACAGACTATTTAACAAACGTAAAATTTTATAATAAAACATAAGAAACATAACAAAATATAACAAGATCAGGTACACAACCTACTAATAACGACTGTCCAAGTCGAAAACCGTGAGAATGTCCATGTTCATAGCCAAGTCGTCGTGGGTCAAGATGGCGGTATAATCCCTTCGCATCAACTTATCTTTAAGATATTATTTACACACCTCTCGAATACACTTTTATTTGATGCTAGATCAAGCTCTTGTCTCTTATTAATATTGTTAAAGAGTGTTGGGAGGCGGATTAGGAAAGATCGTTGAAGTATTGAGTGCTGAGTGTGGGGAATGTGGAGAAGGTCTTTGGTTCTGGTGGAGCGGGAGGGAACACGGATAGAGAAGAGTGAGACAAGATGTTCCGAGCGGTAATGTCCATTTAAGATCCCGTGAAGGAATCTCAGGTCAGCTACCTGTCGCCTGATGTGCAGCGGTGACATATTAATCGCCATTAATACCTGCTGCGTAGACAGATTTCTGAGCTTGGGGTTTCTGTTCCTTACAATTGCAGCAAAGAAGGACACTGCTCTGTCTAACTGCTTGGTATTGGAGGGGGAGGCTGTTGTCCAAATCGGAGAGCAGTAGTTTAAGAGAGGTTGAATGATCATGAGGAAGAAGTGACGAAGAGCAATGGGGTCAGAAATTTCTGTGAAGCGCTAGAGAATGCCTAGTAATTTCATAGCTTTGGTTGTATCAGTGGTAGATTGTTGGCTACGGATACCAAGATCGCGGGTTCAAATACGGCAGAGATTGTCGGATTTCTGAACAGTAGAAAAAATTCATTCCAGAGGTTGTCTGATTTCTGAAGGATAGAAAAGGAATCCAGTTCACACTCCATGTCGTGCGGCGTTGATATGTAAAGATCTCTCGTGACACATTTGGTGTTTACCCGACAAAATTAATTTAAACTCGGCCACAAAGGCCCTAGAGAGAGCCGGTTTACTCTGCTATCTATTAAGCCTAAATTAAAACGCCATACGATTATTATTATTATTATTATTATTATTATTATTATTATTGCCCGACTCGTTGGCTGAATGGTCAGCGTACTGGCCTTCGGTTCAGAGGGTCCCGGGTTCGATTCCCGGCCGGGTCGGGGATTTTAATCGCTTCTGATTAATTCTTCTGGCTCGGGGACTGGGTGTATATGTCCGTCCCAACACTTTCCTCATCATATTCAGACAACATACTACACTACCAACCACCACAGAAACACGCAATAGTGCTTACATCCCTCCATAGAGGGTTGGCGTCAGAAAGGGCATCCGGCCATAAAACAAGGCCAAATCCACATGTGCGACGCTGTTCGCACCCGCGACCCCACAGGTGTGGGAAAAGCGGCAGGAAAATAAGAAAGATTATTATTATTATTATTATTATTATTATTATTATTATTATTATTATTATTATTATTATTATTATTATTATTATTATTATTATTATTATACAATTCACTTTACGTCGCACCGACACAGATAGGTCTTATGGCGACGATGGGATAGGAAAAGGCTAGGAGTGGGAAGGAATTGGCCATGGTTTTAATTAAGGTACAGTCCTAGCTTTTGCCTGGTTGGTAAGGGCCACACCGTCAGTGTCCACCACTACTACGCAGAAATGTCTAGTGTTGCTGGATTAACGGCATTGGCCGGTTACACTGGGAGGATTTTGCCGCGGCGGCATATTTATCGTCGTCGACCCAGTAGTGGCAAATAGAGGTGAGTGGTAGCTTGCACACTGGGCGGAAGGAAAATTGTGCGGTAGATTTGCCCCTGGTGCTAGATGTGCAACCGCCTGTTGCTACTACTACGCGCGGTAGTTTTAACACCCATGTCCCGGTTGTGGCCCACGTGATCAAATGGGTGCTTGCTTGTTCAGCGGATTTTCAGCCACCTTGGATTGCAGTCTGCTTGGCCGATTGACGTGGTGTAGTTTAGAACTGTCTCGCTATCGCAACATGAGTGAAGTGATGATACACAATGAGTTCTTTATATCTTTGGTTGAACCAAGACCAGTCCTATGGGATAAAACATTGGACATTTACGTGGATCAAAAGGCTCTCAGGAATGCTTGGCGGGAAGCGTGCCTGGAAATTCGAAGGGACTCCGATGATAGACGATGAAGGAGAATTACGCTGTCGGTTATTGAAGCTATTTTAATATTAGACGATACCGTACTGTAGATACGTCATTTCCGATTTAATAGTAAATGGCCTCTGTCCACTTGTCTGTCCGTATAAAAGCGTAGGAGTGAAAAATGTATTTTGGCAAATAATTGATTAATAATCTGTACATTACTGTTTGCAATAGCCTACGTTTTAAATGGCGTGAAATATGTACTAATATATTAGAAACCGAGCTCGATAGCTGCAGTCGCTTAAGTGCGGCCAGTATCCAGTATTCGGGAGATAGTAGGTTCGAATCCCACTGTCGGCAGCCCTGAAGATGGTTTTCCGTGGTTTCCCATTTTCACACCAGGCAAATGCTGGGGCTGTTCCTTAATTAAGGCCACGGCCGCTTCCTTCCCACTCCTAGCCCTTTCCTGTCCCATCGTCGCCATAAGACCTATCCGTGTCGGTGCGACGTAAAGCAACTAGCACAATATATTAGAAAATACAAATTATAGCAAACAGAAATATAACGTCGGAATATATTTCAAAAGAAGCACACTTCTTATATCCAACTACTTGCAACGGAAATGAAAAGCAGCGGCGATTTTGCCGCTCAGTGTGCAAGCACGCCAGTTTCTTAGAGCGGCGACCGCGGCAAAATCCGCCCAGTGTGTAACCGGCCATACACTCCTCCATAATTATGCTAGAGCCCACACTGCGACTTCCGTCAGGGACCTTGTACAACCGCAGGGGTGGGAAATCTTCGAACACCTTCCTTATTTACCAAAGCCTCTGAGTGTGAAGGACTTTGCAGATAGGGTGGTCATTGTACATATTGACGCAACACCGCCGATGGCATTCAACGCCCTCCGCATCGTTGACAACGACGTGATGACTCCATCTAGGGATGCTATCAGTATAGAATACAAGTTTGTGTCAAGTTGGTGCCTAATACAATACAGCAGGCGCTCTTCCAACCGGCTCGTTCGGGGCCACTGCCGGATTAGCGATTTTTCCAGATTTTCAAACGTCAGGACTGTAGTTTTAATTTTGTCATGATAGCAACTGCGGTTTCTAAAGGGAAAACATAGAATAATACAAAGATAAATTTAAACATTGAATTTTTATTTAACTGAGCATTCTTGCATTAAAGAAGACCACACTAAAAAGAAACAAGTAATACAGTGCAGTGATATTTAAAAGAAGTTGTAATCAGCTGCTCTATGACAAGAAGAAATACACATAAGCGTTAGGCCGGTTACACACCGGCGGATTTTTTTCGAGCGGATAAATGAACGTCGCTGCCGTTCCAACAGTAGCCCATTGAAGTACATTACATAAAGCTTACACATTAGACGGGTGCCACTGGAGTCGACGGAAGTTTTACCGCCAGCCTTGAACTAGTGGCCTGCGTGACCAAATGTGCGTTTACTCACACAGCGGATTGTCTACCACCGTAGCTGCTAGCAGTGCGATTTGAATTTCACATTGGCAGAAATATATAGCGTGAACATCGTTTATATATCGTGAATATCGTACTCTATCATTTCGTAAAGATGAGTGACATTATTGATAATGAAAATCTCATTTCATTAATTGAAGCAAGACCTGTTCTATGGGATAAAATACTGGACAGTTTCAACGACCGAAATGCTACGAGAAACGCTTGGCATGAAGTGTGCGTTGAATTTCGAAGCGACTTCGACTAGATGGAAGAAAATGAAAGGAACAATTTTGGTGAGTCCATATTCCTCTGATTATTCAAATAGTTCAAATGAAAACTTATTTCTGAGCACGCCGTTATTATTATTATTATTATTATTATTATTATTATTATTATTATTATTATTATTATTATTATTATTATTCAAAATTGGGAAATTGTCAAGTCAAAAATAGGATTTATAAATAAATAAATAAATAAATAAATAAATAAATAAATAAATAAATAAATAAATAAATAAATAAATAAATAAATAAATTTTGCTCATTGCAAATTGGAAGAAGAGGTTTATTTAAATATATAATTATATGCCAGGGTATTTTTATTGGGATTGTATCTTGTTGCTAGCGCTACGACAATAGTTTCCAATTAGTTTACAATTAGATAGGAATTATGACAATGAAAAACTTTCAAAAATATCCTTACACCTTGGACATCTGCCAGGAAACCCTTCCTACACTTGAAACAAAATATCTACATAGAATGTTTCTCACATCGTTTGCTTTGAGGCATTCTCTTGTAGTGTTCTCTCCTGGTAAATCTTCCATTCCTACAATTAATGTTGTATTCTCAAAAATGTAACCATCTCTATCCCTGACATAATTATGAAGAATAATGCAGGCTTTAATAATATCATTAGCAAATTGTGGTTGAACATTGAAGGGTCGATGGAATATTCTCCATTTGTTGCTGAGGATACCGAAAGCACATTCTATGTATCTTCTTGCTCGGCACAACCGATAGTTGAAGATTCTCTTTTCGTCTGTTAAATGTTTCCCAGAATAAGGCCTTAGGAAATGTTTGTGTAGCCCAAATGCTGCATCAAAAACAAAAACGTATGCCACTTTCGGACTTCCTGTGCCTGGTAGACACTTTTAATCAGGTAGAGTTTTTGAACTACTTTCTATTGATTTCCACAGCTGAGTCTGTTTAAAGATCGATGAGTCACAGTCCTTACCTTAACTACCAACATGCACGAAACAAATCGGTACTTACTATCTGCAATGCCCATTAACACAATTGAATGGTAGTCTTAATAATTAAAATACATAGATCCACTTTTTATTGGACTCACGATGCGGGCGTGTTTCCCATCTACTGCCCCTACACAATGGGGAAAGTTTTCTTTGTGTTCAAATCCATTTGCTACTGATTCCCACGTTTCTTTTGTAAGGAGAGGTATGCACTCACTTCTCATAACCTCCCACACTGCTTGACAAACATCTTTAACTAACACCCTTGCTGTTGAGACTCCCACTCTGTTGGACTAATGAAGGTCGGTGAAAGTGCATCCACTTGCTAGGTAACTGAAAATTAAAAAAAACAATTACAGTGTCAGTTAGAGGGTAGGCTACATTTTTTTTTTTTTGCATGTAAGGAAGTTATGAAACGTTGGAGACATCTAGGTGATGCCTTCGCCAAGGCTGAATGAAAAGCATACTAGAGGCAAGAAAATTACTGGCCCACAAGCTACCAAGATACGAAAATACATATTCATTGACGAACAGCAGTTCTTAAAGAAAATATTCTAAGACGCAGACAGCACAGAGAGTTTCATTGTAGAAGAAGAGAACAATGACGGCACGTCGGAACAAGCAGATAACACAGTACAAGAAGAAGACCTAAGTAATGCAACAAAGGAAACAGCACTTCCTAGTGAACCACGGAGGAAACACAAGAAAAAGGATGAAGTAGATTTGGAAATTTTAAAGGCGTTAGACAAAAAATTTTCACCGTACCACCAAATGTCCTCCTTTAACAGTCTACTTCACCATACAGAGAAGTTTAACAGCGATGAGTGGCTTCAATTCCAAGTGGAGGTTCTTCGCGTAGTTTCCAATAACAAGAATCAAGATAAGAATCAAAACATTGCAGCTCATCACTATCAAGAATAAAGTAAAGAATCGTCTTGCAGCAACATATCCAACCAACGTATTGCAATCCCCAACCACAGACCTTTCCACAACCACTTCAACCACCTTTCCCTATGGCTCCCTATGGTCCTTACGACCCACCATTAATTCCCTCTGTTTCCACACAGAACGAACTACCTACTCTACCATGCCAACCAAGAGAAACTTCTCGAACTCTGGCTCCACACCCATCACAAGAGCACAACCCACAAACCACAGTAGCTGGACATTTTGCCCAGTTCGTTGGCGAAGAAGAAAGTGAAAGATGTTCTACACCAAGTTCCCTCAATTCGTAAAGTACAACGGATGTACATTTCTAGTTGTAAAAATATGGAGTGTATTATTGTATTGTATTATTGTAGTTCATATATTCTTGAGAATGTTTCTTAATACAGATTTTTACAAAATGATTATCCCTGCTTCTTGTATTATCCTATATTATTTTCCACTTTATAAGTTATTTTCACTTACCTCAGTGTTATTGCCAAAATTTCTACTGGTTGAATACAGTTCCTGATTTTGGTATATTTGCGACTCGTTGGATGAATGGTCAGCGTACTGGCCTTCGGTTCAGAGGGTCCCGGGTTCGATTCCCGGCCGGGTCGGGGATTTTAACCTTCATTGGTTAATTCCAATGGCCCGGGGCTGGGTGTTTGTGCTGTCCCCAACATCCTTGCAACTCACACACCACACACCACACACCACACACCACACTATCCTCCATCACAATAACACGCAGTTACTTACACATGGCAGATGCCGCCCACCCTCATCGGAGAGTCTGCCTTACAAGGGCTGCACTCGGCTAGAAATAGCCACACGAAATTAAAAACATTACTGAATGGTATCTTTCAACCGGCCATGCAATTCGTCAAAGGACGTCATCGACATTCTGAAATAATTGAAAAATTTCGTGTCATCCTGCCTCACCTCTTCAAATAACGTGTAGAAAGTGCCAAACTCATATCTCCTTTCATTATTTGGATGAACCCAAATCAGTCGATTTTTTCTTCTCCGTTTTATTCGACGACGGAATAACAATAACGCTAGAAACTGCTCTCTGTTCATTTCAAATTACACAAGCAATCAATAATTTGAACATCTGATGAGGATGGTTTCAGAAACTACACTGCACCCACTCGTACGACGGAAATTTTTCCGCCCAGCGGCTACGGTTAAATCTCCGACCAAAATAATCCGCTCGGAAAAATCCGCCGTGTGTGTAACCGGCCTTACTGTTTAAAAAAAGTATCTGATATCACGTTGCTTCCGTATTTCGGAGATGCAATTGAAATCACGCATTATGAAGTTAATTTTTCGTCTCTTTCAAGACGATTAGTTATAATTATATAGTTTTTGCTGTATAGTGAGAGTCTCATGCTTACGCTTAATTTTATTAGCACTTGAAGAAATCGTGCTGGGCTTCGAGAACATCTTACAGTACAGTTCACTAGTTGTAATAATGTGCAAACGTGATATGTAACCCGCTAGAAAACAAGGAACACTGTGCTGAAATGAAAACTGACAGTCACGATAAACACTTAGGGAACTTACAACACGTGTGCAAGTGTCCTAGACAGTGTTGTGTAACTGTGTAGAACACAGAAGAACAACCAGTGACAAAAGAAAATGGCGGGCACACCCAGCGCAGTGGCGCGACGTGGCGGTCAAAGTCAAGAACGAATGCACGAATCCACCGGAAAAATTCGAATGCGAGCGGCTCGATCGGTGCCAGATTCCAGAATGTGCCAACTCGTAGAATGCCGGTTTAAAGAACGCCTGCTGTACACGCATGCACAGAAATAGTGTCGCGACATAAGCAATCGACACAGCGCCACTCAAAAACTGAAAAGGAGGCGAGGGAGTGAACTGGTAGTACTGAAGACACAGTGTGTGTATTGCTTTACATCCACCACAGTGCCCATTTCAATCACAACTAAGTCTTGTAGCTGGTTGTCTACCTGCAGCAATGCGTTAAGCGAGGGGGTGAGGGTACGGCACGCTTTATTTATATCGGGACATCATTTCTGTGTACTATGGCACTGCGTTCTATGTGGGTATCATTCGATTGTCCCTGTATCCCGACGCTCATTGGCCTTCCAATGCAGATCATCCCTTAATACCGCAGAGGTCCGAATATCCAACGTTTGGGAAGGTAATATGAAAGCCGGAAATCAGAAGCTGTCATAAATGAAAGAAATGTTAGACTCATCTAAAGAGCTCCGTGCTAACAAACGGCGACCTTCTGGAGGGCACGAGGATATTAGTAGATACGCATGTATTAAATCAACTCGGTTAAAGTACAGAATATGAGCACGTGTCTGTTATAAACTCCGTACAGAAAACATGATAGTAAAGCTCTTACAATCAATTGTTCCTCATTGATTGCTGGCCTTGTCAGATAGCATTGACCTTGTGGTTATAAAAGCCGCTCTTGATCGCCAAGGCCGAGACGACCAGATTCCGGAAATAAAAGCTCCAGCTTGGAAGTCAAGGCCGGCAGCTTCGCGGTAAGCTTGTCATTAGTTAATTATTGCGCTTTTGTTTGTGGCTAAGAATAACACATGAAGTGCTCAGAAAATGTAGGAACTGAGTAATTCACTTCACATCGAGCAGTCCGTACACGGAGGACAGTCTCTTCCAGATACTGTACATTCAAATAAACTCTTCTTCTCCAAGTCGTGGAGTAAAGCAACCGGATTAATTTATTAGGAAATTTTGAAATTAACCTGAGGAGAAAGAAGAAGGGTTTCGAAGCTTCGAACATTATTGATGGTGGTGGTTTATTGTTTTGAGGGAACGAAAAACTTTTTTTGCTATTTGCTTTACGTCGCACCGACACAGATAGGTCTTATGGCGACGATAGGAGATGAAAGGCTTAAGAATGGGAAGGAAGCGGCCGTGGCCTTAATTAAGGTACAGCCTCAGCATTTGCCTGGTGTGAAAATCGGAAACCACGGAAAACCATCTTCAGGGCTGCCAAGAGTGAGATTCGAACCCACTATCTCCCGGATGCAAGCTCACAGCTGCGCGTCCCTAACCGCACGGCCAACTCGCCCGGTGAACCTAAAACTAGATACTCATTCACTCGTGGCCATAAACAAAAGTGCAAAAGGAACTGGTCCGACCTTTTGAAAGATGAGGGAATCTATATAAATAGTTGTAGGGGGTCCACTGTCTATAATTTCATTTATCTTGCCAATGTTTCAGATATTTATCCGTTTTGGGTCAACTCAATACCGTATCAGTGTTTTTTTATCTTTCGTGTCTGTTTGTCAGTTCCACCATCGCGGCGAAACGACTTGATATAATGTATATCAACCAAACTTCATATTTAGAGTATACTCATCCAGGAGCAGGTTTAGATATGCTTATGATTTAAAAATCACTGAAACGAATGGGGTTTAATGGGAAGACCAGGACAGGTTTTATCAATGTTATCTTATACTATTGTTTTTATGTAAAGTCTGTAGACTATATGTGAATCGTCCCTTCATTTAAAACAATTTTTGTACTGTACATAATTTCGCTTACTCTTCAAATGACTGAGAAAATTACTATTTTCTGCAGGTTTCATACACTACATTGAGTGACATACACCGGCGTAGACCGACAACTAACCTACCAGTTACCATGGCAACGTCTCTGCCAGCTTGCCCGCTTGTCGGCTGCTTAAAACAATAACCATCACCACCACCACCACCACCACCTGTAAAAGCGTGGTTGCTCGTTGGGTAGAAGGCGAGAGAGACGCCAAGCTGCCATTCTGCAGGAGATTTGCGGCCTTCGAATACCACTAAGGGTGGCTGCTAATATTTCAAGAGTACCGCGTAGTGTAGCCCATCACTTCACACCGTAAGGTGTTTTCTGGCATTTGCTATAATTTTTAACGTATTTCACTTCTACTTCCGTTTTCTGCTTTAATTTATTGCCTCTGCCTTGTCACTTTACACAGCTGAAACTCATATCGTATCAATTTAGTGGGGGACATTACATTTTTCTAATACATCCACTTGGTATTTAAATATTTATCCTGTATGGTTGTCCTTAGTTATCCTATCTTCAATTAATGTCAACTCTCTTAACTGTATTACTTTCTTCCCTTATTTTCTCCTTATGTTCCGGGTGCTAATTCCGAAAACTGGACTATCAATCAATCAATCAATCAATCAATCAATCAATCAATCAATCAATCAATCAATCAATCAATCAATCAATCAATCAATCAATCAATCAATCAATCAATCAATCAATCAATCAATCAATCAATCAATCAATCCTGACCTGCATTTAAGGCAGTCGCCCAGATGGCAGATTACGTATCTGTAGTTTTCCTAGCCTTTTCTTAAATTATTGCAAATCGATACCCCCTTTCCTTAAACGAATATTTGCCCCAATTTGTCCTCTTGAATTCCAAATTTATCTTCATATTGTGATCTTTCCTACTTTTAAAAACACCACTCAAACTTATTCGTCTACTGATGTCATTCCACGCCATCTCTCCACTGACAGCTCGGAACATACCACTTAGTCGAGCAGCTCGTCTCCTTTCTTCCAAGTTTTCCCAGCCCAAACATTGTAACATTTTTGTAACGCTACTCTTTTGTCGGAAATTACCCAGAACAAATCGAGCTGCTTTTCTTTCGACTTTTTCCAGTTCTTGAATCAAGTAATCCTGGCTAGGGTCCCATACACTGGAATCATACTCTAGTTGGGGTTTTACCGGAGACTTATATGCCCTCTCCTTTACATCCTTCCTACAACCTTTAAATACCCTCATAACCATGTGCAGAGATCGGTACCCTTTATTTACAATCATATTTATGTGATTACCCCAATGAAGATCTTTTTCTATATTAAGACCTAGGTACTTGCAATGATCCCCAAAGGGAACTTTCACCCCATCAACGCGGTAATTGAAACTGAGAGGACTTTTCCTATTTGTGAAACTCACAACTTGACTTTTAACTCCTTTTCCTTTCCTTTCGAGGGAAAGTGTAAAGTTTTTTTTTTTTTCGAGCCCTTCGCGACGGTGTAAGTTCTTTTGAGTCAGAAAATATGACATTTTTTGACTGTGTTGTGATGGGTGTTTCGGGCAAAATTAAAATTTAGCTATAGTTGGCATACCCCTAAAATGGTTTTGGGCATTCATTCTGCCCTCACCCAGTGTTTAGAGGAATTAAACGCAAATAAACCATAATCACGACACAAGAATATGAAAAACAAATGGGTTTGGAATTAGATCTATCGTTTAAGTGTGGATGCACCAGTTTATAACTGAAAATATTTCTCACTAAATGTGATATGGAGAATGTTTTGGTGGAGGGTGAAAAGTATTATAACTGTGGCATTTGTGTGGGGAAACCTGTTCGGAAACGAGGGAAGTGTATATCTATCGAAAATATTGCCCCAGAGAGGCTTGTAATGTAGCTTCACCAAGATTAAGAATGTAGACAAACATTTTAGCAAGGAATGGAGAGGTATTGAGAAATGATGATACAATAAGCTAGTCCTGTATGATGATTCGGAAGTAGTGGAAGAAGAAGAAGAAGCCTAAGAGAGTGTCTTCGAATTGTGCAATTCAGTCATACAGCAGTTTTTGATACCATTAAATTCTGCTTTCATTTCTTCCTCAGGATAACTTGCGTGTTTATTTTTTGCAAATGAACTTTTTTTTTGTAAACTTTCTGAACATTGATCTTTCAATTGAGGAGTGTCTGTGCATAAGGCGCTATTTCCTCCCTACAAGGCACATGCAACATACCCATGATCGGGTATGGTAATCCATTTAAAAATATGTTTTTCCGTGGTTTCCCATTTTCAAACCAGGCAAATGCCGGGTCTGTACCTTAATTAAGGCCAGAGCCGCTTCCTTCCAATTCCTAGGCCTTCCCTATCCCATCGTCGCCATAAGACATATCTGTGTCGGTGCGACGTAAAGCAAATAGCAAAACAAAAAACACATTTAAACAATTACATCTCTCTGGTCTGGATTGCACATGGCATTCGATACTATTCAGCTACTTTAATGCATGTGGACGAAATAATATTAAAAAGAACTGAAGTGGAAACGGCACCTTTTTGATTAGACACTCCTCAATTATGGAATATTATCTATCATTTTTAAACGATAAATGTCTGTGTTATTAAACATGCTATCTATTCTAAACTATTTTTGCTTCAGAACTATCCTTATCCGAAGTGTTTGGATTTTTTTTTCGTGTGGCTATTTCTAGCCGAGTGCAGCCCTTGTAAGGCAGACCCTCCGATGAGGGTGGGCGGCATCTGCCATGTGTAGGTAACTGCGTGTTATTGTGGTGGAGGGTAGTGTTGTGTGTGGTGTGTGAGTTGCAGGGATGTTGGGGACAGCACAAACACCCAGCCCCCGGGCCATTGGAATTAACCAATGAAGATTAAATTCCCCGACCCGGCCGGGAATCGAACCCGGGACCCTCTGAACCGAAGGCCAGTACGCTGACCATTCAGTCAACGAGTCGGACAGTGTTAGGATGCAAAACTATTCTTAGACAAACTTTTAAAAAATAATTTATGTGCCAATTTACTTTTCCTTTTATAATATGAGTTTAATCTACCTCAATTTTCACTATAAGTTTAGTTTTTCAGTAACCTTCCACAAATAAAAAATCAGTATTTCTTGATTCACACCCCCCCTCCCCCCATCACTTATGGAGGGTTTTGCTTCTTACCGCCTCATTTAGTAGACTACAATTCTCTCTTAACACTAATCAAGGAAATAATGGAATAAGTTCGACCCGTCGTAGAATGAGGGTAACGGCTAAAGAAAGGGAAGGGCCGCGTAGGACTGAACCTCGAAACCTCGCGAACAGGGGGAGGGGGTCAGAAAGGAACAAGGGAGATCGGATAGGACAGATCAATGTGGGGGGCCTGGCACTAGTAAATGCAAGCAATGCCTCTCTTGGGTAGGGTACCTGTGGCAGTCAAACTACGCTCTCAAGTTAAGAACGCGTATGTTTCACAAAACTGAAGCTCTTAAACCAGAGGGAGTTAAAAGGTGCGGTTTGTACCAAAATCTTCCAAACCGTCTCAGTGTTACAGGAAGAATCTTGCATTTCTTGAAAAGTCTACGCAAATACATGTATTTATTAATTAATACATTCAGCCAGTTTGTTTGTCATCACTACTATGGAAACCACGAAGATGATGAGCATTCTACTTTATATTCACGGCGTTGACTAGGTCGCAGAGCCTGTCCTTACCAACTCTAGACCTGAGCGTTGAATGTTTTTCTCATGGTAAACTCTGTGGCCCTGTCACGTGTTATCTCCAAACAAAATGTATTTGTATTGGCCACAGATAGTCACGTAACATAGTATATACGAGAGATATTTAATACTAGCTCATGGACCCGTGCTTCGCTACGGGATTCTCAGAAAGACTGACTTTGTGGTTTTCCTAACCGAATTGAACATACCCTAGGTCATTACAAAAACGTCAGTAGGAATGTAGCGATTGAAAGCAATGTTATCATATAAAATACTCGATCAAATGAAAAACCGCACACTTTCAACGAACAGTACTACGGTGACGATCTAACAGTCCAAAGTTCCAGAGCTGGATTGACCAGGTCGCAGACTGCCGGGAACACTCCTCTGCCATTATTCCGTTAAATTTGCACACTGCTCATTCCAATCAGTGCCTCAGAGTAGAGACTGAATAGCTCGAATGCTATGATGAACCAGTGTATTACGTACCAGTAGTATCAGACAATTTATGAATCAGAGGAATGGCTTGCTAAAGAAGAAAGTTATCTAACTCCCCAGTTACTTCCCGCCAATATTCAGGCAGGCTGTTCCACTCGGTACGACCGGGCGAGTTGGCAGTGTGGTTAGAGCCGCGCAGCTGTGAGCTTGCATCCGGGATATAGTGGATTCGAACCCCACTGCCGGCCGCCCTGAAGTTGGTATTCAGTGGTTTCCCACAGGGTAAGTGCTGGGGTTGTACCTTAATTAAGGCAAAGGCCCCTTACTTCACACCCCTAGCCCTGTCCTATCCTATCGTCGCCATAAGATCTACCTGTGTCTGTGCGACGTAAAGCAAATGAAAAAAAATACTCGGTACGCAGCAGTAATCCTATCTATCGGAGATGAGTGGAAACAGAAGACACAAAGCACAAACAAACAATGGTCAATGTAATGTTATTGTTGATTAATTTTATGAGCTTTCTATACTGTAGGCCTTCACATTAGTTTTCTTTGGGCTTTGTAATATTAGGGCGTCTTATAAAATTATTTATATCGTAGACTGTAGTTCCTTATTCTCAGACTTTGCACACCGATTTTCATTAAATTCTGTTTACCCATTTTCTCGTGACTCAGCGCTGATGTGGACTTGGTAACAAAAATCCAAATTCATGAATATCTCTGTGATTATAGGCGGTACGGTAACAATGTATAAGACATAATTGATCGGAAATGTAATAACTTACTACGTAACTACTACTAACTTACTATATAACTAAAGTTATGTTAATTATGTAGTATTTATCTATACGACCACTAATAACAAATATTTGAGAATTACATTTTAGGCCTTCCCCTAAACTACCATTTCACTCAGCGTGAATAAAATTATTGATGGCCTAGATTATAGCGACTTATTCCCCGACTTTGCATACCAATGTTCATTACGATACGACCACTAATAACAAATATTTGAGAATTAAATTTTAGGCCTTCCCCTAAACTACAATTTTTCTCCGCGCGAATACAATTATTTATAGCCTAGATTGTAGCGACTCATTCTCCGTCTTTGTATACCGATTTCCATTAAGATACGAACACTAATAACATAAATATTTGAGAATAAAATTTCAGGCCTTCCCCTAAACTACCATTTCACTCGGCGCGAATAAAATAAATTATAGGCTAGATAGTAGCGGTTCATCACCCGACTTTACATACCGATTTTCATTAAATTCGCTTTAGCCGTTTTCTTGTGATGCGCGTACAGACAGACAAACAGACAGACAGACAGACAGACAGACAGACAGACAGACAGACAGACAGACAGACAGACAGACAGACAGACAGAAATTACGGAAAAGTAAAATGTGCATTTCCTTGTTACTGTGGACAAGACCGATACGGAAATACCATTCTTTTCAAATTCTGAGCAATGTACAGACAAAACTGTTATTTTATATACACTGACTGACAGAGCAAATGCAACACCAAGAAGGAGTGGTCAGAACTTTATGCCAATTGCAGGGTAGACTGACGTCACTGAGGTATGCTCATGATGTGAAATGCGCCGCTGTGCTGCGCACGTAGCGAACGATAAATGGGACACGGCGTTGGCGAATGGCCCACTTCGTACCGTGATTTCTCAGCCGACAGTCATTGTAGAACGTGTTGTCGTGTGCCACAGGACACGTGTATAGCTAAGAATGCCAGGCCGCTGTCAACGGAGGCATTTCCAGCAGACAGACGACTTTACGAGGGGTATGGTGATCGGGCTGAGAAGGGCAGGTTGGTCGCTTCGTCAAATCGCAGCCGATACCCATAGGGATGTGTCCACGGTGCAGCGCCTGTGGCGAAGATGGTTGGCGCAGGGACATGTGGCACGTGCGAGGGGTCCAGGCGCAGCCCGAGTGACGTCAGCACGCGAGGATCGGCGCATCCGCCGCCAAGCGGTGGCAGCCCCGCACGCCACGTCAACCGCCATTCTTCAGCATGTGCAAGACACCCTGGCTGTTCCAATATCGACCAGAACAATTTCCCGTCGATTGGTTGAAGGAGTCCTGCACTCCCGGCGTCCGCTCAGAAGACTACCATTGACTCCACAGCATAGACGTGCACGCCTGGCATGGTGCCGGGCTAGAGCGACTTGGATGAGGGAATGGCGGAACGTCGTGTTCTCCGATGAGTCACGCTTCTGTTCTGTCAGTGATAGTCACCGCAGACGAGTGTGGCGTCGGCGTGGAGAAAGGTCAAATCCGGCAGTAACTGTGGAGCGCCCTACCGCTAGACAACGCGGCATCATGGTTTAGGGCGCTATTGCGTATGATTCCACGTCACCTCTAGTGCGTATTCAAGGCACGTTAAATGCCCACCGCTACGTGCAGCATGTGCTGCGGCCGGTGGCACTCCCGTACATTCAGGGGCTGCCCAATACTCTGTTTCAGCAGGATAATGCCCGCCCACACACTGCTCGCATCTCCCAACAGGCTCTACGAGGTGTACAGATGCTTCCGTGGCCAGCGTACTCTCCGGATCTCTCACCAATCGAACACGTGTGGGATCTCATTGGACGCCGTTTGCAAACTCTGCCCCAGCCTCGTACGGACGACCAACTGTGGCAAATGGTTGACAGAGAATGGAGAACCATCCCTCAGGACACCATCCGCACTCTTATTGACTCTGTACCTCGACGTGTTTCTGCGTGCATCGCCGCTCGCGGTGGTCCTACATCCTACTGAGTCGATGCCGTGCGTATTGTGTAACCTGCATATCGGTTTGAAATAAACATCAATTATTCGTCCGTGCCGTCTCTGTTTTTTCCCCAACTTTCATCCCTTTCGAACCACTCCTTCTTGGTGTTGCATTTGCTCTGTCAGTCAGTGTATATAGATGTAAGGCCACCCGTGCGAAGCCGGGGCGGATCAGCTAGATATTATTATTATTATTATTATTATTATTATTATTATTATTATTATTATTATTATTATTATTATTATTATTATTATTATTAATTATTGTACCGGAGGTACACCTACTCCGTACATCTAAACCGAGTGCCTTTTAGAAGGCCATTTGTAATACGAACAGTGAACTGTCTATCAAAAGAAGTTTCAATCTTTATCTTCAGGTGTCTTTACTGTCGACTTATGTGCCCCTCTGGTGGGAAGATGGACAATTAATCTTCAAAGAAATTTGTAGTTTATAGGTTTAGAAAACTATAATGTTTGTAGATTCTTTTTGTGTTCTTAGGTTACTAGCACTGCTATCCCTTCCTTCTTCATGAACATTATTAAACAATCATAAATTTTGGATATTCATTAACCCTCTCGTGCGCACAAGCCTCATATGAGGTCCCAAAATTATGTTTCGTTTAGTGCGCTGTTCATTTAATATTGTTATGAATTTGTGGAAAATTATGACTCTGTTCTTCACTTTAGACCTCATGTGAGGTGTGATATTAGTTACCACTATATCTATGAGATGACAGCACTTCCTTGCAGCTGCGAAGTTGTAGGCAGTTGTGGCGCTCTTGTTATTTGTGTGTTTCATATGGAGACAAAATTATTGAAATTGATACATCCTTTACAAATATATGCAACTGATAAGTAAAAATGTTTTATATAGCAGAAAAGCATAATCTTTCCAATGGTATTGGTATTTTTATTGTACATGCAATTTATTACCATTAGTTTGTGTAATAATATAGGGGCCTCATATGAGGTCTAAATGTACGAGAGGTTATGGTTCACAGTCATAACCTCAATTAGAACTACACCATATTGTAGTGTTTTGGTGGAATTGTTTATGCAAACCAAGACAGACTACTGATGTTTCATGGCACATTTGTTATATATTATCATTTCTATGCACTTAGAACTAGTGATGGGACATTCGATTCATTTTACTGAATCGATTCACTTGATTCCGTTCACGTTACTGAATCGATACAGTGATCCGATTCACGGCTCATTGGTCACCGCTCCTACTGCATCTGTGTAGTATGTGCTGGTAAGACAGCAGCAACAGCATTCAGTGTTCGCAGCTGCCATCTGGTCTTCATACTATGAACTCCTTTCTTAGAAAAAAATGTTAGTTACTCCAATATAAAACAGGTACTTTTGAGTGGTCATGAGCATGACTCATAGTCATAGGGCAGGCTAGAGTCGAGTTTAATTGTCAAATGTCAACTAAGTTATAATACTAAGATTCATTAAACTAATAAATAGTATAACCTAATAGCCTACCTACTTACTAGCTACTTCAGAATTATGTTGTGACTACCTTTTTAACACTGCAAATAAATCCATCTATTATTTAAACCTCCCTGTAAGAAGAGGACAGTGAATGAAAATGGGTATTATTTTCAAATGAGCTGAGCTCGAGAGTCCATTATAGCATACGATTCTTTCAGTGTAGCATGGCTCACTGTATGTCTCGCTGCAGCGAGCCGATAAGGAGCCGTGCGTATCTTGCGTCTCACTGAGCCGGCTCGTTCACGATTCTTTCCGTGTGCCATGGCTCACTGTATGTCTCGCTGCAGCGGAAGCTCGGCTCTCCGCGTGTCCAGTGAGCCGATAAGGAGCCGTGTGTATCATGTGTCTCACTGAGCCGCGCTCGTTCACGATTCTTTCGATGTGCCATGATTCACTGTCCCGCTGCAGCGGAAGCTCGGCTCTCTGCGTGTCCAGTGAGCCGATAAGGAGCCGTGTGTATCATGTGTCTCACTGAGCCGCGTTCGTTCACGATTCTTTCGATGTGTCATAATTCACTGTCTCGCTGCAGCGGAAGCTCGGCTTCCCGTCAACGTCCAGTGAGTGCTCAACTCAGCACTGTCCGCTGGGAGTAAGCTGAATCGTATGCCGTGAGCTCGCCGTTCCTGTGAATCGATTCACTCGGACACTTGAATGAATCGATACACTGCTTCGAATCATGCATTCAGTAGCCAACACTACTTAGAACAAAATGGATTAAGAACCAGGGCCGTGTGTAGAAAATGTAGTCTTCACAGCAAATGTCACAATATACTCTGCGACCTGTCAGTAATACCTGACAATATGATATACAATCGCTTTTGCGAGATACGGAAGTGTTTGCACTTCATTGACAATCAGAACATTCCAGCAGACATCAATGATCGGCTTATACATTTACGTCCTATGATTAACCATTTCAAGCACATCTTTAGATGTTCTTCCCAGACAGAAGAATTTTCATCAGGTAATGAGATGGTTCCTTTCAAAGGCCGATCAAATCTGAAACAATGTATGAAGAGTAAACCCTAAAAATGGGGCTTCAAAATTTGGGTCTCAACCAGTTCCTCAGGATAAATCCATAGCTTTGAGATCTATCAAGGAAAAGTGCAAAATAGTGAAGGTCATTCTGAATTTGGAGCTGTTGGTGATGATGTTCTTAGGCTGTGTGAAGACGTGAAGTTCAAAAGCCATAAGCTTTTGATAATCTGTTTACGTCGATTAATTTTCTCTAGAAACTTCTTGAAGATGGCATTTATGCTTCCAGGACTATCAGAGCTAACAGGCTTTGTGATGCTGAACTCAAGCTGCGGTCTGTGAAAACCTTGAAGAAGGAATCGAGAGAGTTGTACTCTGTTACGTCGCAGTCCAACATCACAATAACCTGCTGGCATGATAATTCATTTTCACACGTAGCATCTACATTTGCTGGAGCAGAACCTGTAGGTGTTGCTAAGAGATGGTGTCTAAAACTGCGCGCAATCATTGAAATTCCACAACCATATTCCATCAGCATTTACAATTCCCACATGGGAGGCGTACATCTAATGGACTCGCTCGTAGGTCTTTATCGGCACAACATAAGGCACAAAAGGGAGTACTTCAGAGTATTCCATTATCTACTGAATGTGACCACTGTAAACTGTTGGATCCTCTGGAGAATGAACCCAGATTGTGAGAAGCTGGATCTGTTAGAATTCAAGTCCTCAGTAACTACTTCTCTCATTTACATGGGAAGCAATCATGAACCCAAAAAAGGAAGACCCGCTCACAGATGCCACCAGCAACCAAAAAATGGTTGAAAGTGAAGGCTACCTATAAGCTGGGAAAGAATAAAAGTGCCATCTTCACGGTTGTTCAAGAAAAACCAGGTGTGTCCGCCTTCGCCGCTAATATGCCCTTTGTCCATAGTGTTTTGAGGAATTCCATAGCAGGAAATGACAACAACAGCCACTCCTTAATACAAAATTTAGTTTTGTAAGACGTGCACGTAAAACTGACATACAGCGCACGGCATCTTCCAAGAAATTTATTCCTCAGTTCAGTTGTGTTGTGGTGTGTGTGGACTCCCTTCATGCACATATGCCTCGTATGAGGTACGTGGAATTTTCAAAGAAAATGAACTAAGTTATTATTTATTTTTCTTTAACATGATTGTGTTTTGTAACCTTCCAATGAATAAAATATCAAGACAATATTTTTTTCACTTCAAACTGAAAATGCGTGCACGATAGGGTTAAATTAGCCAATCAGAATTGAGGGTCTGTACAGGGCTTCGGCCCAGAGAGTTCTGGAACCTTCCTCTCCGCTATAAAAGCTGGGATCTTTTGGGCCATGTTGTCTTTTCCATCGCTCCACTCAAAAGGTTTAGTGTGTGTTCGTAGTGGAGGCAGCGGGCAAGCCTTGCCCGTCGTCGGAAGGCCCAGCAGCTCAAGGTAATGGCAGACATCTTTTAATCATGTGATAGTCTCAGAAAGCTGTCTTGAGGGGAAGGTTTCAAAGTTATTTCTTAGTGTAAATCTATCATATTTTCAATGTAAATTTTCCAGTAAGTCTAACTTAGGGAGTAAAGAGTGTTCACCTTCTTTTAATTCCCATTCAGCTTGGTATTGGGATGACTACGAATTGTAAAATTTAAATTTAAACTCTTCTTTTGGAACTTAACTTTTTCCATCTAGTCACCTCTGTAGTATAGGCTTAGCCTCTGTAACTTCGGGCCATAAGCCCACATAGGGTTTCAAGTGTTTCAGAGTGTATTTTGAAATGACTGCAAGTGTGAAGTGTTCGCCTCCTAGCATTTTGGTTTACGGCCGATATCTTAAACCTTTCCTTTTTTCACTACGGCCATGTAGAATGGACACTTATTGCCTCTGTTAAATATTAAGTATTCATATTCAAGTGTAAATCAGACTGTCGATCGGGGAAGACAGTAAATCTGTTGGGTAATGACCTAGCGTAAAATTTGGATTGTGCCTTGGAGAGGCTTGATTGTAATAAGTTTTGGCGAGCAGTCACTTATAGAGTTAATTGAATAGAGAAGTGGTGCTCTTTCAAATTATGTAACTTTGGAGCTACAAGCTCTTTCTCCAAATAATTGTGTACCTCATTGTTTTACGGATTAAAATAATTATTGTTACAACAGCTGACGAGCTCACCATATCTGTCCAACTGTTATTTAGTGTTCACCTAAGGGTTAATTTCAGAAAAGAAAAAAGGAAATAAATAAAATTTCAAATTTTAGAGTTTCAAATCATACTTTGATCTTTTCTCTGTGCACCCATTCACGCCCACACCTTCACGGTATCGCCGTAACAATTATTATTGTTATTGTTATTTCTTTCTTTCTTTCTTTCTTTCTTTCTTCGATATGTCCAATTAAAGAGCGCGTTTGAACATGTTTGATGGCTTATTCTATTATTCTTATTGAAAATGAAAACCTAGAACCTTTTTTCCAGTCAATGACTGGGTCAGGGATGGGATGAGTGAATTTCCCAACTTGCGGCGAGGATAGGAATTGTGCCAGCTGCCGAGGCCTGTCGCACTCCTCTGAAGCAATGATTAATGGCTGACAGATGAAATGAAATGATACGGTAGTGGAGAGTGTTGCTGAAATGGAAGATGACAGGGAAAACCGGGTTATCCGGAGAAAAACCTATCTCACCTACGCTTTGTCCAGCACAAATCTCACATGGACTGACTGGGATTTGAACCACGGTATCCAGAGGTGAGAGGCCGGCGCGCTGCCGCCTGAACCACGGGGGCTCTTCTTATTCTTCTTCTTATTCTCCCAAAAATCTTCATGAAAATGCTGTGTTGCTTCTTGCGTTTTCTCTGTCCACTGTTTTGCTGTGGTCTTTTTAGCTTTCACCAAGAAATGTGAGATTTTCAACCAGAGTTCCAAAGGCTTTACGATTTTTGATGGTATCATCTGTAGCGTTTATATTTTTTATAAATCCCGCTTCATTTTTCTAAAAAGTTGATCTTGACCTTCTTTGAATTGATTATATTAAATACTAGCTGCAGTAACCGTCGTTGACGGGACAGTCATATAGAATTTGCAAAGTTACCTAACTCCCCAGCTACTTTCCGCCAATATTCAGGCAGGCTGTTTCACTCGGGAGGCAGCAGTAGTCCCATCTATCGGAAATCAGTGGCAGCAGAAGAGACAAGGCACATCACAACAATGGTCAGTGTAACGCTATTGTTGATCAGTTTGATGAACTTTCGATATTGTAGGCCTTCATATTTAGTTTTTTCGACTCTGGAATATTAGGGCATCTAATGGAAAGGCAGCCCCTCCTCCTTTCGCGGCTCCCTCTTGTCTTATACTTCAAGTAATCGTTCCTTTGCGGTGTTTTTTCTCATTTTTCCTAGGGGCTGCCTGGCCGAGGCGGTAAAGGCGTGCTCGGTTCGCCCGAACGACGTGGGTTCAAATATCCGTCAGGAAGTCGTAAAATTTAAGAAACGAGATTTCCACTTCCGGAGGTGCATATGGCCCTGAGGTTCACTCAGCGTACACCAAAATGAGTACCAGGTTAATTCCTGGGGGCAAAAGCGGCCGGGCGTAGGTAGAGCTAACCACTCTGCCCCATCACATGCCGCGGTTAACAATGGTGGAAGCCTTTACCTTCCACTCCTCCAAGGGCCTTCATGGCCTGTACGGAGGTGTCTTTGTCTTTGTATCACAGTTTTTCTTGCCGATACAGACTGACGACCACGCAGTTTTACACCTTAAGACTATGATGACAAAAACTGTCGCCAGTTAACACGATTAAACAATATTTTCATGTTAACACTGCTTGGCGTTGGCATGGACTAAGCAAAAAGTCTAAATTCATTATTCTCTTATCAAAATCGGTAGAGTAATCCTGTATAAGACATAAATGATTGGAAATTGTATTCTCTATAACTTTCGTTATGGTGTGTAATACTTTTTGATGGGACCAGTAACATAGGTATTTACAAAATTTAATTTTAGCCACCTTCCCTTAAACTAATATTTCATCCAGCGCGAATAAAAATGATTTATAACCTAGACTGTAACACCTTGTTCCCAGACCTTACATTCCTATTTTCATTAAATTCTGTTCACCCATTTTCTCGTGGTTCGGCGTTGATGTGGACTTAGCAACAACAATCGAAATCACGAATATCTCTGTTATAGTAATCGGTACGGTAAAAGTGTATAAGGCATAAATGATCTCAAATTTAATTCTATATAACTTTAATTATGTAGTATTTATCGATAGGAATATTAATGACATAAATATTTGAGAATTAAATTTGTAGGCCTTCCCCTAAACGACTATTTCACTCAGCAAGAATAAAATTATTTATAGTCTAGATTGTAGTGCATTATTTTCCGACTTTATATTGAACCATTCTGTTCATGGAGCACTAGTATAGATTTTAGTATTACATATTGGGATTACCTGAGACCACCCATGGAGTCATTGTCTTATAGTTTATTTCATAAAAGATTCCATAAGAAGCGTTCTCGTGTGAAGAGAGCTAGAGCGTCATTATGAAAATATCCAGAACCTCATTATAGGGATTTATGTTCCAAGCCAAGCCTCTTAATGAAAATTGGGGACGCTTCCCGGATCTCGGCAACACTAACCTTCGGAGGGAAGAAGGAATTAAATTAATATCTTTGGTTACGAAAGAGATGCATTGGATCTGATACAAGAATTGCAACCTGCATAATTTATGCTTAATTTTGATATGCATTAGGGCTGCAATCATAAATGCATTCGTTAAGTAGGGTACTTGACGTGCTTTATGCGGGAAAACTTCGAGTCGCGGGCGCGCGTATCCTGCACACGATCAAGCGGCGTGGCTACGCCAACCTGATTATAAATGCAAGGCCGCCTGGCACATCAGCCTCATTCTCTGACCGTAAGGCTGCTTGAACGAAGTCGTCATGCTACAAGTCGGCACCGAGAACAATGTTTTATCTTCGAGCTGCACATACAACTAGTACTACTGAATCTGCGAGGAATTACCCCTGCATCAAGCCAGAACGAGCTTCTACATCATCATTGCGAGGAAGCCACAACGGGAGCTGAAGTCGGCACGACATCGGGAATCGATCCAGGAACGTTGGGCGTACCTGATCAGCGCGACGTCGAAGGGGACATCTTCCAACCATCTAAGGAGCTGTACGAAGGACTCACGCAAGATAGAATGTCTCCAATTGTTCATCAGTATCTGCTGCAAGCGTCGCAGTTTGTCATGATGTGGTAAATTCAGTGGTCCACAGGAAGGGCCGCTCCGTCATGTCATCAATCATATAAGGTCAAAGCTTTCCAATTCTGTTTCAAGCATGTCATTTAAATTTAGATAGGAATAGGGGGGCCGTCAGCCAACAGGTTAGTTTATAGTAGGAAAATTCTTGGTAATATAGAGCTAGGCCTCAAGCTCGAACCCCGTACATTAGGGTAGATGATAGTTTGTAGATTCCTTGTTGGTGTGTTTATATCACATTTCGGTAGTATTATATTAGCGTACGTGTTATCTTCATGGGTCAGGTCGAACTCCCTTGGTCATGGTAGGTTAGTCTGTCAGGCAGGCACTGTTTATTGTGTCGCGTTTAGGCATTTGTCTCTGCAGACGTAGGCTGTATAGTTGAGACCAGGATTTACCCCGTAATTCACCTAGCTTTACTGACAGGGCGAGCTAGTCCGAATGTTTGAGAGATGTGGGTATTATGCATGTAGCTGACTGTATGAATTGATATGAGAGAGCCCCAGCACCGTTTGAGAGTGTATTGGATGCATTTGAGATGCCTTATTATGGCCATGTGACTATAGCTTACTGTATTGTGCCTTTGTATTATCAAGGTTGAGCCAATGGGAGGCGGAAATAAGATTTGTTATATTGCTGGTGATATTGAGATGAGGGCGGATAGCTCGTGTGTATTTAAAAGAGTGCTTTTAGCGGCCAGATTATGTGAAGTACTTTGAAAGGCGAGGTTTCTTAGCACGTAGTCAGCTGGGCTCATAAATTGTGTGGTCTGCAGCTTGTCGAGTGCTTGGCTGGTGAGGGTTATTGTGCCTGACGTCACAGTCTTGAAACTTGGTTATATGGCTGTCTGCAGCTTGTCGAGTGTGTAAGGGGGAGAAGACGACCTTGATGTTTGAACGCAGGGAGAGATTTTTGTTCTGTTTGTTCTACTTTAATTTTAACACTGGCCCGTTTGATATTGACCCCTTGGACGTGTTGGTTGTGTTCCTTTTATATAGTTTGTAAATGAATATTCAACGCCTTGCTTTTCATGGGACCAGGGTTCGAGACCGGGTCAGGGCACTGTACATTATGTGTTTATATTTGTTTGCACCGGGGTTCGATGGTACGAGGCATAGTAAAGTTTATGGAAATTACTGTTAGATGTGTATTTCAGCAGATATCCATTTTCTATCGATTCCATTACTTACACAATTGTAACATGCTTGTTACAGCAGAGCTGTTTCGTGAAGGCAGTGAACTGGTTGTCATCGGCTCAACATTATCTTTACCCCAATCATATTTGAAAGCTCTTATGTTTGTAAATAGTATATTTTTATGTAATAAATCCCTGATTGTAAAACTTTGAATGCAGCGATGTTTTCTGTTAGATATTTTTTTATTTTATTTTAGCTTATTCTTACCTGATTAGTCACATATCCTAGTGTTTTATCTTAATATTGCCCTTTGTTCTCCATTGTTATCCCTGAGAAATGTGCGACTGTGCGTGGATATGTGTTCAGGTAAGACTATGTGCACAAGCTCACGTTTGTGAGAGTTTTTTCACTACTCTACTCTGGGTTCGAGACCGGCATTCGCCTGGCCGGAACCATAGGGTCCTGTAGGGCACAATATACCGATTTTCATTAAATTCTCTTCAGCCATTTTCTCATGGTGCCCGTACAGACAGACAGACAGACATGACGGAAAATTAAAAAGTGCATTTCCTTGTTGCTGCGAACACGACCGATAAAAAATACAGTTCTTTTTAAATTCTGAGCAATGTACAGACAAAAATCTTATTTTATACTGTGCCATTACGTTACAGTCGAGGCGATCCTACTCGGAGAGATGTAGCGGACAAAATGACGTGCGCCGGCTTCACGCAACGCGGACACATATGAACTATCACCAAGAGGCAAGTTAATCACAGTTTAGAAGGCGGAGACTTATGAAAGACGATCGGAAAAGAGTTTCATATTGGAATAACTATTGTCTTGAGAAATAATTGAATTTAATTAATTCTTACTACTTTGAGAGGAAGAAGATCGGATTTGAAAAAAAGTAATCTACTTGAAACTAAGAAAAGGCTGATCAACAAAAAAAGAAGAGAACTGTATTTTTAAATATAAATATTGGTGAAGAATTCGATTATTCACAGCTAAAGAATTAGTCAAGCCAAGGGGAACGTATATATTTCAATTTCACATATTGGAAGAAAAGGAATATACGGACCGGTGCAAGACCGAAGAGAAAGGGCAAATTCTAGCACTATAAGTGGCTGAATATGATCAGAAATAAAGGAAATAATATCTAGAAGCACTAGCCAACGTGAAGAAAAAGACCTATTTGATGAGAAAAGGCCGCATTAAAATTCATATAAGAGCGCAATTTCAAGATATAGGAGAAATAATAGCATTTATTCACGCCTGCTAATGTTCAGAATGAATGAACTAGATAATTATTCTACTAGTATAATATTGTTTTCTTCTTGCATGGACACCGCTAACATGATGAGAATCGCTTAAGCTGATGGAGGAGGACTGCCCAGGCTACTATGACAGAAACCAAGACCTCGATGCCCAGTAACCAGCTGTGACGTGACCGGAGATGGAATATATTTTCTCAGAGATAGCATAGCATACAACCAGGAGCCAGCAGCTGACCAAATCGAGTCGAGATATAAGTTTCCGATATATACACTGACTGACAGAGCAAATGCAACACCAAGAAGGAGTGGTCAGAACTTTATGCCAATTGCAGGGTAGACTGACGTCACTGAGGTATGCTCATGATGTGAAATGCGCCGCTGTGCTGCGCACGTAGCGAACGATAAATGGGACACGGCGCTGGCGAATGGCCCACTTCGTACCGTGATTTCTCAGCCGACAGTCATTGTAGAACGTGTTGTCGTGTGCCACAGGACACGTGTATAGCTACGAATGCCAGGCCGCCGTCAACGGAGGCATTTCCAGCAGACAGACGACTTTACGAGGGGTATGGTGATCGGGCTGAGAAGGGCAGGTTGGTCGCTTCGTCAAATCGCAGCCGATACCCATAGGGATGTGTCCACGGTGCAGCGCCTGTGGCGAAGATGGTTGGCGCAGGGACATGTGGCACGTGCGAGGGGTCCAGGCGCAGCCCGAGTGACGTCAGCACGCGAGGATCGGCGCATCCGCCGCCAAGCGGTGGCAGCCCCGCACGCCACGTCAACCGCCATTCTTCAGCATGTGCAGGACACCCTGGCTGTTCCAATATCGACCAGAACAATTTCCCGTCGATTGGTTGAAGGAGGCCTGCACTCCCGGCGTCCGCTCAGAAGACTACCATTGACTCCACAGCATAGACGTGCACGCCTGGCATGGTGCCGGGCTAGAGCGACTTGGATGAGGGAATGGCGGAACGTCGTGTTCTCCGATGAGTCACGCTTCTGTTCTGTCAGTGATAGTCACCGCAGACGAGTGTGGCGTCGACGTGGAGAAAGGTCAAATCCGGCAGTAACTGTGGAGCGCCCTACCGCTAGACAACGCGGCATCATGGTTTGGGGCGCTATTGCGTATGATTCTACGTCACCTCTAGTGCGTATTCAAGGCACGTTAAATGCCCACCGCTACGTGCAGCATGTGCTGCGGCCGGTGGCACTCCCGTACCTTCAGGGGCTGCCCAATGCTCTGTTTCAGCAGTATAATGCCCGCCCACACACTGCTCGCATCTCCCAACAGGCTCTACGAGGTGTACAGATGCTTCCGTGGCCAGCGTACTCTCCGGATCTCTCACCAATCGAACACGTGTGAGATCTCATTGGACGCCGTTTACAAACTCTGCCCCAGCCTCGTACGGACGACCAACTGTGGCAAATGGTTGGCAGAGAATGGAGAACCATCCCTCAGGACACCATCCGCACTCTTATTGACTCTGTACCTCGACGTGTTTCTGTGTGCATCGCCGCTCGCGGTGGTCCTACATCCTACTGAGTCAATGCCGTGCGCATTGTGTAACCTGCATATCGGTTTGAAATAAACATCAATTATTCGTCCGTGCCGTCTCTGTTTTTTCCCCAACTTTCATCCCTTTCGAACCACTCCTTCTTGGTGTTGCATTTGCTCTGTCAGTCAGTGTATATATAATTAATAGTAGTTGTTTTATTAAATTAAAAGTAACCTAGTGTTACTTATAGATGAATAATATGTGCCAAATTGTGAATGTCAGTATTAGATCTTAAACTCTTAACCGCGAGTGAGTGCCAAATTAAGTAGCAGATATAACCTGAATGCATTTATAGGTTACTGTCAACATACGTGGAGTGTGTATATTGATCTTAACATTCCAATCTGCAGGGAAAGTTTATTTTACTATGAAATGAGGGAAGATTGAAAAGAGTGCACATGGATCGCTGAGCATAACCTAATCTTTGAGTAAACCAAATCGACTGACATGTCTGTAATTATGCGAAGAGATGGATTATATTAGGAATCTGCGTTTTATAAGAAGAATATATCGTCGAGGTAGTGTCAGACCAGAACAGAAATATTATTTAGTCTACGCGAAATGAGAATATATATATTGTGCCCTTTTAAAGGCACCCAACTGCGGTGGTCGTCTTTCTTGATATGTGCGCCGGCTGCTCCTGAAAATAATGACATTTAAAAAAAATACCCACCGCCGCATGTAGACTCTTCTTCCTCAGAGGTGGTGCGTCCTTCGATCCCTCGGGTTGATGGGCCACACGTCGATCGGGGGGTGAGGAAATGAAATATGGTGTAAACTAAACTATCAAATAACGGTACCCAAAGACTGAATTAAAATTGAAATAAATAAAATGGTTTATTTAACAAAATTTGCAAAATGAAAGATTGAAAGTAAACTGGTGTAAAATGAAATAATGTGAAATGAAACTCAAACTTTAAAACAATTGAAAGATCTGCATTACAATAAATTAATTATCTGCCTTAATAAAATCTCGACTGAATGTCGATTAAATTTTAGTGTTCTGAATTACATCGAACCACTGTCTCCATGACGATGACGTGACCACGTTTAAACACTGGTCAGAAATATAGTCTCATTTGAATGAATGATTTATAATACCTTGAAAATGTCATCTCACAATAAATTCAGTAATTAATTAATTGATTTATTAGTCCATCCAATTGACATTGACGTTAAGGTGTCTGTCAAATATTTAACTCATGTTTAAATTCATTTGGGAAGCACCCCACTCTAAAATAATAACAAAATACACTGACCATGTATAATAATAACGAAAAGAGAGAAAAGGAAAACAACCATGAACATTGTACTTCTCTGTTATATAATCTTTGCCACATGTTTAAACTGCTTGTGGCTGAAAACAAGGAAATTTTTACTGAACTGAACACCTGAGTGCTACCACCACTCGTTTAATTTGTTAAACCTTATTTACTTGGCTGTGATAGTCTGGACGCTTAAAATTACTTAAATTAATTAGGCCAAGTGCCTCAGGTTTACATCTGAAATGAAAGCGATCCCTTTACATCATTAACTTTACCTCGTTTGCCGCTGTCTGCATTTTCTTTGTACACGCATATTTGTGTGGTACCAACTCTAGATGGAGGCAAATCCCATCTAATTTATGACACTCATTTACGGCACTTGTGATACAACTGCTTATTAAAGATCGCTTCATTTGCCTAACTGAAATGTAGTGGATTTCTAAGACTTGGTGATTACTGACTGCCTTTTATATGAGCATCCCACTACTATATTTTTGACTATGAACTAGTAGATGATCTCTTACCCTAACACATGAAATCTTATTTACATAAATGAACATGTCAATGGAGAAACACTGCTCCTAAGAAATACTGAAATTAAAATAATCTGACTACGCCTATTCTATTCTATTTACAGACATTAAATCAAACACAATTCACGTATCAGATTTAAAATAATACGGTGACAAAATATATACAAAGAAATGATATCATAATAAAAATCTAGATCCAAAAAATCGCTGCCAAATACAATTTAACAAAAATAAATATGCGCAATTAAGAACCATAAAATGTTACCCTGATCCAAGTAGCAAAAATTATGTGAATTTGATGGCAACCTTCTAACCTCAGACTAAAATGTCTGAACATGACCTTATTCAATCTTTACGGACAATAATTATTCGCATTACATGTCATCAATGATTAGACTTGACTGTCGAAACACGCATTGATCAGTCGCTCTGTTCACAACTTATCTCGGGCTCTCGATTGCATATTTTCCGAGCATTTATTTTCCCTGGAAACTATTTGAAGCACTACAGGCTTTCCGCCTACAACCATAACACATGTCGTCATATATTTAACACTCTCGGTCAAATAATTCATCTCACAATTCTATTTATTCATCAATATTCTCGACGTAGTAACTCATAATACGGCCTCGCTCGTATCCGGCGGGCGGAATAACTGTGTCGTTCACGCATCCATTTATACGACACTATTAATAACGTGGTCCAAATATCACATTTTCCATTTCTCACCACAGAACATCAGGGATATTACTATTACTTTGCTCGTTACTTTGATCATCCACCGTTTCACATCTTATGAAATATCAAAGCTAACTTATCAATGGCTTCCTGTCACTAATTAAATAACTGAAATAACGAGATTGCCTCTCAAAAACGAGGCTATCGAACTGTGCAACCACGTTACATAAAGAAATTAATCTTCGCGTACCAACCATCGTCGCGAAATACAAATTATAAGAGCTACCGGAAATGGTCATCTGAATAATGATTACAGAACATGAAATAATAAACCTAATGCGCCAATAGCAAAAATAAACATTTAAACTAACATGGCAGCATCCACAAAATCAATATGTCAACAAAAATACCGCTCATTACCACAACTATTATTATTATCATCACTTTAAAAATCTGCACTACACCGTATGTAAATTTCTTAGTAAAATAGGATTCTCACGTGTCAAAATGACTTACATTAAAAGAAAACTGCGCAAGTAACACACACTAACACTTATTTATTATTATTATTATTATTATTATTATTATTATTATTATCCTAATTTTATAATTACTATCCGATCCGTGAATTATTTACAGTCCTATCTAAAATTCTAAACTACATTTTTGATCATCGACTGTTCATAGCCCTACTTGTTTACATGTTTATATTTTGCTCATTTACCTTATTTGTGCTGGAGGCAGGTCAGATCTTCCTCCGGACCCCGTCATGACGAATTAGTATTTCATCTTCAAGCTGATGTTATCCAAGAGGTCACACACGCAAACTTGATGCATTTTTACAATATCGTTGCACACGTCCATATTTATATTAACACTCGCATTTTAACACTCCTACGAAGAATATTCAATGACACTGCATTGATCACCTGACGTGAAGTCGGAAGTCTGGACTCCGCTACCTGCCTGCTGTTGCCTCTCTCTCACCCCTCTCAGATTGTTTGTGTAAAGGATAATTGGTTATTCACCTTCTCTGACCATGACACTGGACTCAAGGTCTTACTGCGGCAGCATTCCAATTATGAAAACAAAGTTTTTCTCCCTGTAACTGGCTGAACTAATTCTGCTCCCAAATATCTCACTTGCAATAATAGTTCTATGAGAGTGTGGAAAAATTACATGTAATGTTCCCAATGATGTGTAGAATTTTATAATAATCGTTCTCCAACATATGACTTTTCCACGAAATATACAAGCTACACGTGAAATAGGGAAAATGTTATGCAGCTATGTGTTACGACGAGATTCAATGTTCACCTCGGTCCTAGCACCTTAAGTTCATTCATGGCAAGTGTTGAGAATATAACTACCATTGTCATTTGTTAATTTAACTGCCTGATTATATCTGCATAATCTAAAGTTGAATAAAAGTTTGTCAAAGTGTTCACTTCGGCTAAGATATTACTCTCACAAATAAATACATTACTCACTCGGATGTCAACTACTGTATAAGACACTGAAGATTCTTACAAGACTGCGAATTCTCACAAGACTGAGAATTCCGACGAGATTGAAGATTTCCTACGAGACTGAAGTTTACCACGAGACTGAGGTTCACCACGAGACTGAGATTCACCACCCTGGTGTCTTTGCTTTTGTAAACAGTCCTCCCCCACTTCGAAAATAGTCCTGTGGAAGGGATGTGGCGTAATAATCCTGCACTTGGGACCGATTTATCATGTGTCCGTAGGTTAGAATTTTAGAAAATGTGTTCAAAATCTTCCTAATTCTGGTCCGACTTATGTGTTACATTGCGTTATGAGAAACGATCACAGGCTAATTCCTACGACGGCGCGCGTCAGTGGCTCTATTTTCTGTCAGAGTATGGCGCCTTCCCGCCATGACGGTTCACTTCCTAAGCGATACCACTCTTCCATGAAAAGTTGAAAATTTCTTATTTAACCACTGATTAACCACACACTTGCACTGATAAATCCTTAAATATTACTTGGAAGTCAGGACACAATATTTTACAGCTACTTCGGTCACCGAATCGCGAAATACTAGCTGTAGATTCCCGCTATGACAAGACATTAAAATTTGCAATTTTGTGATTGGCTGAGACGTTCGCGCTCTTGGTAGTTTGGGTTCTTCCATTTTCTGCTAAGGGATGACGGGTATTATTCGTGTCTCACTCATTCTTCTGGGTAGAGTGCATTCCAACGCGCGGATTCACGTGGGAACTGGATAGAAAGCTTTCACTTCCCGTCGGCATCATAAAACATAATTGGACGTACCACTCAGGCTAGCTACATCCTGTCCGTGCCTTAAAACGTATTCTATGGATTTATTTTCAGTCTGAACGGCGCCTGGCAGTTGCTTTGTGGGACTGCAATCTTTTCCCAGCCTACTGCTGTATTCTCATATGCGAAAAATTGAACATTTAATTTATGCATTAATTACGCACATTCGCTTATGGGTGCAATATATATATATTCAGGTAGATTAATAAGATGAGGTACATGAGAAATGTGTAATAATAAGAGTATTGTGGTATAATGTTTGTTTTCGTCGGAAGGTTATAGGAAGAAAGATGTAATGGATTCGTATGGCAGATAATAATAATCCATGATAAATAAAATGAAAGATACGAGGTTAAGTCATGTTGATGTGTATATTGAGTTACAGAATAGCTGATTTGATGTCGATTGGTGATATAACGTGATAGATTATGCATGGTTATTGAGTTTTAGGATACTTATTGGTGTATATTTAGGGACATTAATAATTATCGCCCTACAGAACGAAAATGTCTCCCAGAATAAAATGTAGATTGAGGAATTATATTATGTCGAAGTATTGGCACAGCGGTAGATAAAATAAGAATACACATCTTTAATAGTAGCACATACATAAATGAGTGGCACAATTTCAGAGTCAATAATGATAAGCTATTTCATTAGAGACACTTATTAATTACATATATGAGTTACGTGAATGATGTTGATCCACGAAATATCACTGTAATATTTGTAACAAGTGGAAGATAGTAATTGCTTTTACTCAAATAAAGTCTCAAATCCCAGGTTGATTAAGAAATAATACGAAATATTTTATTTGAGAGAATATGTACTTTACTGCCTTACAGCAACTATTTCTGCTACGTCGCAGCGCTTCCGTAAGTGTTTTGTTTGTCCAAAACTGTCGTCTGTGATGTCTTTGCTCACTGAAGTTCTTTGGTGTCTTTTTACTGACTTTTCTCATTCGATGTAATTTGGTGGGCTGTCACTTCATGTGCATTAACTGATTCATTAAACGATTTATTGTTCCAGGGATAATGCTATTTTTCAACAAAATACTCGCACTCCCATTCGCTAGAAAGATAGCTCGTTGGTGCCAGCCCTGGACCTCAAGAAAAAAAAAACGACCGTGCGAGCAGCGGACTGCAAGACATCTGGCTAACGATAACCAAAATCGCAGACATAGCACTCCTATTCATCGGTGCCAGCCCTAGACCTCTAGAAAGAAACAAAAGACGGCGCAAGCAGCGGAATGCAACACTATGGACTCCTATTTACAGCCAGTAAATACGTATACATATTTCTTGCTAGTAACGATGGTATTTCTTAATCAACCTGGGATTTGAGACTTTATTTGAGTAAATCAACGATTACCTTTCGTTTGTGACAAATATTACAGTGATATTTCTTGGATCAACATCGTTCACGTAACCCATATATGATTTCCAATGTCATAAACGAATTGATATAGCATTGCCTAGTAGTATTTCTAATTATGATAATATTTTAAAATGTGGTGTCAGTTTAAAGCCACAATGAGGAAACTTATTAATTATCTCGTATCTCGCAGAATGAACGTGAAAACCCAAATAACAAGTATCAAATATCAAATATTAAATATCGAATATCAAATATGAAAAGTCCTTAACATCCCACCATGAATAAAGAATATGACCTTGTAGGATAATTACCCTATGAACTTTACTTATGCCAAATAATGGATTTAAATAGTTCAGCAAAGCATTAATGGCAAAGTGATAAATGTTAGAATGCAAAAGACCCAAATCCAACTATGTTCACAAAAGGAATCAGTCTCTATGAGATCGTTAATTATTGTATTTATATTTTTTTTTCTCTACAACATAGATCTCATTTTTATTTTCTTTCATATGAAATTAGCATGTTAATAAACTAGTATAAGGAGTATTTCTGAGTTTTATTAAGGAATATAGGTAATGATATGTAGCTGTAAGGTATATCTATATATATAAAATAAGAGTTTTGTCTGTACATTGCTCAGAATTTGAAAAGCATGGTATTTCTGTATTGGTCATGACCACAGTAACAAGGAAATTTCTGTCTGTCTGTCTGTCTGTCTGTCTGTCTGTCTGTCTGTCTGTCTGTCTGTCTGTCTGTCTGTCTGTCTGTCTGTCTGTCTGTCTGTCTGTCTGTCTGTCTGTCTGTCTGTATGTATGTATGTACACGCATCACGAGAAAACGGCTGAAGAGAATTTAATGAAAATTGGAATGTAAAGTCGGGTGATGAACCGATACAATCTAGGCTATAAATTATTTTAATCACGCTGAATGAAATGGTAGTTTAGGGGAAGCCCTGAAATTTAATTCTGAAATATTTATGTTATTAGTGGTCGTGTCTTAATGAAAATCGCTAGACAAAGATGGGAAATAAGTCGCTACAATATAGGCTATAGACGCTGAGAAAAATGGTAGTTTAGGGGAAGGCCTAAAATGTAATTGTCAAATATTTATTTTATTAGTGGTCGTATCTTCACACGAAAATTGGTATGCAAAGTCAGGGAATAGGTCGCTATAATCTACACTATCAATAATGTTATTCGCACTGAGTGAAATGGTAGTTTAGGGGAAGGCGTGAAATGTAATCTATATATATAAAATAAGAGTTTTGTCTGTACATTGCTCAGAATTTGAAAAGAATTGTATTTCTATATCGGTCATGTCCTCAGTAACAAGAAAATGCATTTTTTACTTTTCCGTAATGTCTGTCTGTCTGTCTGTCTGTCTGTCTGTCTGTCTGTCTGTCTGTCTGTCTGTCTGTCTGTCTGTCTGTCTGTCTGTCTGTCTGTCTGTCTGTCTGTATGTACACGCATCACGAGAAAACGGCTGAAGAGAATTTAATGAAAATTGGAATGTAAAGTTGGGTGATGAACCGCTACAATCTAGGCTATAAATTATTTTAATCACGCTGAGTGAAATGGTAGTTTGGGGAAGGCCTGCAATTTAATTCTGAAATATTTATGTTATTAGTGGCCGTGTCCTAATGAAAATCGCTAGACAAAGATGGGAAATAAGTCGCTACAACATAGGCTATAGACGCTGAGAAAAATGGTAGTTTAGGGGAAGGCCTAAAATTTAATTGTCAAATATTTATTTTATTAGTGGTCGTATCTTCACGAAAATTGGTATGCAAAGTCGGGGAATAGGTCGCTATAATCTAGGCTATCAATAATGTCATTCACACTGAGTGAAATGGTAGTTTGGAGGAAGGCCTGAAATGTAATCTATATACATACAATAAGAGTTTTGTCTGTACATTGCTCAGAATTTGAAAAGAATGGTATTTCTATATCGCTCATGACCACAGTAACAAGAAAATGCATTTTTTACTTTTCCGTAATTTCTGTCTGTCTGTCTGTCTGTTTGTCTGTCTGTCTGTATGTATGTATGTATGTATGTATGTATGTACACGCATCACGAGAAAACGGCTGAAGAGAATTTAATGAAAATCGGAATGTAAAGTCGGGCGATGAACTGCTACAATCTAGGCTATAAATTATTTTAATCACGCTGAGTGAAATGGTAGTTTAGGGGAAGGCCTGCAATTTAATTCTGAAATATTTATGTTATTAGTGGTCGTGTCTTAATGAAAATCGCTAGACAAAGATGGGAAATAAGTCGCTACAACATAGGCTATAGACGCTGAGAAAAATGGTAGTTTAGGGGAAGGCCTAAAATGTAATTGTCAAATATTTATTTTATTAGTGGTCGTATCTTCACGAAAATTGATATGCAAAGTCGGGGAATAAGTCGCTATAATATAGACTATCAATAATGTTTTCCGCACTGAGTGAAATGGTAGTTTAGGGGAAGGCGTGAAATGTAATCTATATATAAAATAAGTGCCTGCGCATTGCTCAGAATTTGAAATGAATGATATTTCTGCATCTGTCATGTCGACAGTAATAAGGAAATGCATTTTTTACTTTTCCGTAATTTCTGTCTGTCTGTCTGTCTGTCTGTCTGTCTGTCTGTCTGTCTGTCTGTCTGTCTGTCTGTCTGTCTGTCTGTCTGTCTGTCTGTCTGTCTGTCTGTCTGTCTGTCTGTCTGTCTGTCTGTCTGTCTGTATGTATGTATGTACTCGCATCAATAGAAAACGGCTAAAGAGAATTTAATGAAAATCGGAATGTAAATTCGGGTGATGAACCACTGCAATCTAGGCTACAAATTATTTTCTTCACGTTGAGTGAAATGGTAATTTAGGGGAAGGCCTGAAATGTAATTCTCCAATAAGTTATTTATGTTATTAGTGGTTGTATCGATAAATACTACATAACTAACTACATAACTACTTTAGTTATGTCGTAAGTTAGTAGTAGTTATGTAAGAAGTTATTAAATTTCCGATCACTTATGTCTTATACATTGTTACCGTACCGCATATAATCAGAGATATTCATGAATTTGGATTTTTGTTACTAAGTCCATATCAGCGCCGAGTCACGAGAAAATGGGTAAACAGAATTTAGTGAAAATCGGTATGTAAAGTCTGAGAATAAGGAACTGCAGTCTACGATATCAATACTTTTGTAAGACACCCTAATATCACATAGTCGAAAGAAAACAATTGTGAAGGCCTGCAATATTGAAAGCTCATAAACTTTATCAACAATAACATTACATTGACCATTGTTTGTTGTGATGATCTTTTTGTCTTCTGTTTTCTCTCATCCCCGATAGATAGGATTACTTCAGCGTACCGAGGTTTTTTTAATTTGCTTGACGTCGCACCGACACAGGTAGGTCTTATGGCGACGATGGGATAGGGAATGAATAGTGGTGTGAAGGAAGCGGCCTTGGCTTTAAGGTTCAGCCTGGTGTGACTGGTGTGAAAATGGGAAACCACGGAATACCATCTTCAGCGTTGCCGGCAGTGGTGCTCGATTCCACTATCTCCCGGATGCAAGCTCACAGCTGCGCGCCCCTAACCACACGGGCAACTCGCCTGGTCGTACCGACTGTAACTGCCTGCCTGTATATTGGCGGGAAGTAGCTGGGGAGTAAGATAACTTTCTTCTTTAGCATGTCATTCCTCTGGTTCATACATTTTCTGATATATCTGGTACGTAACACACTGGTTCATCATAGTATTCGAGCTATTCAAACCCTACTCTGAGGCACCGATTGGAATGAGTAGTGTGCATATTTAACGGAATAATGACAGAGGAGTGTTCACGGCAGTCTGCGACCTTGTTATTCCAGCTCTGGAACTTTGGACTCTTAGATCGGCACCGAAGTACTGTTCGTTGAAAGTGAGAAAGTGTGCGGTTTTTCATTTGATCGAGTATTTTATATGATAACATTGCTTTCAATCGCTACATTCCTACTGACGTTTTTGTAATGACCTATGTTGAATTCAGTTAGGAAAACCACCAAGTCAGTCTTTCTGAGAATCCCGTAGCGAAGCACGGGTACATCAGCTAGTATATATATATATAACTATTAATGACTAGAATTATTGAGATGATATGACGAATGATGAAATGTTTTGGTAGAATTAGGGGGTTAAATAATGATTTATGCACATGGCCTTACTCTTCAACGGAACCTACGATAATATTATCTTATTTTAAGGACGAAGTTAATATTTTACACTGAGGCGCTGACGGGAACAAACACCCCAACCGATAATAAGGTGTAATACATATAGAAAATCTATTATTATCTATTCTTCAGATGTGACCATAGAATTTCAAGCGAAATTTCGCATTTGCGGTATCACTCTTTTATTGTAGTGGTTCCATTTTATTCTATACGCTTTCTGGAGTTTGGTGGCTATTACTGTTATTATTTTGTAAATTTCTTTTTTTTTTTTTTTTGCTAGTGGCGTTACGTCGCACCGGCATAGATAGGTCTTATGGCGACGATGTGAAAGGAAAGGTCTAGGAGTTGGAAGGAAGCGGACGTGGCCTTAATTAAGGTACAGCCCCAGCATTTGCCTGGTGTGAAAATGGGAAACCACGGAAAACCATCTTCAGGGCTGCCGACAGTGGGATTCGAACCCACTATCTCCCAGATGCAAGCTCACAGCACTGTTATTATTGTTGTTGTTGTTGTTGTTTGTAGAACTATCTATTAATATGCTCTTGTACAGTAAATGTAAATACATTCGTGTGCTCGTTTGGAGGTGGTGCAGCTATTTCCTGGAACGTCCCCAATGGCCCTCCTGCCAATCTCTTTTCTGGCAGTGCAGAGAATCGAACTCGAGCCTCCAAGAGTGGCAGCTCATAGCGCTATCAGTTACACTACGGAGGTAGAGTCATATCATCATCATCATCATCTGTTTACCCTCCAGGGTCGGCTTTTCCCTCGGACACAGCGAGGGATCCCACCTCTACCGCCTCAAGGGCAGTGTCCTGGAGCTTCAGTCTCTTGGTCGGGGATACAACTGGGGAGAATGACCAGTACCTCGCCCAGGCGGCCTCACCTGCTATGCTGAACAGGGGCCTTGTGGAGGGACGGGAAGATTGGAAGGGATAGGCAAGGAAGAGGGAAGGAAGCGGCCGTGGCCTTATGATAGGTACCATCCCGGCATTCGCCTGGAGGAGAAGTGGGAAACCACGGAAAACCACTTCCAGGATGGCTGAGGTGGGAATCGAACCCACCTCTACTCAGTTGACCTCCCGAGGCTGAGTGGACCCCGTTCCAGCCCTCATACCACTTTTCAAATTTCGTGGCAGAGCCGGGAATCGAACCCGGGCCTCCGGGGGTGGCAGCTAATCACGCTAACCACTACACCACAGAGGCGGACGGAAGAGTCATATACAGAGTAAAATTTGACTTAAATTCTCTGCCATATCGGGATGAGATCCCTTGCATTAGCATTGCTGTATAGTGTTGCATAAAGCGGTGTGACACTGGGGTCTACGACCGATATGGCCATTGACAAACAGTGTGCAAGCTTTAGCACGACACTGACCTTCAGTTAGACATATACTCAAGTTTATGATTATGTTTTGATGACAGAAGTCATTGCTCCGACGAATATTGATATGGCTCGTAACAGGCCTTGCACTTTTGGCTCAATTTTCTAACACGTTCCACGGGCGAGAGTCCGGGCACACTTTTTTTTTTCTATTTGCTTTACATCGCACTGACACAGATAGGTCTTATGGCGACGATGGAATAGGAAAGGCCTACGAGTTGGGAGGAAGCGGCCGTGGCCTTAATTATGGTACAGCCCCGGCATTTGCCTGGTGTGAAAATAGGAAACCACGGAAAACCATCTTCAAGGCTGTCCGGGCACACTATGTAGATATCTAACCAGTAGCATAGCCAGGATTGGCCGATGAGGGAAGGGAGGAGAGGGGGTTATAGTTACAAAATTATGATCGAACATAATGAAGGTGCGTGTGTGGTGCGCGCATGCACGACTGTCATTATAAGGACACTGATACAAATGAATTATGTTGATATTCAGATGGCAGTACACTACACAATCTTACATTAAAATACAGAACAAGAACAATATGTTCAAGGTCAACAGTTTTACAGCGAATGGTGTGTTCAGTTTACAATCTAAAATCCAACTTTTGAGACTGCTTAGAAAATAGATTCAGCAGGTCTGTTGATTTTACAATTATGTCTCTGTGAATGTTTATTTAGTTTTATTATTTATTGTCAGTTTCTGTTTATTTTATGTAATTAAAAGTTCCATGGTTGGGGGGAGGGGTATTTTTTCCCCAGTGGCTTTACATCGCACCGACACAGTTAGGTCTTATGGCGACGATGGGATAAGAAAGGCCTACGAGTTGGAAGGAAACGGCCGTGGCCTTAATTAAGGTACAGCCCCAGCATTTTCCTGCTGTGAAAATGAGAAACCACGGAAAACCATCTTCAGGGCTGCCGGCAGTGGGATTCGAACCCACTATTTCCCGGATGCAAGCTCACAGCCGCGCGCCGCTAACCGCACGGCCAACTCGCCCTGTAGAGGGGGGGGGGGGATCTAACCAACTGTAACACCCCACCCCCTGACTATTAGAGGTGGGCTGAACTGCTATTTGCATGAAACAGTTCCAACTGTTCCTGTTTCGAGCTCGAAACAGTTTCAAGATAACCGTCTCGAACAGCAGTTTTTCTTCTCCTTCCAAATAGCGACATGACACAATTGCTGCAGTGTTGTCGCACATTGCTATTAATAGGTGATGCTGTGTGTTTCGGCTACAGTATGCGTTTTATTAAGGGAAACATTGGCATTTTCCCATTCAGTTCGTTATTGTACGATACCTGTTGATTTATAGTAATCGGGAGATAGTGGGTTTGAGCCCCACTGTCGGCAGCCCTGAAGATGGTTTTCCGTGGTTTCCCATTTTCACACCAGGCAAATGCCGGGGCTGTACCTTAATTAAGGCCATGGCCGCTTCTTTCCAATTCCTAGGCCTTTCCTATCCCATCGTCGCCATAAGACATATCTGTGTCGGTGCGACGTAAAGCAAATAGCAAAAAAAATAAATAAAATTGTGACTTTAAGACTGCTTTACAGGAGGAGTTAACGCAAAAATAAATTAAGCAGTACAGTTGCAGGAGCAGTGGTCGAAACAGGGTGTTTTGTGAAACAGCTACATTCTGAAACGGTTTCGATACTAAAACGGTTTCAAAATGGCTGTTGTTTTTTCTCTCCCATCTCTACTGACTACGCCTCGGTATCTAACTCAGAAAATTTCCACTTCTACTGTTACGGAAGTACATGCACTTTTTTTGTTTTCGTTTCCTCTGAGTATGCATGATTTCCGAGAGCCCAATGTACGTCCAAGGCCTCGTCCACAACGAACGTCGTACCTCGCACCGTCCTTGCCATCGACCCGGGCTGCCTAGTCCTTCGCATCGAAGTGGCCTCAATGAAACATTGACCTTAGCCTACATGTTGTTCCAGTTGAGTTTCGGCGGTCAAGGCGTGGACCTTATCATCACCTGACGAATAATTTATGTACATTAATTCCAGTTTTTGTTCGTGGTAAAAGGAATCCACCGAACCCAAAACGACAGCAATACGGAGAATTGTATGATATGTACCGTCGCTCATGAAAATAGTTCTTTTTTTGCTAGTTGCTTTACGTCGCACCGACACAGAGAGGTCTTATGGCGACGATGGGACAGGGAAGGGCTAGGAGTTCGAAGGAAGCGGCCGTGGCCTTAAGTAAGGTACAGCCCCAGCATTTGCCTGGTGTAAAAATGGGAAACCACGGAAAACCATTTTCAGGGCTGCCGACAGTGGGGTTCGAACCTACTATCTCCCGAATACTGGTTACTGGCCGCACTTAAGCGACTGCAGCTATCGAGCTCGGTCATGAAAAGAGTGGGCGCATGGTATTGCATAATTGCATAATTTCTCAGAAACAATTGATCGTGTAAATATAATATTTGTTGTAGGTATCCACAGGATTTTTAACTAAATGGCAGGTGAGTTAAATTTTGATAATTATTGAAATGAAGTCTGATAACGTATTAAATGCGAGAAACATTCAATATCATACGCTCATTCTTTATCGAACTTCTACACATAATGAACACAACATCCAAATATCCTTTTGACTACACGAGAATCACAATTACTACACTCATGTTTATAAATTAAGAATAATTTCGGATTGTGGTGCCACACCACGGTATTGGTGATAAGTTGAGAAAACCGTCCCAAACCACATGTGCTACAAAACGCCACTGTTTCCTGCGCATGTACCCCGACATCAATATGGGATATGACCACCATGCACACGTAGACAGGCCGCAAAACGGGTTGGCATACTCTGGATCAGGTGGTCGAGCAGCTGCCCATTCTTGCACCAGTGCCTGTGAGAGCTCCTGAAGTGTCCTAGGGGTTTGAAGACGTGCAGCGACACGTCGACCGAGAAAATCCCAGACGTGCTCGATGGGGTTTAGGTCTGGAGAACAGGCAGGCCACTCCATGCGCGTGATGTCGTCTGTTTCACGGTACTCCTCCACGATGGCAGCTCGGTGGGGCCGTGCGTTATCATCCATCAGGAGGAAGGTGGGACCCACTGCACCCCTGAAAAGGCGGACAAACTGGTGCAAAATGACGTCCCGATACACCTGACCTGTTACACTTCCTCTGTCAAAGACATGCAGGGGTGTACTTGCACCAATCATAATCACACCCCACACCATCAAACCACTACCTCCATACAGGTCCCTTTCAAGGACATTACGGGGTTGGCATCTGGTTCCTGGTTCACGCCAGATGAGAATTTGGCGAGAATCACTGTCAGACTATACCTGGACTCGTCCGTGAACATAACCTGGTACCACTGTTCCAATGACCATGCACTGTGTTTTTGACACCAAGCTTTACGGGCTCTCCTGTGAACAGGGGTCAGTGGAATGCACCTCGCAGGATTCCGGGCGAATAAACCATAGACGGTGTGTCTGGAGACAACTGTTCCAGTGGCTGTGGCAAGGTCCCGAGCAAGGCTACCTGCAGTACTCCGTGGCCGTCTGCGGGCATTGATGGTGAGATATCGGTCTTCTTGTGGTGTTGTACACTACGGACGTCCCGTACTGTAGCGCCTGGACATGTTTCCTGTTTGCTGGAATCGTTGCCATAATCTTGAGATCACACTTTGTGGAACACGGAGGGCCCGTGCTACGACCTGCTGTGTTTGACCAGCCTCCAGTCACCCTATTATTCTACCCCTCATAACGTCATCAATATGTGTTCGTTGAGCCATTTTCACCACACAGTCACATCTGAAAACATCTGTACACTTACTCGCTGCACCGTACTCTGACGTGCACCAACACACCTCTGCGTATTTGGACTGCAGTCAGCGAGCGCCACCGTGCGACGACCGCAGGTCAAATGCACCACATGGTCATACCCCGAGGTGATTTAAAACCGCGAACCGCCCACCATAGCGTTGTTTCACCATGTATCAGCATTATCCTTAATTTCTGAACAAGAGTGTATATTCGAATGTATTTTTCTTCTTCCTCCTCGGCGTACCTCAATTACCTGGTGTCGGCATCTTGTATAGATTGAGCCTAGTTTTATGGCCGGATGCCCTTCCTGACGCCAACCATATGTAGGGGAATGTATTTGCTATTGTGTGTTTCTATGCTGGTTGGTAATGTGATGCGTTGTGTGTACATGAAGATGCATACGTGAACACGCTCGTCCCACAAGCTAAAGGAATTAAGTAGGTACGGTTAAAATTCCCGGCCCTGGTGGGAATCGTACCCCGAGCTCTCTGAACCGAAGGCCACTACGCTGACCATTCTACAAAGAGCCGGGCTACTACATTCGATTATCTGGTTTCGGTCATCAGGCCATAGACTGGTGTGAAGCAGTTCTTCATGCCACTCTATCCTGTGCTCTACGTAACTACTTCATCTACTCAATCTGTTTGTCATATTCATATATTGGTCTACCCCTGACGTTCTTACCGGCTACACTTCTCTCAAAAACCAACTGAACAAGTCCTGGTGTCTTAAGATGTGTTCTATCATTCTACCTTTTCTTCTGGTCAGATTTCACCAAGCAGCTCGCTTTCACCATTTCGGTTCAGTATCTCTGCATATCACTTTCAGAATCCTTCTGTAATACCACATTTCAGAAGCTTCTATTCCTCTTATTTCTGAGCTAGTTTCACTTCCATACAATGCTATGCTCCAGAAGAATCCTAGTAAAAATTAATTTATATATATTGTTATTCAGAAACTTGAACAAGACTAAAAAAAATGAGGTGTTAGGTTAAGCAAATGGAGGATCAATTTTTCAGGTGCGATGCTAGGGTTGCTGTGTAGCTTGGTATCGAGGTCAGTGCGAAGTGCGGTGTTCTGTTAAGGCCACTTCCATTTAACAATACAACTCATTTTTTTCAGTTCAGTGCGGTACTAAGGGTGGTGCAAGGTGCGGACGAGACTTTAGTTGTGAGTCCACAGTCATGATACTGACATGCCTCACGAAGTCCACTATCATGTTAAATTATTTAACTGAGTGTGCTCTTTATTTTTATGTCCTAGGATTGAACAAACTACATTAATTAAAAGTAATTCCCCGTTGTCGAGGCTCCACCCCACCAAACTCTCCCGAACACAGGAAGACAGAGAATAGGGCAGGCAGGAAGCAACCCAATCACTTTCCTACAGCAACAAAGAGGGATTTTAAAATAGTTCACCAATAGTACAGTGGGAATTCGGGAGTGGTGATGGCCTTAAAACCCAGAGAGGTAGTGCGTTCGAACCCCACTATCGGCAACCCTGAAAATTGTATCCCGTGGTTTCTCATTTTCACACAAAGCAAATATCAAATGTGAAAAGCAAAATTGTAAAAACATTCCAGGGAAATGAACGATTCTCTAAGCCTTAAAACATAGTCTACAGTCGGGAATAGAAAACAAGAGTAGTAGTTGATTAAGCTAAGCTGGATAAGAAAATGAAAGTCAGAAGCCTAGCACTTATAAGATGAAGAATACCAGACTCAGATTGTAGTAATTTTTTAAGAGTTAGTACATCCTCTCTAACACTAGTATAGGAGAGTTCCGACCCTTCGAAGAGTTAGAGTATCGGGGAAGGAAAGGGAAGGGCCGGGCCACGAGGGGTACGAAAATAATTTCTATGCGCGACGATGACCTAGATGTTATGTCCCTTAAACAACGATTATCATTACTTCATGTTCCTCGTAAATCTAATACCGTTGAGATAGGAAGAAAACAATAGTTGCCCGACTGTGTAGCTCAGACGGGTAAGGTGCTGACTTTCTGAGCCCAAGCTGGCAGGTTCGATCCTGGCTCAGTCCGCTGATATTTGAAGGTGCTCAAATACGTCACCCCCTTGTCCATATATTTACCGGCCTGTAAAAGAAATCCTGATGGGCAAAGATCCGGCATCTTGGCGTTTCCGAAAACCGTAAAAGTAGTTAGTGGGACGTAAAACCATTATTACTTTTATTATTAGTATTCCGGTCTAGAAAGCCAAGAATACCGGCCGAGAGGATTCGTCGTGCTGACCACACGACACCTCGTAATCTGCAGGCCTTTGGGCTGAGCAGCGGTCACTCGGTAGGCCAAGGCCCTTCAAGGGCTGTAGTGCTATGGGGTTTGGTTTATTAGTATTATTAAAACAAGAATTGTCAAATGGAGGTCGGATAGGAGATATGAAAGCAAGGCGGTTCGCACAACGCCGGGCTGAGTGGCTCAGACGGTTAAGGCGCTGGCCTTCTAACACCAACTTGGCAGGTTCGATCCTGGCTCAGTCCGGTGGTATTTGAAGGTGATCAAATACGACAGCCCCGTGTCGGTAGATTTACGGGCACGTAAAAGAACTCCTGCGGTACTAAATTCCGGCACTTCGGCGTCTCTGAAGACCGTAAAAGTAGTTAGTGGGACGTAAAGCAAGTAACATTATTATTATTATTATTATTATTATTATTATTATTATTATTATTATTGGTCGCACAACTACGTAAATACAATGGCAAACACGAATAGGGACCCTATGGTCGGCAAGCCACACGTCCAAATTGAGAGCCCCTGAGAATCACCCATTTTTGTCAAATCTTACGAGAAGCATTAATGTATTATATGCCCCAAGACGAAGAAGGTTGCTATGTAGAAATGTTTTTATGCTCGTATTAAAAAGTCGACTGCATATAGAAAAGTCTCTTGGTTTCTTGATGGTTAATATTTTATGACGAAGTACAACTGGACAACCATCCTCTTTAAATCCTGATCAGAAGGGAAAGAACTGGAATATGTCCAACACCTCGGAGAATAAGGGTATCGTTAAAAGAAAGGGACCGGGCAAGTTGGCCGTGCGGTTAAGGGCGCGCAACTGTGAGCTAGCATCCGGGAGATAGTGGCTTCGAACCCCACTGTCGGCAGCCCTAAAGATGGTTTTTCGTGGTTTCCTATTTTCACACCAGTATCTAAGGTTATATAGAATTAAATTTCCGATCATTTTTGTATTAGACCTTTTTACCGTATCGGCTTTCATAACAGAGATATTCATGAATTTGGGTTTTTGTTGGCAAGGCCATATCAGCGCCAAGTCACGAGAAAATGGGTAAACAGATTTTAATGAACAACAACCTTACAACAACGCTCTATCTTCCACCGTACCCCTACCCTTGGTAACTCACTACCCGATGTTGACATATTTACACCTTTCGCATACCTTTGAAGTCATCTCCAGATTTCTATTTTCTTCAGTCCATCGAACCCACGACCTTTCTTCTTCCTAACTCTGTAATCGACCCTTGCCAGTTATCGTTGTCATTGTTGTTACATCGTTATTGTTAATAAATGTTAATAATTTACTGTTGATATTTGATATCGTTGTTTACCTTCTTCTTTCTTCTTTATCTGTTTACCCTCCAGGTTCGGTTTTTTCTTCGGACTCAGCGAGGGATCCCACCTCTACCGCCTCAAGGGCAGTGTCCTGGAGCTTCAGACTCTGGGTCGGGGGATACAACTGGGGAGTATGACCAGTACCTCGCCCAGGCGGCCTCACCTGCTATGCTGAACAGGGGCCTTGCGGGGGGATGGAAAGATTGGACGGGATAGACAAGGAAGAGGGAAGGAAGCGGCCGTGGCCTTAAGTTAGGTACCATCCCGGCATTTGCCTGGAGGAGAAATGGGAAACTACGGAAAAACACTTCCATGATGGCCGAGGTGGGAATCGAACCCACCTCTACTCAGTTGACCTCCCGAGGCTGAGTGGACCCCGTTCCAGCCCTCGTACCACTTTTCAAATTTCGTGGTAGAGCCGGGTATCGAGCCCGGACCTCCGGGGGTGGCAGCTAATCACACTAACCACTACACCACAGAGGCGGACCTATTGTTGTTTATACCAACTGCTATCTTTCATATATATATATATTGTGCCATTTCACTGCAATGTAAAGTTACGGACGGAACAAAAATGGAGTCTAAACCTCCGAGAATAACGAATATAAACGTCTGAAGTAAGATGACAATATCTTCATCAGACGCTTGTAAAAGGACTGAGGTGTAGAAGGCAGTGAAAAGGAACAAAGGGAGAGGATTGTTACGAACAATTATTGACAAAAAAAAAGTTGGGAGAGAACTACATTTCATCTCAATCGCATACGAGAAGCAATATCGTCGACCGTATAAAAGAAGATATCAGTATTAGATTTCTCCACTGGAAACAAGGAGTATAGGTGGGCCGGCGTAAGGTTGCACATGACAGCTGCGCACAATATTGGTCACACTGCAGTGGCGCACGAAGCGATGTTGCCGCTGTAACAACAGCTGATTGCACGACACATGTGTTTTTAAAAACATGGGAGAAATGTTTTTAATGTCATCGCGATGATACACAATACAAATGAAATCTGCCGACAAAAATTGAACTTTCAACTCGCCGATTATTCATCACACAAAATTATACGAGATAAATATACTACGAAGTTCTTATTGTTGCGATGTTAGAAAACACGGAAGAAATCGGCCGACAAGGATCTCACTTCATATACACCTTCACCAATAAATGTTAGAATAATATACACCGGTGCTAACACAAAATGTTTCAAGTAAATTCTATAAAATTTACGAAATTTCAGAAACCTTATTTTCATACCTGATTCACAAAGGCAGAGGCTCGATACCCTCCAGTTCACTGCCATCACTACCGTCGCCTTCGTTGTCACTGTCATCATCGTCTAGGCAGATCATCAACTCCTGAGAGTCACTGATGATGCCATGTATTGCCATTGCCGAATTAATGAATGCTGCGACATGGCTAAATTTCTTCCTGCACAAAGCCGCATCCATTGGAGCAATACTCTCCCGGAACAGTCCTTCCACTTCAGTAACTGTGAAGGACGTGTTATAAGTGCGTACGTAATGTTTTACTTCACCCCATACCGTACCAACTCAATGAGGTTGAAGTGACATTGGTACGGCGGCAACCTAATAACCTCGTGCCCTTGTTCCTTCGCTACCTCGTCGACTATTTTTTTTTTTTTTTTTTTTTTTTTTGCTATTTGCTTTACATCGCACCGACACAGATAGGTTTTATAGCGACGATGGGACAGGAAAGGCCTAGGAATGGGAAGGAAGCGACCGTTGTCTTAATTAAGGTACACCCCCAGCATTTTCCTGGAGTGAAAATGGGAAACCACGGAAAACCATCTTCAGGGCTGTCGACAGTGGAATTCGAACCATCTATCTCCCGGATGCGAGCTCACAGCTGCGCGCCCCTAACCGCACGGCCAACTCGCCCGGTGTCGACTAATTTAGTCGTACACATATGCGCTGGGATGTTTCTTTACTGCAGCCATTCCACTTACAGTTCTTTACGGGCGCTCGAAGAAGGGGTCTTGTCCATTATTACGGAGTGGTAACGTGCATTGTCCATAACAATGACAGATGGGACTTTGAGCTGTAAAAATCGTACTCGTGTCTTCGTATTGCATCAGCCTGGAAAGAATTCCTATTACAGGAGATAGCTTAATTCGTTTCTTTCCCGGAGTGCTGTGAAACAAGTCCCTACTATCAGCCCCGTTTTCGCTATTGCTATGTACCCCAGTCACTTTTTCCTTCTGTTCTTGGAGGCGAACACCTGTTTGAATGACAGTACGCTTTGAAAGCCCTAATGTTTGAGATATGCGATCCACAGATGCCATACGAGTAACACGCGTGTGTTTAAGCTCGTGGAATTTAAGTGTTTTGGCAGGTGTAAACAATTGCGACAGTGCTGTAATTTGCCACAGTGCATCTATTTGTATCGTGGAATCAAGTACTATCAACAATTAGTTCGTTCTTTGTTCGAGTGCCGTGCAATTAGTGTAATAGTGAAATGGCGCCAGGAACGAAGAAGAATCAACAGCAGGCCGAGTGCAGGAGTGCCAACCCAACAGAAGACACCGTGAGGAAAATAATAGAAGAGACACTTCAGTCTAAGGTATTCGTGGAATTAATTGTGAGTACCATAGTGGACAAAATTACGGAGTGTGTGTTAAAGAGACTAGAGGAATCTGTTCAGTTCAATATAAATGCATGTGAGGACCTAAAGAATCAGATTGCCAAGAGAGACAAGGAACTCGCAGAACTTAAAGCGGAAGTGAAGTCAAATTATGATAATTTGGAACAATATCAGCGTAGAAATAACCTCCGCATATTTGGCATTCCGGAAGAGTCGAATGAGGACACGGACAATTTAGTATTAAATGTTGCACGTGACATTGGTGCCGACATAAAATTGACTGATATCGACAGGAGCCACAGAGTCGGGCTTAAAATCGGTAATAAACCCCGGCCTATTATCGTGAAGATGACAAGTTATCGCAGCAGGAAGGAGATATTCGCAAAGAAAAGGCATTTAAAAGGATCTCGTGTCACGATCCGGGAGGACCTTACGTCTGCCAGACTGACGGTTCTGAAGGCGGCTATCTCCAAGTTCGGCGTCAGAAATGTCTGGACCAGTGATGGAGTTATCCTGTTTAAGACCGCTGATGGCAGCATGCACCGCGCTACGCAGATGAGTGACATTCCATGAGCTTACTCATATCTAACCTGTGTTTAGTTTACTAACCCATAAGTTGGTAACCCTTTGTATTAAGTTTTGTTTCCTCTTCTAGGACACATCTCTCTCTCTCTCTCTCTCTCTCTCTCTCTCTCTCTCTCTCTCTCTCTCTCTCCTCTCTCCCTCTCTCTCCCTCTCTCTCTCTCTCTCTCCTTCACTGCTCTTGCATTCCACCCTGCTTGGCTGAACGGCTATAGTCTACCTGCTTGACCTTCACTAGCTCGTTAATTACGGTTCTCCACTGGACACTGACCTTGTCCCAACCCTCTGTACAAACTCCGTACTTACAGTAACTTCCTTCTTAGTAATAACTAACAGCTGACTTTAACCTTTTCCTGTAAATAGTCAGAATAGATCTAGAAGATGATTATGTAACATACCAACCTCTTTCAGAGACGAGAAGGGGCATCAAAGATTGCACGAGTAGATTGCAGAAGCATGCGGAAGGGAAAAGTACATTACAAATTTTTCATACTAATATTAGAAGCATAAGGAAAAATAAGAACATTTTAGACGTTGTTTTGAAAGCATATGATCATAGGTTTGATGTCGTAATTTTATCAGAAAGTTGGTCACTGAGTAATGTAAATATAAGCAACCATGCCTTGTATAAATCTTATTACAATGAGGGTTCAGTTAACAAATGTGATGGTGTTGTATTAATGGTCAAAAATGGTTTGGAGCACGAAATGGAAATTATTGAGTACGATGACTTTAAATTTCTCAGAGTAGTAATTAACTATGACAACAAGAAAGTAGCTATTACAGGAGTATATCGGTCACATGAATATCACAAACAGCGGTTTCTCAGTGCGTTAGATCATTATATCCAAGATAGATGCCATGTTGAAACCGAACTGATAATAGGGGACACTAATATAGACCTTTTAAATGAACACGACTGTGACGAATATCTCAACATGGTACAAGAAAGAAATTTTCAGTCCTTAATAAACAATCCTACTAGAGTATCTGGTACAAGTAAATCCTGTATTGATCATGCTTTGATTAAAAGTAGGTTGAGAAATGACGACATTCTGTCTATCATCTCTCAAAGTAAAATTTCAGATCATTATCCTATAATAGTAAGTCTCAACATTCAAAATGCTTCAGTCCCTAGTAATATACCAAATTTTCGACGTAACTGTTTTAAAATAGATCATTTTGAGCTTAAAAATCATTTAAGTAAAATAAATTGGGGAGACATCTTAAACAGCAGTGATTTAGATATCAAACTTGATAAATTCGTGAATACAATTAAAAGCTGCATGAGCCTGTCCACTGTTAAATTGAAATCAAAGGAAGTCAAAAGAACAGAATGGATTTCTTACGGTTTGGTAAAATCTATTCACACAAGAGACCGACTTTATCAACAATATTTAAAAAATAAGGATAACTTGGAAATTAAAGAACAGTACAGGAAATATAGGAACAAACTAAATGATCTAATTATGAAAACGAAAACTGAGTACTATAGGAATCTGATCAATCGCAATTCAAATAACCGGGGTAAGGTCTGGGGCATAGTCAATGAAATAACACAAAGGTCAGTTAGAAAAGAAGAGATCAAGGAAATCAGATATAAAGGTGAAATCTGGAAAGATGACATAAATATTTCTAATAAATTTAACAATTATTTCATTAACGAAACCACTGAGAAAGCAAAGCATCACAGACAGATTTCCGACTCCACATTAAATATCGCTCGCAACCCTCATACTTGCTTCCTTGCACCGGTAACAGAATACGATCTGAAGAGATGTTTGAGTGAAGTACATGAAAACAAAGCTGTAGGAATAGACAATATTTCGGCTCGAATTATTAAAGAAAATATAGAGTCATTAAAGGAACCGTTGCTGAATATTATCAATGATTCCTTCACCTTAGGTTACTTTCCAAAACAGCTTAAAACAACAATAGTAAAACCTCTTCACAAGTCTGGAAATATTTGTGACATTAGAAATTACAGACCCATTTCGATAACTACAACAATATCAAAAATATTCGAGAAATGCTTAAAGAACAATATTTACCAATTTTTAGAAAAACACCAAATACTTTCGCCCAGACAGTTTGGATTCATTAAAAATCTCGGAACGACTGATGCTATATCCGCCTTAACAAAGAGAATATACGAAAATCTTAATTCTTCTCTGCTCTCCACAGGGATATTTCTCGACCTTGAAAAGGCATTCGATAGTGTGTCACACCGATTGCTCCTCCAGAAATTGGAAAAATACGGCTTTAGGGGTAATGTGCTGGATTTGCTTGAGAGTTACTTGACAGATCGAGTACAGTATGTCAAAATTAATCAACATCTAAGCACACCAATGAGGATAATAAAGGGTGTCCCACAAGGCACAGTATTAGGTCCTTTATTGTTTATTATATTTATTAATGATCTAGAGAAAACAATAGCAAATGCCGAACATACGCACGTCGTAACATATGCAGATGATACAGTCATTTATGTTGAGGGTGATAGCTGGAATCTCGTCAGACAGAGAGCAACTCGAGCACTGCTTAAAGTTCAAGCATGGTTAGATAATAATGAATTATTTCTAAACATTAAAAAGACAAAATTTATGAATTTTTCTGTAACAGATACACGAAACGATTTTAATGAATTAATTGTACACAACATCAACTGTAAATTTAATTGTAACTGCTACAAAATTTATAAAGTAAATAATGTTAAGTATTTGGGATTATTAATTGATTCGAACATGAAATGGAAAAGTCACATTACCGATTTAAGAAAGAAAATCAGAAGAACTGTTTATATATTTCATAACTTAAAATACATATCCAGTATAAAATTGTTAAGAGAGGTTTATTACGCTTTAGTTCAGTCTATTCTTAGCTACGGAATTTTGGCATGGGGAGGAGCCTACAAAAATGTAATCAATAAAATACAGGTTGTTCAAAACCTTATATTACGAATAATGTACCAGAAAGGAAGATTATACCCAAGTAGTCAATTATATGCTGAAGCAAATATATTTAATGTAAAACAGCTCTATGCCCTTGAAATATACAAATATATTAACAAAAACAAAAATATAATTGAGAACATTAAACATGAATATTCAACACGCAGTAAGATGAACCACCGTTGTATGTTATACAAACCCAAACTTAGCATAACAAAGCGCAATTTCTTGTACTTCATTCCAAAATTCTTTAATGTCCTTCCCGGTTCTTTACAAACTACTTTATTAGGTCAGAAAATGAGTCTGAAGTGTCTTAAATCCTTTGTCAGGGATAATAAAACTGTTATGGAAGAAATAACTAAATGAGAATATCACGTCACCATATCCAATTTCTATTCAATGCTCCACCATGTGCTGTTGATCATATCCGTCATTCACTCATACCCATACTCGTATTTCAGGCATCATTTAAAATATATTTCTCACTATGTAATTAATATTCTAAATTACCACACACAAGGTTTCACCTTACGTGGTATTTTACTGATATCTACTCGACTCTGTTGAGGTTGGTGTGATTTTGTATAATAATAATAATAATAATAATAATAATAATAATAATAATAATAATAATAATAATAATAATAATAATAATAATAATAATAATAATAATAATAATAATATATTTAATGTGTGCAAGAGATAGTTAGAAGTTCAATTTATTTTAAGTATTAATATGTTGATAATAATACTACTACTTCTGTAATATATGTGGTTTAGTTATAAGATTAATATTTCTCAAGTAATAATGTTATTAGAAGAGTTATGTATATATAAAACAGAGTCCTGTAAATATGTAAACGACATGATAAATGAATAAATACTACTACTACTACTACTACTACAACATGATCTACAGGAACGGAGAGACGGCTATACAAGCGTACGAATTTCGTCTCCCTCTCGTAAAACTCAAGAGTTCTCCGCACTAATTATAATGCCTGACTATTAAGGGACACTCCGCGGCTCAAAGGATTATCACTTCGCGCTTCATGACTATGTTGTCATTTCCGAGACATCGCACTGCATTCGTTAAAATAAAATTTCACAATTATCTCAAAATGAAAACAAAACTTTCATAAACGCGCGAACCACACCCGACCACGTGCTAGCGGCGACAGACAAAACGGCAACACTTCAATACAGTAGTCAAGTTACTTATAGATGGCACCACTATACTACCTATATTGCCAACAACAATCAACTGAAAATAGTTCGTATTTGTTTTGTAGCTCGTTTAAACCTTATAATATATTTTAAATGCTCATATTTGTGTAGGCAAATAAAATATTATGAACACTATTCGGAATTAAATACGAATTAACATGAATAAAATGCGCAACTGTATCTGACATAAAAAGTTGTGGATTGGTGATTCTGACTGACGGGTGACGTTCTTCATTTCACTTTTGTAGTGCTGCCAACATGACTTAAAACTGTCAAGTGCAACCTTATGCCGGCCCACCTATAGACTTTGTTGACGGCTGCATTGTAGATTACTGGCAGAAGATATTATTTCGCTCCGCGAAATTTAAATACACCAAAAACCCAAAGATAGAAGTTACAGCAAGCTGTAACGGTTCAAATCCCGTTACAAGGTAATATCTGTATTTTCTTCTTATTATTGTATTATTATTATTATTATTATTATTATTATTATTGTTATGTCAGTATTATTATTATTTTATCTGTGAGATTGTTATAATTATTATTCAATTCCCTTATGCAATGCTTGTCGCTTGCGTATTTGTAATTGAGTGTATGCATATATACGTATATGTACAGTAGATTAACATTAAATACCTGTACAGTGAGAGTTTCGATATATCAGATGTGGATGTGACGTTGTTATAATTTGCACTACTGGCGATTCTGCCAAGTCATCGCCACGTCATGGCTACGTCATCGTGCTCACTTAGCACTGAGCTCTGGTCCTTTGAGTTTCTTAGGGAGCCCCAGGGGATTTCACCAGTACATGCAACAGTTTGAGACGTTGTGGGAGTATGTCATTGTTATTTCTGGAGATTACGTAGCTGTGTCAACCAACGTGTATGAAAGGTGGTTGCATATTGTAGCTTCAGTCATTAGTTAAACGGAAGCTGAACAGTGAAGAAGTCTACGAGATGAAGAGGCCTCAGTCGGTCAGTCAACGAGTGTGAACGAGAGATGGAGAAGACTCAGTGAGCCATTAATTATTGGTTATTGAGAGAGTGAGGCCAAAGTAGGTCCGTCACTTAGTTGAAGACACGGACGCAAGGGCTTACCATGGAGTCAGAGATGGATACCACCTGCTATGAGGTAATACCATATTGACTTACAAAGAAGTCAGATGATATGGAGAAGAAGCAGTCACAAGGATGTATCACCAAGTTAGGCGTGACACATCTACAGTAAACACCAGATCAAAGGAATACGTCGTAATTACACTAAAAGTGTTGAAGGTACAGTCAAGTGAATCAGTGAGGGAAATATTTCGTATAAATTGTTAAATGTCCGGTCAAGAAGAATTCAAATTCATGCCTAGTTTCTTTCAGTTGCAACGTCATAATTTCATATTCTCATCTGTTTTATCGCAACAAGACTCACTATTTTTTATATATTATTTAAAGAATATATTTTGTTCTATCAAACGAATTCATAGTTTTATTTCAATGACAGTAAAATATCTTAACCTCAAAACTAATGGGGAAACCGACCGCCAATCTCCTTTTCCCAGAACTTATATGGTATGTTGTTAAAAGTAAGCTTATTACCCCACACCCTAGAAATAGTCAAGATTCTCATTCTATTATTGCTGCACTGAGTGGTAGCTGGCGCCCTTCAAATAACGTATGTGTAAGTAAGCAGGTAAGAAGTAAGTGTGAGTCCACGGTTCGACGATTGTGTATTTTATTTAATGAATGTTAATTTTCATAATTTCCATTTTAAATGCAGATATCATATTTTCAAGTTAAAAGCAGTTTTATATGTTTGTAAATTCAGTAAAGGAGTTAGGAAAATGATTACAAAGCATACGTCACGACAATCTTTTGCTGACGTATTACCCGATACCAACAGTCTTAAATAACCGAAGGAGTAGAACTTCGATCATAAACTTCAGAAGGGATATATAGACACAATTTGTTCATTTCGAGCATTTCAATCAATTACATTATCCCAGATTACCAGTTGTCTATAACATCAACTCTTCCAAGAAGAACGACCATTCTATATAAGCAAACTATAACCAAACCTAATTCTAAGATGATGATACCAATTAATACTGCATATTATTTTGTTCCAACTACTCAAGCTATGCACAAGATGTTCTAAGAAGATGGAAGGCGAAACTACCCAAATGAGCTCCGTAGGATGACGTCGCCAGCCATAAGATGACTAAAGCCCAGCTGAGAGGTGTCCGAGCATTCCCAAATACATAGGGAAATGAGAGGAGGCGTGTCTGCATGTCCAGTCACCCGGACATAAACCAACTACAGGAGCTGCTGAATGAGATACGTCCATTTTTTTAAACTAATGTTTGAATAAGTAATATTTATTTCCGTTGTTATTAAAGTACGGAGTTATTCCGTATGAAAGTAGTGAAAGGATGCAACTAGTGGATTACGAGTTAGGTTAAAGGTGGTCAGGTAATCTTCACATCCTAAACGTCAAATCCATATGTAGGAAGTCAATCAGTGATAGAAAGCCTACGTTCAAAATACTGTCAATGTAGTGTGAGAAAGGATTGTTTTCTTTAAGGTGTTGGTAAATTGTATACGACGTCAGAGTTGAACTTAGATATGTGTGCGTGATCGTTATGATCAAAGAATGGTGAGATAGAGGCCATCCGTAGGAAGTGCTTGCCAGATGAATACAGGTGATTACGTTAATTTGGAGGTATGACAGAACCGAAGCTATAATACAATGAGTAAGTCCACAAGCCATGGTAGAAGTGAGAAATACGTCGCGTGAGAGTAGGATGATATACATAAGGTAATTGAAATGTGATATTTTGCTTACAGTATGAGATAGTAATTGATTAAAGAAAGTGATGATATGGGATTGATAATTAAGGATGGTAGTAGTTATTGTTTCTTCGTGAGTACAATCATGGTTATGTTGTGGTGGACATAATGTGTTTCTTTTTTCAAGTTGAGCTTTACGGAGTGTTAGTGAATTCAGTGATTCATTTAATCATTCACCTACGAGTAAGCACAGATTAGGTTTGTATATGATCGGAATGACACCTGTTTGTTGATAATTATACCTAAAAGCACCAATAGGTTCCCAACTAGGAGGATAAGTTTTGAATGTGCTCACACCTTCACGGACACTTTCCAATTCTAAGATTATCCTCATGTGAAATGAACTGTAGGGTTACTTCTTAGGCAGTATCTAATATCACTAATGACTGACTGTAGGCATGTGAGTTATGAACTCGCAGTAGAATCTTCACACATAGTAGACCACGCAAGCCAAATATGTTTTTGATGAAATTAGGGTAGATCCACTGGGAAATATAATGCAATCACATGAGCATTCATTTAGAGTCATGAATAAGCTTAAGAGTAGTATACTTAAGATTACAAATACAATGTTGAACCATTCATGTGAAAGCATGCATTAATTTAAGAAAAAGGGACTTATGATTATTCATGCAGGGAGATCAAGAAGCATAAGCATAAACATAAGCATTACGTACCATATAATGTCTATCACCTGTTACTACACCATGAAGACATTTCTTCCCAAGTTAATCTAATTGTGTATTTCTAACACTATGAACTAAAAAGGAAGAGAATTATCTCATTTATATGAACTGAAATAGAACAATTGATTTAAAGGTTTCATAAGGTCGAGTAGGAAGACTTTTATTCCAATCCATAAGATTTAATTCCAGATACAGAGATTATGTCCTGAATATTTTCGAAACTACCCTCAATCTGCAAGTTTGTATATAGTGTAATATACTGTGAATATTGTTTTCCTTGTTAGATGCATCTAATAATTCTATTCTTATAATTCTAATCTAATGATAATAATTTAGTAATTCTAATTCAATAATCCTAATTTAACAATATCCAGTTGAACAATTTTATCTTTTTACTTATTTTAAGGATCTTATGCCAAATTTAATTCTTCACCCAATCTATTTTTCGATCATTCAATGATTAATTATTCAATGTACTACTGATTCAATACTCTCATCAACGAGTATTTTAATTTGAACGACAATTTTATTCATTGGACATTACTAATGTCAAACGTACTAATTATTTAAGTACTTGTGGTAAACATCACCTAACATTTTTGGCCGATACCGGCATTTGTTAAATTGTTTTCTGACCAGAAAGAAAGATATTATAGGTCAATTGCTGCGATAGAGGAGTTTTAAGATGGCAAATAGGCAAAGCATCAGATATTCTGATAGGAGATCAGGTATTTCAAGAGTTAAAACCTAATCCCGTCGAGAATGAACCTTATACTTAGGTGGAGCCTACAATTTTTCGATTATCACTCAAAGGTGAAAGATATGATGTTTATATTATGGAATAAGTTGAGTATATATGTATGTATGTATGTATGTATGTATGTGGTACATTAAAGCAACAATCCTTCTATTAATTTCTTTTTAGGATAGTGATTTAGACTTAAGTACTTATTTCAGGTTAACATGGTAAGCCATAAGGAATTCTAGTCAGTAGCGTGTAGGAGACGTCCTTCGACGTAGATTAGAGGTTCCTTAAACATAATTTGACGTGCTTTCCTTGTCATTCGGAACTCATAGCCCATATAGATGTGTATAATAATCTAATAATCACGAATTAAGCTAGCCTGAATCTTGTGTGTCCTCTCCTGGACGCAGGGACGGCGCAATATATATATATTTTGCGCCGTTCCCGCGTCCAGGCATGGACACAAGAGATCCTGACTAGCTCTAAATTCAATTAATCCGGTGACTGAGTTCTACGGGTGTGAGTTCCGTAATAGAAGAACGTCCAGGTCGATTAATGGAAGTTTCTAACTAACGCAGAAAGACGTCTCTTACTCGTATCTAGTTAGATACCATACTCTTATTAGCTCTTAGAGAAATTGTCGTCGCTTGAAACTACTACAGTCTTACGACTAATTCTTATTCTAAGAACACAGAGAAAGAGTGTTTAGGTTTCACTATTCCATATTTATTTTAAATATTAAGTCAAATATTCATGAAAATTATCTCAAATTTTTACCAACGAAATAGTTCTTGAAATGAGTGACTCACTGTCAACCCTATAGTCCATATCCGTCAACAACATTTCAGAAAAATTACATCTTCCGAATTCATCCTAAATAAATGACTTCTCGGATCATATTATTTCCTTTCCTAAACCCATTGATCTCCAAAATCATGAATTATTAGAATAAATTCTATGTAACATCTGGGAAACTTTTGAAAAAGACATGTTTTCCTTCGTATACAACTCACTTACAAAGTTGGGCGATAATAAAATAAATTAATGTGAATACAGATAATGATATTTACATGTGCCATACTGGCAAGAAAATAAACATTAAAATCAAGTATACTAAGAATATAGGATGCATCCTCAAAGAAGAAAAATAAAAATTGTATTAACTACTATTTACAGTATTTCTAGTGATACTCTATTGAGAAAATAAAGAAACGCTAGTAGAATTGCCGAGTTAATGTTCAGTCAAGAAATGGAGTTCAAGTCGTCTGAATCAATTATTCTTGGGATAAGCATTAGATTCTGTTAGTTACCACCTATTCCTTACTCTATAAACTGTCACATTACTTAATTTTCACTGACTGTTTGTCTAGATGCAGGTTTAGAATTCTCAATAAGGCTATCACAAAGCTCTTCTTCCTTTGATTTGACAAGTACTCTCTTGTATGTTTTACATTTTAAACATTCACTTCTGCCTACTTAGTTGCCTCTTAGACGCCCATATTTCCTTGTGTCACACATCATAAGCTAAGCTACGTCCATTGTAAGTCGTAATCACCCTACAAGTAACGTTATCGCAAGATTTAATTTATGAACTTAAGGTAAAATGACCTTAGCTTATTGATTATCAGACTACGTGCGTACATGGTTGCAAAAAAAAACAAAAAAGACGTCACCACACATATCATATGTAGCTATCATAACACATACTATCAACGGAAAATCTACTTGGTCAGATGACACTATCTCCGACTAAAAAAAAACAATAATTCTCCCTTGAAAATCTATGTCACCAGTGATCCGCCTATTAGGTTGAAATTTGTCCAGAAATAAAGTTATATATCGCGAGAGTTTTCAAGATCATCCTAAGTAAATCAGTGAAGGTTCAAATCTTATCTTGAGTACATATATGATTCTCTAGGTAATCCTAACATGGATAAAAAAAAACTCTGCACTACTCGTCTCGAGATCATATCCTAAGCTATGTACAATGCGTATGATCCAGAATTATTACATGGAATTGGCGAGAATTCAGTGACACTCTCCGAAACATCATTTGAAATGACTAGATCTCACTTCGCACAACTATGACTACTTCTCTCTCGAAGAAAACAATAAATACCGCCATCATAAATCATTAACATCCTTATATCATATCTATGACGCACTAATTAATACTCATATTTCATATATAACAACTCTTTCACTTCATCATATGTAAATCACTACCTTAAACTTGCACATCAACGTGCCATGACATTCATAAAATGCCTACTTTACTTACTACTGTCATAGTGCCAAATTTAACATGAACTTGGAGTAGTCTACTGCCATATTCCTTCATAAAACACATCCTATATACGATCTCGAACTGATTGACATTGATTAAATTAGGACACACAGGTATTAATGCCAACTTCACTCTTTACTCAACACTGGTAATAATAATAACTCTCGCTATCTCTCCTCACATATCACTGGAAAACATTACGATCGGAAAATCACTTGGTGACCACGCCTACAAGTGGAATTGACATACCATATGGATGAATACCTACTTCCAATCACATCAGCAAGACGTTTATCTACGCACTGTCTTCGCACAAAACAAACATCAACATGCAATAAAAGAAATAATATGCTCTTACTTACGAAAACGACTTAGGTAATGGACTTAGCTTTGCTCAAGATGGTCTCGATGTTTCCTCATCTCCGGTCATCTGAGATTAGGATCTCGTCATCTGGTTCCTCCACAAGTGGTTGGGTACATCGCAGCTTCTCAACACTGATCACTGGTCATCCGGGACAGCTAACATCGTATCGCCTTGTCAGGATCCAAGCAGCATTGCCTTGCTTCCTTACAGACCCATGGTGGAGACTCATGCGTATGAAACAGAACAATAATAGAATATTTGATTCATTGCTGACATCTTCCAATTAATATATCTCTTGCGTTGCTCAGATTGCATAGATTTCGTTAGGGTACAGTTGATCCAATAAACTAGTTCAAAATCGACTAAGACAGATGTTCTGTATATATTCCAATTTGAAAATAAATTTCATTCCGCTATCTTTTTGTTGGCGTAAATGCACTCAACAACTGATCAGTAGGTGTCCTTCAACATTAAACAGTATCGGGAAAATTTTATTGGAGCCCTGCGCCACTTCGTGACGTAGTTCTACTGTAGTCTATTTATCTCCTTTTTTTACGTATTTAATCTTCCGCGCAACGATTTAATCTTGATATTAGCTGATTGGCGTGTAGTCGCGAATTATCTTTCGTTTCCAACTTATAATCTTTAGCTCCGCTGGATAATCCCTTTCAATCTAGTCTTGAGTCTTCTTACAGCTTCGAGTTCAGATTATATTATATTTTCTTGAATAATGGTTTTAAATAATGTCCATTTGTCATTTTTTTCAGCGCCTTCAATACGCGGTTATTTCCGTAATCGACCGACGAAAGGACTTACATTTCGGCCCGTACTGACGTTAAATGCATTTTATTTGACATTTTGATCGCAGAGACTCCATCTTTGTTCCTACAGCTCTTATGAAGAACTGTGAAACGGCACAATATATATATATATATTGTTCCAGTAAAAGAGCCCGACTCTCAGATTAAATTTGATAGGGGCATGAAATAGAGATCTCAGGGCAAAAAAACTGGATTAATCGTAGCTAGGGCTCGGTACATGAGGTAGGGTCCTATCTACAGAAAAACTTTGACTCTGATTGTATAAGAGTTTATTCAAATAAGTCATGACTTTGCACATCACCTCTAAGTAGAAATGGACTGTCTTCCTCGTATTCCAATAGTATGGCTTGGGTTCTCCAGCTCACCAAGCCAAGCTGGTTGAAGCACGTTCCAGAGGACTCCAGGGATTCCAGGGACTCCAGATACTCCAGACAGAGGCAGCTGGACTGTCTGGATTGACGGCGAGTAGAGATGTCTCGAACTCTGAGGCCCGGGTTGAACCCCGATGATCCAGGCGATGTTGTAGATAGTCATGTACTACCTCAGCCCAATGAGACTGAGAGGATTGATGTTCCCAAGGTCACTAGTAGCACTGAGTCCATGAACACCTTGGATGATCAACTTATAAGCAGAGATCTTGATAATTGTACATCAAGACTTCCAACACTCCTAAAATGATATGAGTGGTATTAATAATTTTAGAGTTCATCACTAGGAAGATCCCCTACCCTGTATGACTTTTGGCAATGAAAAAACACAAGTCCCTTCTTGTGAAATTATAGTTAAACTCAAAGTTCATTACTGGCGAAGGTGCAAGTCTTTGCCTAAACTCGAACGAAAAAACACAAGTCCATTCACTTGGAAGTCTGAATATATTCAAAGTTAATCACTGGTGAAATTCATAAAGTCTTTGAGTGACCACTGACGAAAACACAAGTCCATTCACATAAATAAATTCACTGACAAAATTTATAAGTCTTTTAAACCAACACTGGCAAATGTACAAGTCTTTGAGTAAATGCAAGTGAAATCCTAACTCTGTTCAAAGCCGTTGGAAAGTTAAAGCAATGTTAATCAATCACTGTCTATTAGAAGAATGAGTTCCTCAACAGTTGCAAATATTCCACGTAAAAAATACAAGTCCATTTTACGAACACTTAGAAAAGTTCCAATCTCGTTTACGCGTAAATAATACAAGTCCGTTCAGTGAACACTTAGAAAAATTCCAGCTTCGAAGACGCGTAAATAATACAAGTCCATTCAGTTAACACTTAGAAAAATTCCAAATTCGAAGACACGTAAATAATGTTCAGTGAACACATAGAAGAATTCGGGTCTCGAACCCATGGAAATAATACAAGTCCATTTAGTTAACACTTAGAAAAATTCCAACTTCGATGACACGTAAATAATACAAGTCCATTCAATGAACACTTGTAAATATTCCAAGTTCAATTACGAAGACTCAGAAAAATTTCTACCACACTCGAAGTCTTATGAGTCCACTTTATAAAACTTGGAAGAATCGTCTTCCCACACTTGTATAATGACAGAGTTCCACGATGATAGTAGCAGCAAGAGTGTCCTCGCTGACTACTCAGCTGAGACTGTGTGAATAGGCTACAGTAGGTCCCCTTTTATTCAATCCGGGATGTCTACGTCATAATACGGTTTGATTGAATATCTCCCGAATCCCTCGATGGATTTGCTTGAAACTCGAGCATTGGGACGTTTAGGTGATCCCAAACAAGATGACATATCGCTCGACTCGCTAGCATCATTATTATAGAAATTTCCCAATTTTCTCCATCGAACTCACTAGAACAAGTGACGTGGAATCCAGAAAATACCAGTCAAGGCTGGCAACACGTGTTGAGACGAGCGGGCGGCCTAGCTAGCCCCTGTGGCTACGTCACAGCTCACAGTCGCCATACACTTCGCTAGCTGGTCCTCGCTGTTGGTAGACAAACCATCCGCGCTCGGAACATTACGCGTGGTAAATAAACGTAACTTATGCTCAAAAAATACTTATGTACAGGTCGTAACCGGTACAATATATAAATAAAATCGTAACGACCGTGTGTCTGTACATTGATTATTTTGGCGAAATTTCCGTACAGTTATCCGTTTCAGGTGTAATAATGACCATCTGCATAATTTTTACCTTTGGTGTCTGTTTGCCTGTTTGTTTGTCTGTCCTTCTATAACTTGAAAACTTCTGGATATATTTCCACCAAACTTCATATTTAGAAGTTGGGTAGGTTTTAGCGCAAATATCGTTTCTAAATCCCTGAACTGAGTGGGGATTTTTACGAAACCGAAACCGTGCTTTTGCACTCCCTCAAAGTATACACAACCGAACTTAATGGAAATCTACCTGCCTTAATGAAAATTAATATCTAAACCTTTTTTTTCTCATGTGCATCATTTCGATAACAGGATTTAATTAGGGAGATATCATTAACGGACCGTTTTTCGGTACAAATCCCAGCGGACTTAACGCAAGAACGTGTGCGTGTAAAGCGTGTTTCTTACAACTTGAAAACTACTGAAGATATTTGAACCAAACTTTATATAGCATCCATCTGTCCAAGGGTAGGTTTTCCTGGTGTTTGTTTGTTTGTGTGTTTGTTTGTCTGTTTGTCTTTCTATAACTTTAAAACTACTGGATATATTTCTACCAAACTTCATATTTAGAATCCACCTGTCCTTGGGTAGGTTTTAGGGCAAATATTGTTTCTAAATCCCTGAACTAATTGGGGGTTTATACGAAACCGAAACCGTGATTTTGCACTCCCTCAAATTGTACACAACCAAACTTAATGGAAATCTACCTGCCTTAATGGAAATTAATTTCTAAACTTTTTTTCTCATGTGCATCATTTCGATACCAGGATTAATAACGGAGATATCATTAACGGCCCGTTTTTTCGGTACAAGTCCCACTGGACTAAACGCAAGAGTGGGTGCGCGTAAAGCGTATTTCTTACAACTTGAAAACTACTGAGATATTTGAACCAAACTTTATATTTAGCATCCACCCCTCCAAGGGTAGGTTTTAAGGTTTATACCATTTCAAATTCCCGGAATGACCTGAGGTTTTATAGGGGACCGAAATTGTAATTTTTACTCTCCCACTATATATAAAGTACAAGCCCAACCTGACTGGAAATCGATCAAACTGTTTGGAAATCCAGTTCTAATTTCTTTTTCTCATGTGGATTTTTCAACGGGAGGATTAATAAGGGAGATAACATGAAAGGTCGGTTTTCAGGCTAAGTCTAGCGGACATAGCCAAAAAGGTGTTATACGTGGAGCAGATTCCTTATCTATTTAGATAAATCATATCGTAACGACCGTGTGTCTGTGCATTGACTATTTCGGCGAAATTTTCGTACAGCTTTCCGTTTAAGGGGTAATAATGACCACCTGCATATTTTTTAGCTATAGTTTCCTGGAAGTCCTAAATTTTACCCCCCCTCGCCCAAAATCAAGATTGCCTCACAATCTGCCACACGAGCTGAATAATTGAAATTAAGCAAATTTATACGTTTTAGCAGGTAACCTACGGAAAACTTCCAAGATCTTTAAATATTTCACATATTATGCCGAATAATATCGAAATGTAGGCAATTTAATGACGGTGTAGACCTTCGTTTCGAGGTATTTCGCAGCTAAACGGTAAGTCCTATCACAAAACGGATGGCACGATCTCCGTTCAATTTTGAGTGATCTACAACTTTGGTACTGTGATATTTTGTCGTTTCTCTCTCTCTCTCCCTTATAGGGTAGATTTGGCTGTATATTTCGATGGTTCGTAAATTTTATGCTTTTTACACGTGTATTACTTAGTTTGACACACTTATAGGAAAGGTAGATTAATCGAATTTGGCAAGCACATTGACAGGACCAATGGCTATATGCGAACCCAATTTCATGATTCTAGCTTCCATATATGTATGTGAAAAATAATGTAAAATGATGAAAATGTACCCAAATGTCACCCCATTCAAATATCGTAACTCAATCGAACCCATAATATGTGAGATACGAGAAAATGTTTTAACACCAAACATGTAGAGCGATAAAAGGGACGTATGAGGGTACAAACCGTTTGTTGGTATGATGTACCGTTTAGGAGCAGTAAATCTCGAAATGAAGGTTTGCACTTTCAAACGTGCCCTTGCTTATATAAATATAATCATAACGACCGTCTGTCTATACATTGGCTATTTTGGCGGAATTTCCGTACAGTTACGCGTTTCAGTTGTAATAATGACCATCTGCATATTTCTTAACTTTGGTGTCTGTTTGTCGGTTTGATTGTATGAGTGTTTATAACTTGAAAACTACTGAATATATTTCTACCAAGCTTGATATTTAGAATCCACCTGTCCTTGTGTAGGTTTTAGGGCCAATATTATTTCTGAATACCTAAATTTACTTGGGGTTTATCCGAAACCGGAACCATGATTTTGCATTTCCTCAAAATATGCATATCCGAAATTAATCGAAATCTACAATCCTTAATGGAAATCCATTTCTAAAACTTTTGTTCTCGTGTGAATTTTTCGACAGGAGGATTAATAAGTGAGATATCATGAACGGTTGGGTTTGCAGGTTAAGTCCAGTGGACGTAGCCAGAATGTGTTGTACGTGGAGCAGATTCCTTATCTATCTATATAAATAAAATCGTAACGACTGTGTGTGCCTGTACATTGACTATTGTGGTGAAATTTTCGTACAGATACCCGTTTGAGGGGTAATAATGATCGTCTGCATATTTTTTTGGTTTAATTTCCTGAAAGTCATAATTTTTACCTCCTCACCCGAAATCCAGATTGCAGCATAATCGGCCAGACAAGCAAGAAAATTGAAATTTGGCAAAATTATACGTTTCAGCCCGTAACGAACGAAAAACTTCACAGATCTTAAATTTTTTCATTTCTTTATCCCCCGAAGAATATCGAAATATGGAAGCAATTTTAATGATGGTGCAGACCTTCGTTTCGATGTATTTCGTGGGATAAACGGGAAGTCCTATCACATAACGGATGGCACAATCTTCGTTGAATTAGGAGTGATCTTCAACCTTGATCTTATGACTTTTTGTCGTATCATATCGCTTATACTTTAGATGCGTCTCTATTTCTCGATTTTAAGTACATTTGGACTCTTTACCTATATAATTCATACTTTCAATCACTTACAGGAAAGATAGTATGATCAAACTCTACAAGAACATTGGCCCACCCAGTACCCATATGTGAGCCAAATGCTATCTCACATAATTGTCCGAAAAGTAATGCAATGTAAGATAATCATACACAAATTTCAACCTATTCAACGTTTCTGACTCAATGTGACCCATGCATAGATGAGGTGTGAGAAAATATCATAGGACCAGCCATTTAGATCGCTAAATACTGCGCCTTACGGTACAATCCTTTGTCAATATGACGTACCGTTTAGTAGCAGTTAATCTGTAAATGGATGTCTGCAATATTGTAAACATGCATATACTTTCGTATGTCCACCTATATATATTAATTGATGTCGATTTGTAGCGATCGAGAAAGGGTGTGTCTGCTATTGTAATCAGTACTCCCTACACCGACTTTGACTGCTGGCAGTAGGAATGGGCTCCTTCTCCAACTCCTGTGTAACTGGCATTAGTAAGGAGGGCCTACCATTTTAATGAATAATTCACTTCTCGATTTGTCTTGCAGAAGGCAAGGGATCATGCAGTTTTGTTTGAAAATCCCCTACTCTATTGTGTTTGGCTCTAGGCCAGGGTGCCCGCCATTATAAGCAAATGTTCCAATCTAAAATTTGACTAGCATTAGGCATAGTGGCCTGCTATTTTCATGGAAACACATTAATTCTGTGTGACTGGCAGTAAGCTGGCTGGCAGCAGTAAAAAGGGCCTGTCATTATAATGATAACTGCCTAACTCAATTTTGACTGGTGGTAGGGAAGTTGCCTGCTATTATAATAAAAACTCCTCAACTGTAATCTGTCTGATAGTCTGCCATTATAACTAAAACTCCCCTAATCGATTGTGACCGCGCAGTAGGCAATGGGGTCTGCAATTATAATGTAAACTTGGCAACTCGATTGTGAATGGCAGTAGGCAAGTGAGTCTGCCGTTATCATCACAACTCCGCAACACTCACTTTACATTGGAAACAACGTATGGGGACCTCCCCATGCTATTTCTCGGATAAGGCTAAGAGACATACAATTTTAAAACAATCTCATTTACTGCACGCACAGTCTTTACGTCGATATCCGTATACAATGTAGAATACCGTAGCGAAGCACGGGTACATTTGCTAGTCTATCTATATAAATAAAATCGTAACGACTGTGTGTGCCTGTACATTGACTATTTTGGTGAAATTTTCGTACAGATACCCATTTTAGGGGTAATAATGGTCGTCTGCAAATTTTTTGGTTTAATTTCCTGAAAGTCGTAATTTTACCCCCTCACCCAAAATCCACATTGCAACATAATCTGCCAGACAAGCAAGAAAATTGAAATTTTTGGCAAAATTATACGTTTCAGCCTGTAACAAACGAAATACTTCACAGATCTTTAATTTTTTCATTTTTATCCCCGAAGAATATCGAAATATGGAAGCAATTTTAAGGATGGTGCAGACCTTCGTTTCGAGGTATTTCGTGGGATAAACGGGAAGTCCTCTCACATAACGGATGGCACAATCTTCGTTGAATTAGGAGTGATCTTCAACCTTGGTCTTATGACTTTTTGTCGTATCTGTATCGCTTATACGTTAGATTCGTCTCTATTTCTAGATTTTAAGTAAATTTGGACTCTTTACCTATATAATTCATACTTTCAATCACTTACAGGAAAGATAGTATGATCAAACTCTACACGAACATTGGCCCACCCAGCACCCATATGTGAGCCAAATGCTATGTCACATAATTATCCGAAAAGTAATGCAATGTAAGGTAATCTTACACAAATTTCAACCTATTCATCGTTTCTGACTCAATCTGATCCATGAATAGATGAGATGCGAGAAAATATCATAGGACCAGCCATTTAGATCGCTAAATACTGTGACTTACGGTACAATCCTTTGTCAATATGACGTACCGTTTAGCAGCAGTTAATCTTTAAATGAATGTCTGCAATATTGTAAACATGCATATACTTTCGTATGTCCATCTGTATATATTCATTGATGTCGATTTGTAGCGATCGAGAAAGGGTGCGTCTGCTGCTGTAATCAGTACTCCCTACACCGACTTTGACTGCTGGCAGTAGGAATGGGGTCCTTCTGCAGCTCCTGTGTAAATGGTATTAGTAAGGAGGGGCTACCATTTTAATGAATAATTCACTTCTCGATTTGTCTTGCAGAAGGCAAGGGATCATGCAGTTTTGTTCGAAAGTCCCCTACCCTATTGTATTTGGCTCTAGGCCAGGGTGCCCGCCATTATAAACAAATGTTCCAGTCTAAAATTTGACTATCGTTAGGCATAGTGGCCTGCTATTTTCGTGGAAACTCACTAATTCTGTGTGACTGGCAGTAAGCTGGCTGGCAGCAGTAAAAAGGGCCTGTCATTATAATGATAACTGCACAACTCAATTTTGACTGGTGGTAGGGAAGTTGCCTGCTATTATAATAAAAAATCCTCAACTGTAATCTGTCTGAAAGTAGGAAATGGGTCTGCCATTGTAACTAAAACTCCCCAAATCGATTGTGACCGCTCAGTAGGCAATGGGGCCTGCAATTATAATGTAAACTTGCCAACTCGATTGTGAATGGCAGTAGGCAAGTGAGCCTGCCGTTATCATCACAACTCCGCAAAACTCACTTTACATTGGAAACAACGTATGGGGACCTCCCCATGCTATTTCTCAGATAAGGATAAGAGACATACAATTTTTAAACAATCTCATTTATTGCACGCACAGTTTTTACGTCGATATCCGTATACAATGTAGAATACCGTAGCGAAGCACGGGTACATTTGCTAGTATATATATATAATAAGTTTTTTTGTACATTGCTCAGAATTTAAAAAAATATTCTCCTGTATCGGTCGTGTCTACAGTAACAAGGACATGCATCTCTTCAATTTTTCCGTAATTTCTATCTGTCTGTCTGTCTGTCTGTCTGTCTGTCTGTCTGTCTGTCTGTCTGTCTGTCTGTCTGTCTGTCTGTCTGTCTGTCTGTCTGTCTGTCTGTCTGTCTGTCTGTCTGTATGTATGTATGTATGTATGTATGTATGTATGTATGTATGTATGTATGTACGCGCATCATGAGAAGACGGCTGAAAATAATTTAATGGAAATCTCTGTATAAAGTCGGGGAAATCGTAATCTTGACTTTAGAGAGTGTATTGGGGCTACGATTGTTTATATTTATAAAACCTTTTTTGCTGCTGGGGTAATGAATATGTTCACCGCACGCCACTGCCTATGACGACCACTACCTATCGATAGTAGCATTAAGGTCTGAGATATTGTAATTCGTCTTGCCTTCACATTTAGTTTTCTTCATTTCTGCCTGTGCCTGGCTGAGTGGCGCAGACGTTTGAGGCGCTGGCCTTCTGACCCCAACTTGGCAGGTTCGATTTTGGCTCAGGCCGGTGATATTTGAAGGTGCTCAAATAGGTCAGCCTCGTATCTGTAGATTTACTGGCATGTAAAAGGGCTCCTGCAGGATTAAATTCCGGCATGTCAGCGTCTCCGAAACCCGTAAAAGTAATTAGTGGGACGTAAAGCAATTATTATTATTATTATTATTATTATTATTATTATTATTATTATTATTATTATTATTATTATTATTATTATTATTATTATTATTATTATTATTACTCGGTCTTGTCTTATTCTTCAAGATTGTTCTTCAAGATTTTTCTCATGTTAACAGTCATCTTCATAATTTTTCTTGTCGATTAGGCTGATGTCCATGTGATTTTCCCCTTAAGACAATCATGACAAAAACCGTCACAATTGCCAGTTAACACAATTGAATAAAAATGAAATGTCGTATGGCTTTTAGTGCCGGGATATCCCAGGACGGGTTCGGCTCGCCAAGTGCAGGTCTTTCTATTTGACGCCCGTAGGCGACCTGCACGTCGTGATGAGGATGGAGTGATGATGAAGACAACACATACACCCAGCCCCCGTGCCATAGGAATTAACCAATTAAGGCTAAAATCCTCGACCCGGCCGGGAATCGAACCTGGGACCCTCTGAACCGAAGGCCAGTACGCTGACCGTTCAGCCAACGAGTTTCATGTTAGCGATGCTCAGCGTTGATATAGACTATGCAATACAAGTCTAAATTCATGAATATCTCCGCTATCATAGCCGGTACGGTAAAATTGTATAAGACATAAGGATGGGAAATTGTATTATCTACAACTTTCGTTATGTAGTAATTATCGATAGGACCGCTAATAGCATAGATATTTGAGAATTAAATTTTAGGCCGTCCCCTACCCACCGCGAATAAGATTATTTACATCATAGAATGTAGTGCCTTATTCCCAGACTTTACATAACCATTTCCATTCTATTCTGTTCAGGCTTCCCTTCACCCACCGTGAATGAAATTACGTACAGCCTAAACTGTAGTGCCTTATTCCTAGCCTTTACATACCCATTTTCATTAAATTCTGTTTAGCCATTTCCTCATGGCTCAGCGTTGGTTTGGATTAAGCAAGAGAAGTCTAAATTCATCAATTTCTCTGTTGTTATTGACGATACAGTAAATGCTTGGATGTTGTATTTTCTATAATTTTTGCTTCGTAGTATTTATCGATAGGACCACTTGTAACGTACATGTTTGAGAATTACATTTTAGGCCTTCCCCTAAAGTACCATTTCACCCGCTGTGAATACAATTATATCCTATTCGACCCTACATGCATAACCAACATGATCGTTCGTTGTAAGACTAACGTAGACCCGTGATCTGTCAGTTTATTTCATTCTGGGAAGAGTTGCTCCATGGCTAAATGGTTAGCGTGCTGGTCTTTGGTCACAGGGGTCCCGGGTTCGATTCCTGGCAGGGTCGGGAATTTTAACCTTAATTGGTTAATTTCGCTGGCACGGGGGCTGGGTGTATGTGTCGTCTTCATCATCATTTCATCCTCATCACGACGCGCAGGTTGCCTACGGGTGTCAAATCAAAAGACCTGCATCTGGCGAGCCGAACTTGTCCTCGGACACTCCCGGCACTGAAAGCCATACGCAATTTCATTTGGGAAGAGTTAAAGCTCTCAAACCTTTCCCCTCATATAACAATTACGTACTATGCTGTGAAAAGTGTGTTTATGCGTGTTGGCAGGCAATTCATCGGTGGATTTCTTATTAAAATAAATATATGTAAGACGTTTCCCAGATTTAATCCGTCTGTAAGTGGTGACTGAAAATAGTAAACTTAGCCGCCTTAAAATAAAATAAGCCTCGGCTATAAACAAGCAACCTCAGCTGAAAATCTGCTATATAAAAAACACCTGAGTAAAGATACAAGGACGATCAACTGACAACTTTATATAACGTTTAGACAGACATAGGGTGGTTCCGTCTAGAAACCCCTTATTGCCAAATACAGACACGCAAGATTGAAACTGCAACAGGGTTTATCAGACGATAGTCTGACAAATCACCGAGGTTCACATTCGAGCCACTCAACGACGATATATGTATTAATCGACCCATTCCTTAGGGCCTAGACTGTAGTGCATTATTCCTCGATTTTGGAAACCGATTTGGGCATAAATATGCTTTAGAACTGGGGATCATCCGAAAATTTGTGTAGTGAAATAGTGTCACGTTACAAAATGTGTGACGGAGATGTAACCTAGCAACCGTGCAGGCTGTGTCGTATGGCTCGTGGACATCTGAAATGAGGAACCTCTGATAGATGGCCATGGCCGAGAGACTTATATCATTTGATTTTCCCAAGGGAAATTTGACATCATTTTTACAGAATTCTGTTCTACCATTTGCTCGTGGCTCAGCGTTGCTATGGATTAAGCAACAGAAGTCTAAATTCATGAATATATCTATTATCATAGCCAGTACGATAACATTGTATGAGAGATAAATGATCGGAAATTGTATTCTGTATAACTTTTGTTATGTAGTATTTATCGATAGGACCACTATTAATATATAATAGATATTAGAGAATTACATTTTAGGTCTTCCCCTGAACTACCATTCCACCCAGATTGAATAAAATTATTTACAGCCTAGACTGTGGTGTCTTATTCTCCGACTTTACATACCGATTTTCATTAAATTCTGTTCAGCCATTTTCTCGTGATACGCGTACGTACATGACAGAAAATTAAAAAATTGCATTTCCTTCTTAATTTGGACAAGACTGATTCATAAATACCAATTTTTACAACTTTTTATTATAATTTTGGGTCCACCTTATCCAATACATAAAAAATTGTTGCGTAGATATAATTACAACATATATTTTTCAATCAGTACTAGTTTCGACGCCCTACTGCGTCACCTACGTAACAATTTTTATATATTGAATAAGGTGGACCCAAAATTATAATTTAAAAAGTTGTAATCTTGGTTCAATATGGACAAACAATGAAGTTTATTAATTTAAATAGATACAATTCTCTTTTAATTCTGAGCATTAGACAGATAAGACTCTTATTTTACATATATGTAGATTTTATTCCATCACTACTTTCTCAACAGAATCAACCCTGACCGTGACAAATAATCTATCCAGGAAAGAGAAATGGCTGTTCAACGAATGCGGCTGATGTTTCTATGCAAGTTATTTACATTTCAACCTGGGAATGTTGCGTACAAGAGTAAAGATGAAATAGATGCCTTGTATCTATAACTATTTTCGTCCATGCTATCGTACAGCACAGTACTAGTGTAGAGAAATAGAACGATATATGCCCGCAGTTAGTTATAAATGAGGACGCAGACTTGCTGGTGGTCCAGAATTCTAGGCCGCCGTAAATCTCAGTCCGCGACAACTTAAGAACATGTTGCAGAAGGCCGGTATATTTAGTGTGCTCAAGTACTTAGACAAACAATAAAAGTTAAGTTTTTCTTAACACTCTTCTTAGTAGGTCCTTGCGTTATTTCAGTGCTGCAATAGACTGCAGAAAGAGACTGCAAGGTTTAGAGTTAAATATAAACTAAGAAGGCATCTATTAGACTCAATAAGAGACAAGATCGGCTTCAAATTACTGTACTTCCTCTGTTATTTATTTCGGGGATAGTATCCCAGTTAAAATAGAGAATTTAAATATTAAGATTAGTGTAACAAAACAAGTCAGTAGTATTAAAATTATATAGCAAGTTAATACAACTGTTTCATGAAAATATACCTTCTCGATCAATAAACATAACAAACTAAATAACACAAATACAAACCAAAACCAAATCAAACCCATGGCCCACTTTTACACCAGGCAAATGCTGGGGTTGTACCTTCATTATTATTATTATTATTATTATTATTATTATTAATAATAATAATAATAATAATAATAATAATAATAATAATAATAATTGTACCGGGCGGTACACCTCCATGCCGCTCATTCAAATATTGCGCCAATTTAAACTCCTCTACAGGAGAAGTTTGGAACCTTGAAAACTGAACTAATTCTACTATTTCTTAAAAGATGTCTCTACTGTAAATTTTGAAGTGTTCTGAACGATGTCTATTTCGATTTGTATTTGTTTGCTCTGTAGCAAGAAGTGTGAACATTCTCTTCTAGATGGCACTACTTAAGAACTATAATTGTGCACCCTAGTTCGAAGTGAAGGAACTGGGTTTTTTTTGAAGAAATTTGGTATTCATAAGTTTGTTCTTTGTTAAATTTCATTCAGTCGTTTTTTTGGGTTGGCAGTATAACCCTTCTCTTTCCGCTTGTTTTGAATTTAGCCAATCCCGAATTTCTCTAATTAATTTTTGACCAATAACGTATGTCTTCTCCGATATGGAGATGTTGCTTTCAGCTATCCAATAAAGTTGAGGGGGGTGTGTGTACTCATTCTTGAAAGGTCTTGAATGTTCCACGAGGGTATATAAACTGCTGATTTTCTTGTCTCGGTGCCACTTCATCGACATCTTGCTTAGTGTGTGATTATGTAGCAGGGGGCGGGAAGCGCCTCTTTCTTCGGGCAGCAGTTCATCCACAAGGTAATGGCCGTTTAATAACTTTATTTCTTGCTAGCTCAGCAGTTTGACCCTCGGGGCAGGTTCGAAACTTTTCTCATGTAACCTATCTTTAAAATGTAATAGACATTTGGTAAAAAATTCCGTCTCTTTAACTACAAATTGGGATAGAGAGTGCCTAACCATCTCGAGCTCCCACTCATATTGTTTTGAGGCGACTACGTTTTCATAACCGTTTTTCTTCTCTTCGTAATGTAATGAAGTTTTCTTATCGTGTCACCTCCTTAGTATGGGATTAGCCCTTGCGTAAGCGGCCTAGTGCCAAGTAGGTTTCAAAAGTGTATTAGGAGTGCAAGCTTCGCCTCCATTCTATTTTGTATTATGGGCCAGTAACTTAACCTAATGTTTTATTTTCCTCATGTAAAGGCCCTGTAGGTTGGGTATCAAATACCCCTGTTTCTTGGTGTGCCTTAAGGGCAGATAGAAATGAAGTTTGTTGTAGCCTTTGATAGGCTTGTCAAATTGAGAGCGGGTCTGCTCTTTTTCTTAACATTGTAATTAGGAGCAAGTGCTCCTTGTACTTAGGGGTTTTATGCCCTTCAGCAATGGTAGTTGTGAGCTGAGAGCTCAGGAATTATACTTGGGGCTTGAAGCCCAAATCTTGTAACAATTGTAATTTCTTAAATTGTTTTCCTGCTACTTGGTACCTGTTACTATGTTGTTGTTAATTTTGAAAAGAAAATATAACCTTTATTAAAGTTTTAAATTAACTTTAATTTCGTAAGTTGAGACCTATTCCAGCCAGCACCTTCTTTCTCTGCAAATCCACAAAACATCGTAACAATAATAATAAAAATAATGTTAATTGCTTTACGTCCCACTAACTACTTTTACAGTTTTCGGAGACGCTGTACCTTTATTAAGGCCATGGTTTCTTCCTTGCAGATCCTAACCCTTTTCTATTCCAGTTAGGGCCGTGATGGGCCTTGGCCAAACACGCTATCTCTGCTAAGCCAGGATGTCTGTAGATTATGAGGTGAAGCTTGGTCAACACGACGAATCCTTTTGGCCGTCAGCTAGCAACTTACCTGCAGTTTTTCTAATGTAGGCTGAATTGACCTCGAACCAGTCCTCAGACGCAGGTAAAAATTCCTGACCTGTCCGAGAATCGAACACGCGGGCTCGCTATCCCAAGACCACGAGGTCGGCTAGTAAACATACTTAAATCAAATTCATAATTATAGCCACAGTGTATCTATCGCTTTTTACTGTTTACGAATATGGGTTCGGGGATGAGATGAAATGACATACTTTAACGGTCGGATGCCCTTCCTGACGCCAACCTCAGTTGAGAAGCTAAGAATGATAAATGAGTTATGGTGAATGTAATTGGATAAGAAGGTGGAAGGAATCGACTGTGGCCTATGAATAGGAACTGTCTCGTCATTTGTCTGGAAGTGAAAATAGGAAACTACAGAAAACCATTCTCAGGACAGCCGACGATGAGGTTCGAACCCTCTTGTTCCCCAAATGCAGAGCTTAGCTCCATAACCGTAGCGAGTTAACACGTGCGGCCATTCCACTCGGTCATAATTATATCCACTTTACCACTGAATAATCACAATAATTCAATGCATACCAAATTTGAACCTTTTTGACTATAATTTATTCAAGAAATATTTGTTTAACTGGTTAAATACTCGTATTTTCCGAAAGGTACTACAAAGTCCAAGAATTTATCAATCATCCCCATTCTGTTCATTTCAACACAAGTTCTAATTTAAAATCTTTATGCAACAATAATTTAGCAAGATTGCTATAACATGACAAATATGAGCACAATTTTATATTTTTTTTACGCTAAAATTTACATTTTGAAGGACTTTACATTGTCTATTAATACATTTACTACCGGGCGAGTTGGCCGTGCGCGTAGAGGCGTGCGGCTGTGAGCTTGCATCCGGGAGATAGTAGGTTCGAATCCAACTATCGGCAGCCCTGAAGATGGTTTTCCGTGGTTTCCCATTTTCACACCAGGCAAATGCTGGGGCTGTACCTTAATTAACGCCACGGCCGCTTCCTTCCAACTCCTAGGCCTTTCCTATCTCATCGTCGCCATAAGACCTATCTGTGTCGGTACGACGTAAAGCCCCTAGCAAAAAAAAATACATTTACTGCCTTATAAGGGTGCATCAGAACCATACCGACAGAAAAATCAAGGTTGTTCTTCATGTTTTGTTAAGAAAGATTGGCGGAGAACATTTTCTTTTCGAGAAAATGAGGTTACAATATTTCATCCGAGCGCGCGATTCAAATTGCCGAAATGGACCGGGCGAGTTGGCCGTGCGGTTAGAGGCACGCGGCTGTGAGCTTGCATCCGGGAGATAGTAGGTTCGAATCCCACTGTCGGCAGCCCTGAAGATGGTTTTCCGTGGTTTTCCATTTTCTCACCAGGAAAATCCTGGGGCTGTACCTTATTTAAGGCCACGGCTGCTTCTTTTCAACTCCTAGGCCTTTCCTATCCCATCGTCGCCATAAGACCTATCTGGGTCAGTGCGACGTAAATCCACTAGCAAATTGCCGAAATATCTACTGAATAATTCCTCTACAGTTGATAAGGGATAACTAATGGAATTCCCTCATTAGATATCTACCTACTAATACTAAAATGTTTTCATTCCTCCCTTGAAGGGGGAGGCGGGCCTCTTAGACGGTAACGCCGTCTCTCAGGTCGAGAGATTTGTTACGGTGAAGGGGATGCTCGGAGAAGGTGAGGTGGTTGGCGGTCGTGTCCCGACATTCGCCTTAGTGCAGGAGAATTTAAAGCAACGGGAAACCATTCTCAGGATAGCCGACGGTTGGGGCCAGCTGTGAGGTCCAGCCCTGTACCGTCTCCCGAATGCAGAGGCATAGAGCTACGGTCGATCCGTGGCCACTTAGGGCCGAGGCCCACTCTGCATCCACCGACCTAGTTATCTATATGAGACTCTCGCTATGTATCACGAACGTTCATATTTCTTACAGTACAGACTTTTTAATGAAAGTTTTATTTCTACATTCGATTGAAGAATACAAAAATTGGAATCCAGATAATAATAGCATACTGAAATCCACTTCTAATAAGACAATTAAATAACACCTTCAAATAATATAAAGTATGTCATTAAGATCTTTAGAGTTTCGAATAATAAATCCTAACAACTTATAATCCACATTAACTTCTATTTGTGTTTTAAATATGAATGTTAAGAGATAACTTAGCATCACAAATGGCACCAGTATCCTACACTACAATACATTAAGTCTTTGTAAGACTTCCCCATTTATTGTATGATTGTTATAGAAAACGTCTTTATTCCTGAAAAATGTGGTTTTTGTTTCACAAGTTCATTACGTCGCACCGACACAGATAGGTCTTATGACGACAATGTGATAGGGAAGGGCTAGGAGTGAGAAGGAAGTGGCCGTGGCCTCGATTAAGGCACAGCTCCAGCATTTGCCTGCGTGGCCTTAATTAAGGTACAGTCCCGGCATTTGCCTGGTGTGAAAATGGGAAACCACGGAAAACCATCTTCAGGGCTGCCAACAGTGGGACTCGAACCCACTATTTCCCGATTACTGGATACTGGCCGCACTTAAGCGACTGCAGCTATCGAGCTCGGTGATATCAATTATCTAGGTCAGGTTAAAACTATTTTTAATGCCATTATGGTCCCAGTTAAAAAAAAATCAGCTCATCGGCAAATAACAGAAATCGTGAGTATTCCACAATATTATGAGGCAAGTCATTAGTGAACATCAGGAAGAACAAAGGTCCTTCGTGCCATATGTAGTAGGCCTATCTCGGATACTTAGGCAAAGTAAAGTTAAGGTGAAAACAAAGACATTAGCAGGTTCTCGTAACTTGTATTAAAGGGTTAACGTACAGATCCATCGAGCACACACTGAAAGAAAGGAAACGACCGTAAGAGAGTTGGTGATGATAATTGTTTTACAACGAGGTAACCATGCCATCATAAGTCTAATCAGAGAAGAACAATAAATGAGGTCGATACAGTCCTCACTCCCAGGAAGGCGGTATTGTGGGGAGGTTTCCTTAACATGCATTTTTACACATGATTTTCGTCACAATTCAAAAACGTTTCATGATACATGCTTGGAATTTTGCATGGTATTGTAATATAAAGAACATACTCTAGGTTCTTTTCGCCGAGTCAAGTAACTTTAAAAAATAGTAGTGTCAAATAAGAAAACGTTATGTGAAAGGTGAGAATTAAGTTGAGTATCCTATTGATTTCAATCTTTAAATCATTTCAGCGTACGAATAATGTATTGTGTTTATAGTGCAAAAATTAATAAATATGATTTTTTTTTGCTATTTGCTTTACGTCGCACCGACACAGATATGTCTTACGGCGACGATGGGATAGGAAAGGCCTAGGAACTGGAAGGAAGCGGCCGTGACCTGAATTAAGGTACAGCCCCAGCATTTGCTTAGTGTGAAAATGGGAAACCACGGAAACCATCTTCAGGGCTGCCGACAGTGGGGCTCGAACCCACTATCTCCCGGTCACAGGATACTGGTCGCACTTAAGCGACTGCAGCTATCGAGCTCGTTTAAATATGATTTAAAAATACGGATAAATACTAGTATGTAATGAATGAATATATGTTAAGATTGTAAATATTTGTTTATATGGCATTTGTATTTGCTTATCTATATAAACAAATGTATTTTTGATTAAATTTACTCTGGCGAATGGTGTGTCTCTCCTCTTAAGAGAAGTACTGGGTGGGCAAAATAATACTGGCCCGGAAAATATTTACAAAAGGACTGATGCAGAATTGACCCTTGTTGGGGAACATCACAGAAGATGCTGGAAATGGCTTTATCTGAAGAAATGAAAACTTAGGATCCAAAAGTCCTGACTTCACTTCACTCAGAAACCACCGGCAAAACTCAACATGCGAAGGTTCGTGTGGCCGTTTTAACGCATGCACAACAGCAAATATTTGTAAGGATACAGATAATGTTTAAACTCTGATAATGTTTCGACACGACGATCTCTTAATTCCTACTTGCACAAATAAACAGCGTTAAGATTTCGTCGGACATCGTTCTAAGTTTTCCTTCACTCGAGCGATGATTTTTGATGTTCGAACTCTTTTCGATTATAATCACAGGAATAGAACCAGCTTTTGGGTGGTTAGGCCGTGTGCATAATGCAGAGTTTCGTCCAGACGTGCCATTTGGACTCATCAGCTGGAATGGCACGCCCCTCCAGGACTCTGCTTAGCAGTGGCAGACCAAACTGTGTGGCCCCGCCGTGTTAGCAAATCAAGTTTGCTAACCTGCTAAAGGAGAAAAGATTTCTCCGTTCAAAAAATGCTCCCCCATTGGAGATACATTGGCTGGTTCTATTCCTGTGATTATAAGATCTGCGGCCGTGAAAGCCTTTTTTGATGTCTTTTCGATTAGTTATGGCTTTTATTCGCTACAGAGCCTGTTTAACGTTATTTTGCTTCTAAGTTTTGCATTGCAGATTTTACTGGAGATTTTGACAAAACTCTTCCATTCTTAAACTCTTGCGCAAACAGCTCCGCACAGTTTCTTCATGAATCGCGCTTCGCATAACACTCGACAATGAACACGCGCTGTTTTAGTATGAGCGCCATTTTGTGTTGCATTGTTGCTCCTCTCACTCACTCACACGTAATGACACAGTGACGTACTCAGGAGATGCGCATGCGTAGACATGTGTCAGCAACCGATTATGTGCATCGAAATCACGGTTTCCAGAATTTCCTGTGATGGGCAGTTCTCCTGTTCATTAACAGGTGTTAATTGAGCGTCGGTCTTATAAATATTTTCCGGGCCAGTTTTATTTTTCCCACCCTGTATAAGAAAATAACAATCCTCCATTAATTTGAACCAGAAAGAAAGCCGGGATAAGTGGTTCAGACTATAGAGTGCTGACATCCTCATTGAAATTGGTGGGTTTCATCCCGGCTCAGAACCTCTGGTATTTGAAGGTGTTCAAATACACCTGACTCGTGTTAGTACACTTACCTACGCATAAATGAGCTGCGAGAGGAGTTCTCCGGCAAATAGGCCTCACCGTAAGTCATAAAAGTAGGTAGGTTACAGGTAGTAAAACCAATAACATTATTATTCTAATCGGAAAGGAAACTTAAAGATAATAATGTTATTGGTTTTTCCGTCCCACAAACAACTTTTACGATTTTTTGGAGACACCGAGGTACCGAGAGTTTGTCCCGCAGGAGTTCATTTACCTGCCAGTAAATCTACCGACACGAGGCTGACGTATCTGAGCACCTTCAGATACTACCGGACTGAGCCAGGATCGAACCTACCAAGTTGGGCTCAGAAGGCCAGCGCTCTACCGTCAAAGCTACTGAGCCGGGTGCACATAGTTAATTCACCGAGGTTTGAAGACTGATCATTGCAAGACAATTGTCTTCTCTTATCACTGATTGGAAGGAAAGGAAAAAGGAAGAGGTATTCTACGTCATCATCACTATCTGCTCCGAGCCGCCCAGCTATACAAAACTATCGTTGGTTTTACGGTAAAATAAATTTTGCCATTAAATTTAGGTTACGTTACTGTTGATTCATCAAAGTTTCATTGAATCTGCCTTGTTCAACCCAAATAGTTACCTTTTTAGCTGGGAGCCCATTGTTCGCGGCCCTGTGGTTAGCTTCATAGTACCGACGACATATTGCATTAAGTGAAAAAAACATAGCATCACATTATTTACTACCTAATTTTAGCAGTTTATTAAAATATTCTTCACCGGGCGAGTTGGCCGTGCGGTTATAGGCGTGCATCTGCGAGCTCGCATCCGGGAGATAGTGGGTTCGACCCCCACTGTCGGCAGCCCTGAAGATGGTTTTTCCGTGGTTTCTCATTTCCACACCAGTCAAATGCTGGCGCTGTATCTTAATTAAGGCCACAACTACTTCCTTCCCATTTCTAGGCCTTTCCTGTCCCATCGTCGCCATAAGACCTAACTGTGTCGGTGCGACGTAAAGCAAATAGCAAAATAGAAAGATATTTTTTTCCTGTCTTAATCCTTATACCCTCCAGGGTTGGTTTTCCCTCGGACTCAGCGAGGGGTCCCACCTCCACCGCCTCAAGGACAGTACCCTGGAGCGTGTGATTTTGGGTCGAGGGAAATAACTGGGGAGGAGGACCAGTACCTCACCCAGGCGGCGTCACCTACTATGCTGAACAGGGGCCTTGTAAGGGTACGGGGAGGTTGGAGGGCACTGATAAGGAAGAGGGAAGGAAGTGGCCGTAGCCTTAAGTTTGGGCACCATCCCAGCATTTGCCTGGAGGAGAAGTGGGACATCACGGAAAACCACTTCGAGGATGGCTGAGTTGGGAATGGAACCCTCTCTACTCAAATGACCTCCCGAAAATGAGTGGATCCCGTTCTAGCGCTCTTACCACTTTTCGAATTTCGTTGCAGAGCTGGGAAACGAATCCGGGACTCCGGGGATGGTAGCTAATCACATTAACCACAGACGCAAACTTCTTAAAATACGCTGAATAGAAATAGTGTGAAAATCTCTAGAAACTCTACTTGATTTTAGCCATAATAGTATTGCTTCATTAAGCACGTACCGAACGAATCACTTCATTTCAAGACATTTTTCTGGTCCATGGATGTTATCTTTATTTGGTTCATTATTGCTTTGTTGCTTTTATATACTTACATACATACATACATACATACATACAAGCATATTGCTTACCTACAAAACGCTTTCTTGAAGAAGTAACTCTACCTTCTTTCAGTCCTTTCCCCTGAAATCTCTGCTGTTAGAAATTCGACAATTTCATTCAGAAGTCTCAAAAATATCTTCCTTAGCTTTAAATCTATTTCCTTCCATTCGCTCTCCGATTTCCGCTTATGAACGCGCGTAAACACCCATAATTACAGCAATCTAAACCTACTGCCAACTTAAAAAATTAAATTTCTTTTTCGGTTTACTTAGGCCTACAAGTTTCATTCACATCAATTTTTTAGCAAGCACTAGTGCCCCGGCGAACCTTAGCATGAACTGAGTCTACTATCAGTTGTTAGCAAGTTTTGTCCCCTTCAAAATCGAGCAAATTCTTGAAAACAGGTTAAAATACGCTAACTTATTCAATCGACCCATTGAGTGGGGTCTAATAATCGGTCATCCTCATGTTCGTTCGGCCTAGTATTTAGCTGAGCTCATGGTAATCTGTGTACTAATTCTCTGATGTAAACAACACCCACGAGTGACAGAAATTGCCTCTGTGCGGTGCATTCTCTTATTGTGTACCGTCAGGGTTTAGATCAGCGATGTAATGAGGTGTACATCACAAGGTTGTACATGTCACGCCTGCTAAGAGTGGCGACTCCGTCTATGTCATAGCTTCACGTCATAGCAGGCGGTGGAGGTAATGGTGTACGAGTGAGTATTTTGTTTTAAGGTGCAAATGGATCATTATCAGCCTCGTTTAACTAATGAACTGACAAACAAAATATAAAACTGAAAAATGAAAATCCACAGCCTGTTTCCAGTTTCAAGCGAATCAGAGATGGAACGAATGAAGCCCCATATAGCGACGACTGCCGGCTACTGAAGCCTGTCGCACTCCTCTGGGACAATGTTTATTGACTGACAGATGAAATGGAATAATATTAGAATAATATAGGAAAGTGTTGCTGGAATGAAAGGCGGCAGATAGAACCGGAGTGTACGGAGGACAACCTGTCCCGCCTCTGCATGTTCCAGCACAAATCTCACATGGAGTGACTGCGATTTGAATCACGAAACCCAGAGTTGAGAGGCCGGTGCGCTGCCGCCTGAGCCACGGAGGCTTGAAAAATATAAAACTAATACGGTTGTTTACTAAAATAGAAATATTGGTGGTGGTAGTGATTATTGTTTTAAGAGAAAATACGACTGGGTAACCAACCTGTCTTAACACTAAAAAGACATCTGTCCTTCGAAGAATGACGGCATCGGCAAAAGAAAATGAAGGGCCACATAGGGTGTGAAAGTGAAAGACGCCGTAGGCTTCTCATTCCTAATACACTCGGTCCGCAAAGAACGAGATTTGACTAAGGAAGTCGGATACGAAAGATGAAAGTGACGAGCCTGACAAATAAATAGAAGCAATGTCAGACTTAGCTACTGGACTCCTGACCACCTAACCACCCTCCCAAGTCCAGAGCCTCTGGGGATTACTCCTTTTAGTCGTCTCTTACGACAGTCAAGAGATACCGGTACCGTGGATCTGTTCCACTGTCCCCGTCCAAACAGGGTGACCTATCGTGGTCAAATAGGAAGGATAAAAATGAAGAGCCTGGGAAAAGTAAGTAGGGGCAACGTCAGGCTCAGTCACAGGCCCCGCTTTAACCACCCCTTCGTTCCCTATTTAAGAGCCCGTGGGGAACCAAAATAAAAAAGGAACACATGAAAAGGGATCAATCAATCAATCAATCAATCAATCAATCAATCAATCAATCAATCAATCAATCAATCAATCAATCAATCAATCAATCAATCAATCAATCAATCAATCAATCATCCTAGCGAATTTCCGCAACTGCAACTGTTCTTTGGCTTTCTGAACGCCATTTTGTTCGATCATATGCATCTTTAGCCGCCGCGGTGTAGGGGTAGCGTGCCTGCCTCTTACCCGAAGGACCCGGGTTCGATTCTCGGTCAGGTCAGGGATTTATACTTGGATCTGAGGTTGGTTAGAGGTCCACTAAGCCTACGTGCTTACAGTTGAAGAGCTGTCTGACGGTGAGATGGCGGCCCCGGTCTAGAGAGCCATGAATCACGGCCGAGAGGATTCGTCGCGCTGACCATACGACACCTCGTAATCTGCAGGCCTTCGGGCTGAGCAGCGGTCGCTTGGTAGCCCAAGGCCCTTCGGGGCTGTTGCACCATAGCGGAGGGGGGGGGGGGGAGCGTATGCATCTTCAGGTCTATATGCAAATCCTTATTAATGGTGTCCTCCTACCTCTACTTTGGCCACCCACGTGGTCACTGGCCTTCCATTTCCAGGTGGTAAGTGGTTCCGGCAACTGTGGAGGATACCGCCTTCAGGACATGTCTAAACCAGCGAAGCCGGATTTCTCTGTAAGTTTTTCTATAATTATTGTTGACGTACTAAATTGCTTCCTTGGTTGCAAGGTCACGACGAGGGACACCCAGTGTCTATCGGAGTACAGTGCAACAAGGCAGATGCCCGACCTGTATATCATCGATATGAGCCGGAATGGCATTCGTCAGAGCAGGCTACATCACTGTATTACCACCAGTGCATCCAGGCCGCATTAACTCCTGCTTGCACGTCACCACTGATGCTACAATACCTGGGAGACGGGTGGCATTTTATTGGAAAATGTTCACTTTTTCTGGGTGTTGTCCATCGATTTGAAGGGTGCCACGAGTTATAACAGTCTCCATATATTTAGTTTTCTGGATGCTCAGGAGGAGTCCGAAATAGTTGAGGTGGCCATTCCAAGACTGGACACATTTGAAATTTAGAACGCCGAACGTCTCATAGAAATCAGTCTTGCTCATAAAGGATCAGCGGTAGTCTTACCATTAGCCAGTAAAAGTTGAAGGTAAGAGAGAGATCAACGACATGGAAGATACAGATTGCTAACCAGACAACCATCTTTAAATCTACTTGAACCAATGATAGCCATGACACTTCAAGGCAAAATAAACTAATATTTTATCTAAATCTTCTTCTTCTTAATCTGTTTACCCTCCAGGGTCGGTTTTTCCCTCGGACTCAGCGAGGGATCCCACCTCTACCTCCTCAAGGGCAGTGTCCTGGAGCTTCAGACTCTAGGTCTGGAGATACAACACTGGGGAGAATGACCAGTAACTCGCCCAGGCGGCCTCTCCTGCTAATCTGAACAGGGGCCTAGGTGGGAGATGGGAAGATGGGAAGGGATAGACAATGAAGAGGGAAGGAAGCGGCCGTGGCCTTAAGTTAGGTACCATCCCGGCATTTGCCTGCAGGAGAAGTGGGAAACCACGGAAAACCACTTCCAGGATGGCCGAGGTGGGAATCGAACCCCATCTACTCAGTTGACCTCCCGAAGTTGAGTGGACCCCGTTCCAGCCCTCCTAGCACATTTCAAATGTTGTGGCAGAGCCGGGAATCGAACCCGGACCTCCGGGGGTGGCAGCTAATCACACTAACCACTACACCACAGAGGCGGACCTATCTAAATCTACCGTAGAGAAAATTTGGAGAAGTTGCGTGATGGAACACAGTCTTGGTGAAAGAGTATAACATTAAATGTAAATATTTAAAACTCCTAAAAGAAATTTAATGGAATTCAGCAGACTGAAGTAACGTGATTCCGGATAAATAACATTGAAAAGATGTGCAGTGGTTGAGAATACAAGAGGAGAACCAAAACATGAATATCGCAAAATAGGGTAGATGTAGGATGCAATAGATACGTAGTGATGGACCGTGGATGGTTGTTCGGCTGAACAAATCAGTGTAGTGATCTTCAGTTGCGTGTCAGGTTCTGTAGCACAGACGGTGGAAGGGCCTGCTAAGATCACGTTGCCGGGTTCGATTCCGGCTCAGTCCAGTGGTATCCGATGATGCTCAAGTACGCCAGCCTTGAGTCGGTAGATTTAGTGGCACATAAAATAACTATTGAGGGACACACATCACACATCTCCTCGTCATCTCAAAGGAACTTCGCATAAATCTCATTTGCGATGTCTGTGTTCCATATCAGTCAACGACATGGAAGATAAACGACATGGATCATGACTGAAGTTACCACCACGATTAGGCGAATGGCTAAGACGCCTGCTTCCCACTAAGCGGGCCCAGGTTGGATCTGCGCTAGGGTCTAGTTACCAGGTTTAGGTTCTATCGAAGATTTCCCTTAACCCTTGTGGACAAATCTCAGGTAACTAATAGGTGAACTGTCTTCTGAACTCATATCCCCATTAAATTTTTCATTTCATTACAACTAGAGAAGCAGAATACTAAAATTATTCCACCTATTCAATATTTTTGTAATATAAGGATTACATTAATTCGGGACTACTTTCGATCTCGCAAGACCATCTTCAGCCAAACGTTATTATATACACTTGACAAGTCATGATATGTAAACAATGTTAAAAATAGGTGTATACAAAGTTAAAATGAACAATCTTAGTTTGCATAATCAAAAATTAAAATTACGTAAACAGTCCTGCTGAAATTTGAAGTGACACTTCCTGAACATGTGGTGCAGGTTCACGTAACAGTTCTACTTCCTAATGCATATCTTCTTATTTAAAATGGACCAACTGACCCCAACTTGGTAGATTCGATCCTGGCTCAGTACGGTGGTATTTGGAGGTGCTCAAATATCAGCTTCAATCAATCAATACTGATCTGAATTTAAGGCAGTCGCCCAGGTGGCAGATTCCCTGTTTTCCTAGCTTTTTCCTAAATGATTTCAAAGAAATTGGAAATTTATTGAACATCTCCCTTGGTAAGTTATTACAATCCCTAACTCTCCTTCCTATAAATGAATATTTGCCCCAGTTTGTCCTCTTGAAGTCCAACTTTATCTTCATATTGTGATCTTTCCTACTTTTATAAACGCCACTCAAACTTATTCGTCTACTAATGTCATTCCATGCCATCTCTCCGCTGACAGCTCGAAACATACCACTTAGTCGAGCAGCTCTCCTTCTTTCTCTCAATTCTTCCCAGCCCAAACTTTGCAACAATTTTGTAACGCTGCTCTTTTGTCGGAAATCGCCCAGAACAAATAGAGCTGCTTTTTTTTTTTTTTTTTTTTTTTTTTTTTTGTTCCAGTTCTTGAATTAGGTAATCCAGGTGAGGGTCCCATACACTGGAACCATACTCTAGTTGGGGTCTTACCAGAGACTTATATGCCCCCTCTTTTACATCCTTACTACAACCCCTAAACACCCTCACAACCTTGTGCAGAGATCTGTATCCTTTATTTACAACCCCATTTATGTGATTACCCCAATGAAGATCTTTCCTTATATTAACACCTAGATACTCACAATGATCCCCAAAAGGAACTTTCACCCCATCAACGCAGTAATTAAACTGAGAGGTCTTTTCCTATTTGTGAAACTCACAACCTGACTTTTAACCCCGTTTATCAACATACCATTGCCTGCTGTCCATTTCACAACATTTTCGAGGTCACGTTGCAGTTGCTCACAATCTTGTAACTTATTTATTACTCTATAGCGAATAACATCATCCGCAAAAAGCCTTACCTCTGATTCCACTCCTTTACTCATATCATTTATATATATATATATATATATATATATATATATATATATATATAAGAAAACATAAAGGTCCGATAATACTGCTTTGAGAAATTCCCCTCTTAATTATTACAGGGTCAGATAAAGCTTCACCTACTCTAATTCTCTGAGATCTATTTTCTAGAAATATAGCAACCCATTCAGTCACTCTTTTGTCTAGTCCAATTGCTCTCATTTTTGCCAGTAGTCTTCCATGATCCACCCTATCAAATGCTTTAGACAGGTCAATCGCGATACAGTCCATTTGACGTCCAGAATCCAAGATATCTGCTATATCTCGCTGGAATCCTACCAGTTGGGCTTCAGTGGAATAACCTTTCCTAAAACCGAACTGCCTTCTATCGAACCAGTTATTAGTTTCACAAACATGGCTAATATATTCAGAAAGAATGCCTTCCCACAGCTTACATACAATGCATGTCAAACTGGCCTGTAATTTTCAGCTTTATGTCTATCACCCTTTCCTTTATACACAGGGGCTACTATAGCAACTCTTCATTCATCTGGTATAGCTCCTCCGGCCAAACAATAATCAAATAAGTACTTCAGATATAGTACTATATTCCAACCCATTGCCTTTAGTATATCCCCAGAAATCTTATCAATTCCAGCCGCTTTTTTAGTTTTCAACTTTTGTATCTTATTGTAAATGTCATTGTTATCATATGTAAATTTTAATACTTCTTTAGTATACGTCAGACTCGTGTAGGTAGATTTACTGGCACGTAAAAGAACTCCTGTGGTACTAAATTCTTAATTCGGCATCCCCTAAAACCGTAAATGTTGTTAGTGGGACGTAAAGCCAACAACATTAATTAATTATTGTTTAAAACGGAAACAAATTTACGTCACAGTTCTAGCAAAACATTAAAAAAGGAGTATGCTTCCTGAAGCTTGTGGTTATAAAATTAAAATAGAGGCACACGGATGGTTCATCATAAACATACTTGAAACCGAGCTCGATAGCTGCAGTCGCTTAAGTGCGGCCAGTATCCAGTATTCGGGCGAGAGTACGTTCGAACCCCATTATCGGCAGCCCTGAAGGTGGTTTTCCGTGTTTTACCATTTTCACACCAGGAAAATGCTGGGGCTGTACCTTAATTAAGGCCACGGCCGCTTCCTTCCCCCTCCTAGCCCTTTCCTGTCCCATCGTCGCCATAAGACCTATCTGTGTTGGTGCGACGTAAAGCAACTAACAAAAAAAATTTGAAAAATAGTATGTTGTGCTTAATTAAGAGTAAAATAGAAATATATGGCGTTCCACTGGGTACATCTTATGCATATAATATACTACGGGTGTTTGTTTGGTCCGCCCTGTCAATATATTATCAGTTTCTACCGTATTTTTGTACAATGTTTCACTCGTACATGTAGGAGTAGGCTTCCTCCGCTTCAACATTTTACAATAAGAAGAGCAAATACAAGCCACTATTTCAAGGACATGACGGGAGGTTTGATCCGCTCTGTCGAAAGCCCACACAAATAAAGTACGATTTCACCTGACCTCATACAATCAATTACACTTTTAGAGTTTAAGGAGTCAATAATTTAATGATAAACCAGTTTAGCCAAGAAAGGTTTCTAACAATATCAAGGTGATTTTAGCTCCTGTAATATAATAGTTGATTTTTAATAGGCCTACGCTTAAGTGGGCTACAACAGAACAAACAGTAGCAAGAAACATTTTATCTTTCGCCGATCTTCTAAGGAAACCATCTGACGTGTTAATGCGTATTTTAAAGTGTTATACAACATAACAATAAGCAGTTGAACTTTTTATAAGTGTTTTAAAGTGTTCCATTATGTTTTAAAGTGTTCCACTGCAACAACGATTATCAATAAATGCTCATTTTGTGTGTATGAGTGAAAAACAATGTTATATATTGACACTGTATCATATAAAACTGAATAATGTTAGATCTTAAGATACGGGGAATATTTATGAATGATGTAGAAATCGGTGATTCAGGGAGTTGGGGCTCGTGAGGCATGTGCGAGAGAAACATTGTACAAAAATAAAAACTGATAATATATTGACAGGGCGGACCAAACACCCATACTATATTATATGAACCTAGTCAATACGGACCAATTAAGGGACCGAAAATGGTCAAATTTGTCGAACATCTTCTGTAGAAATACAATTCCAAGTGAGATTTTGCTTCCCCATTTTTATCACAGTTGTGGATTTATCCGTAGTTATAGAGCCTGAAGTATGTAGCCATTGTCGTGTTTGAAACCACGATTGTGGAAATTTAGAGTTGATGTGCTATTTGTTTTCACGTGAGATGCTGAAATTCCCCTACGCAACCATCCTCTCTCAACACTAATCATAACGGAAAAGGAAGAGATCCGATCCTTCGAAGAATGAAGGTTTCGGCAAAGAGAAGGGAAGGGAAGGGCGTTGGAATGAGACTCCCTATCAATCGCAAATCTAATACCATCGAGGTAGGAAGAGAACAATAAATAACCGAGGACGGTCGGACAGGAAAGATGAAAACGAGGAGATTGACACTAATAAGTCCAAACTATGCCAGACTCAGCTAGGAAACCCATGGTCGCCAACCATATTCTGAAGTCGAGAGCACCTGGGATTTACCCCCTTTAGTCGCGTCTTGCGACAGGATATGAATATTACGGGTGCATTGTACCACACCCTACCAACAGGGGGAATGGAACAATCTCACCTAACATACATTCAGCAAACTCAATAAGAGACCCACACGTGAAGCAAACGTGTCTGAAGTCTCGGGGCATTGGCCGGGACCAATGACCATGGAACATTGCAAGACCTACACGTCAGCCTCCGTAACAGCCACTGACCTCTTGATGTACGGGTGTGATAGCAAGTTCGTAACAGCCAGCTGATATTAAACACATTTCACATCAATCTACCTGTGAAACAAGCATTGGCCAGACATTCATAATTTTGAATTGGAGATTTGCAGTTATTTTGAATTACTGTGAATAGATTACTGTGGGTCGAGAGAATAATACCAAAGATGGAATTGTATGGAATATTGCGCATTGCCTACTACTGTAGTTAACCGTTAGACTAGTATTGAGGAACGATTCACCACTATCAATGCACATGTTGACATGAATATGCTTTGTGTATGGACGTCATCCGAAAATTTGTGTAACGTAACGCGAAAAAAATGTGTGATGAAAATACCGTTACATTAGTCTTTGGTCGCCAAAGATGCTGCGGATTTGTGTAAATAGTGTGTTGAAATAGAAATGTACCGTCAGATATATCACATTAGTCGTTAACGTAGGCCTCGTTCGCGAAAGGTGCTCCGGCTACAAGTTAAGTTCCTTTGACGCAGAGTTCCAGTTCCCTTTATATAACATTCATTTATTGAAAGACATGGTCATTAGCTTTTCACAAAGGGAAATGTTTCTTTCTTAATTTTTTAGTTATTGCTGGTTGCGGTGATGTTAAGACGAAGCCTCAAATAGGCACCTTGTGACAATTTTTAGAACTGAACATATTCCAGTTATCTTTCTGCGTCGGAATGGCTGGAAGCTAAGTTTACCTTTGTTCCACTGATATACTGTAATATTTCAGTTACACTCGGAAACACACTACTGTCACTTCACGTGAGGTCGCGCGTATCGTGACGTAATCGAACCTGTCAAGAAAGATGTGCTATGGCTTTTCTACACTGTACGAATAATGTACAGTGATCACATTGCACTCATGTCATTACCAATTCAATTAACATTTCTTCCATATCGCTAAAAGAACTGCTTCTATTCACACTTTACGTCGCCAGATATGTGCTAGAGCAGAAAATTGTGCTCTGGTGGAAGAAATGTTAATTGAATTGGTGCGGGTGCATGAGAATCTGTATGACATAAGTTCGATTAACTATAGAAATCAGCAAATGTGGCACGAGACATGGTACAAAATAGGAAAAGAATTAATACAGATCACACGTACAGTACTAATTTTAATAGGCATTGTTGTTGAAAACGGTCCACAATTTTACTTATGATTCGTATCCCAATAATAACAATAATAATAATAATAATAATAATAATAATTATTATTATTATTATTATTATTATTATTATTATTAGAAGAAGAAGAAGAAGAAGAAGAAGAAATGAAATGCAGTATGGCTGTTAGTGCCGGGACCGGGCGAGTTGGCCGTGCGATTAGGGGCGCGCAGCTGTGAGTTCGCATCCGGGAGATAGTGGGTTCGAACCCCACCGTCGGCAGCCCTGAAGATGGTTTTCTGTGGTTTCCCTTTTTCACACCAGGCAAATGCTGGGGCTGTACCTTAATTAAGGCCACGGCCGCTTCCTTCCCATTTCTAGGCCTTTCCTGTCCCATCGTCGCCATAAGACCTATCTGTGCGGTGCGACGTCAAGCAAATAGCAAAAAAGTTAGTGCCGGGAGTCCCCGAGGACAAGTTCGGCTCGCCAGGTGCAGGTCTTTTGATTTAACTTCCGTAGGCGACCTGCGCGTAGTGATGAGGATGAAATGACGATGAAGACGACACATACACCCAGCCCCCGTGCCAGCGAAATTAACCAATGATGGTTAAAATTCCTGAACCTGCCGGGAATCGAACGCGGGACCCCTGTGACCAAAGGCTAGCACCACGCTAACCATTTAGCCATGCAGCTGGACATAATAATAATAATAATAATAATAATAATAATAATAATCATAATAATAATCATAATAACAATAATAATAATAAATTAAATACTACAGAAATTAAAAAACAAATTATCCTGTTGAATTAGAAATCGTTGAATAGATGTGTGTTGTATGATCCATTCACTGCCGCACAGTTCTTTTCTTCTTTGTTCAGTTTACTCTTCCACGTCGAACTGTTGGTAACTGAGATGGCACAGAGCCTTCAAGCGAGTTGAAGTAATTCTTGAAATGTTCTCATATCTGAAAAGGCTGTATAGGATTCGTCCGAATCAGTTGCAAACACAGAGCGTACTTCGGCCAACAATTTCATCCTTGATGAGATTATGTAAGAAGTTGAATTAATCTTTGTTCAGCCTGAAGTACGTCTGGAATCTTTCTGGATGCCCATTTAGCTCCCTTACTAAATTGTGGTATTCACCGCAAATTACTTTCATGTACCCACAGTCGTTTGCGACAGACAGTACTCATGGCAACAGAAACAGCACAGGCCATTAAAAGATCATCAGAATCCGATGAACTGGATGTACTATCGTAGCTTGCCATCGGACGAAGTATAATGTGATCTGTGAACGAGAAGACAGTGTGTTTCCTGTCTTCACGCCACATGCAGTGACATCAGCTTTGTTCGTAGTACAGTCAGAAACGGTTGCCATCTATCAGACGCATGCGCACATTCAAATTCACGTTCGTAGTAGCGATCATCAGAGTTGCTGACTACTAATGTGTTGTTCGTACAAACTTTTCAAACTGTTGGAAGCCATCAGCAAACCGTTGGAACAGTTTCTGTTCCTGGACGAAAACTCTTTCAGTCAGCGAGTCAGAATATGAGCGCGCATACCCGCTGCCATCTATGTTCGTTTCATAACTGACCTGAGAATTACTTCACGGCCGTGATTAGTTGCTGAAGTAACCTTACAAAATAAGTAAAATTTACCAAATATGAAAATATAAATATAACCCACTTCTGTATTTATGTCTAAGTATAGCCTATATATTCAGACTTTAAACTAATACTATGTAGTCATTCACGTTGTTATCTTACCGTGTTTATCAATTTTAATACCTGAAGTTTCGAAAAAAATCCTAATTCATTTCTGAAGCTTACAGAATACAAAACACGTTGGTTCAAAACAGCAGATCTTTCCAACCACTTCCGTTCGTAGTGGAAATAAGCTCGTCATATTTCAAACTAGTTGCCAACCACGCACGCGCATATGGACGATAAATCGAACTATCACGGATTCGTTCTGCGAACAAACCTATCATCAACCTTCCCCCCCACGCTGACTCAGCTCGGAGAGAGTTCACGTGAAGCGACAATAGTGTGTTTCCGCCTTAACCCGCGAGTGGTCGCTATATGAGATTTTCTCTCACATTATTTTTTATTGTGATATTACTTCACAGTGATGAAAAGGAGGTCACTGTTCCGTCTTCTAGCTGAGTTTATAACTGTCGTGAGTAGAGCGATTCACATTTGAAGGGTAAGCACCCACTCCCCTAGTCAGAACAAAGTTTCCTATATGACCGTGCACGCTGCGTGAGAGTTTCTCTCATCGCGCGACTAATGGCGTTGGTGATATGTTGAAGTGGAGCGGGAACTTACTCCGGTTGTACGCATTAGTATTTGACTTACGTCGTCCGCGGAACGTTCTCCATTTGCAGTTACTGATAAATGTGTCTTCAAAAATGTTGAGTCGAGGAAGAACGCTAGTTGAATTAGCGCTGTTACAAAATCCAGGTAACTCACATGTTGAGAGAAGACCTAATGTACTTCATTCTTGTTTCTATATTGCGACTGTCATAAAGTCTTATATTTTCAATATTACGAATGTTGCGTACTGACATGTGATTGAATTTAAGTCTAATTTCCAATATTGTTATTTTCAGAAATTAATGCAGGGCGACAGGAATCCTGTCCTGACTGCGTGGAAAGTGCTCAAGCGTAAAACCACAGGTGTCATTACGCAACGAGACCCTGTATTATGAGCACTTACTGTTTTTGAAAATGTTATTGTGTTCAAAAACCTTGCTTTGTACGTAAATATTACTAGATATAATGCATGTGTGAGATTTGTTTTTCAACTTTAGGACGGAAGTTATTTTTATGTAGGCCTACATTGCGTATCTTATTTTAAGTAGTAATTTATGTCTTTAACAAACAGCTAATCATTTCATTTTTTCTAAAATATATAAGGTAGAACTTGCGTTTCATTTCAGTAGTAAATCTCAGCCTTACACCCCACAAAACTGTGAAAAATGTCATATTTATTTTAATGTGAGAGAAAGTCTCACGCATGACCCCTCACGTTACGTTTCGGCTAGCGACCATTCACGGGTTAAGAATGGCTTGAGAGATACACTGTTGGCTCCAGGTGGTGTCACCGTAGCATACTTGCTATGGAGTGATCCTGTCATCTCATAGGTCTGTATTCAACCCCTCCCCTGGGGAAATTTTATTCTTCGACCGGTACTCTTATGCCGCTCTTAAGCCACATGCAGATTTAGCAACACCGCTGCTCAAAGCCCATTTGAATTCGTCCGTGAAGTGATAATATGATTGGCTAACTTCAGCAGATGATAAAATGGTGTGAGATATAGAACTATTTGTTTTTAAATTATTCATCAGCATGACCAACCCTCTAACGCTCACACACCCTAATAATGCTTTGTGAAAAATAATCACTTTCTGCATTACATGAAAAGCGTCACATCGATTTATCATCAGAGAACCCTGACCCAAATTTGAATGAGAACGGGCGAGGCTTAGGCTGGAGAAGAATCTCTTGTCTGGAGAGCATCACAGAATGGACTAACACTGAACGAGCGAGTGACCACTTCAGAACAGCTGAAGAGTAGTACCTTCTCTCCATTATATACAGCCAAAGCTCGAAAGAACCTGCACGACTCAAGATGATAAAAACGAAGTAGTTCTATTCCTTCGAAGAATGAAGACGTCATTGAAACAAAGGTAAGGGTCATGAAAGACGTGGTGATTATTGTATCAGTGGAAAATAGATTTATTTTACAATTGGCTTTACGTCGCACCGACACAAATAGGTCTTATGGCGACGATGGGATAGGAAAGGCCTAGGAGTGGGAAGGAAGTGGCCGTGGTCTTAATTAAGGTACATCCCAAGCATTTGCCTGGTGTGAAATTGGTAAACCACGGAAAACCATTTTCAGGGCTGCCGACAGTGGGGTTCAAACCCACAATCTTTCGGATGCAAGATCACAGCTACGCGCCCCTAACCGCACGGTTAACTCGCGCCGCATAGGGAATAGAACGAGGTAGCATCTTCTCTTAATACTAAAAGGATGGGAGAGGGGGAAATAATATCAGCCCTTCAAGATGAGGGTATCGGTATAAGGAAAGGTAAGGTCACCCTATGCCAACAATGCAGTCGAGGTCGAAAATAAACAATAGTTGTTCAAGGGAGGTCGATAGAAAATACGAAAGCGAGGAAGCTGTTACAAGTAAGTGGAAGCAATACCAGACTTAGCAAAGGGATTTGTGGTCTCCAATTCGCCATTCCAAGTTGAGAGCCCCTGAGGATTACCACATTTAGTCCTCTCTTATTACATCCGGGAGATAGTGGTTTCGAATTGCACTGTTGGCAGCCCTGAAGATGGTTTTCCGTGGTTTCCCATTTTCACACCAGGCAAATGCTGGGGCTGTACCTTAATTAACGCCACGGCCGCTTCCTTCCAACTCCTAGGCCTTTCCTATCCCATTGTCGCAATAAGACCTATCTGTGTCGGTGGAGAAGTAAAGCCACTAGCCAAAAAAAGTCCTCTCTTACGACAAATAGAACATACGGTGAATGCATTCTACGGCGTCAACTACAGGGAGATATGGTAGTAATGATTATTGTTTTAAGGCGAGGTACAACTGGGTAACCATGCGCTCTTAACAATAATTATAAAGGGAAAAGGAACAGGTCCGTCCTTTCGAAGAGTGACTGCACCACATGAAGAAGAGAAGGATCATTAAGGGCGTAAAAATGAAAGACTTCCTAGGCCCCACAAACCTAATACCTGCGGGGTTGGTGGGAAATAAGTGTTACCATGGGAGACCGCATAGGTAAGATGAAAGAGAAGAGGCCGGCAAAGAAAGCGGAAGAAAGTCCAGACTCACCTAGGGGCCCTGTGGTCGATATGCACGCTCCAAAGTTGAGAGTTGCTGGGATTTATCCGTTTTAGTTGTATCTAACGACGAATAGGGATGTTCCCATAACTCCACCCGCAGGGTTACTTGAATAGCATTGCGAATACAAGTAGAGTATAAGCCTATGTAGATATATCTTTAAAGGTCATGATCTCCTGAAAGAAAACCTCTCAACGCCATATTGATGAACCATCAAGATTTATTGCTGTGAAAGGTTAAGTACAGTATTTCTCTAATGGGTGCCCGACTTGTTAGTAAGAAATGTTCGTGTATCAAACTTCTGGCGCCAATTACATCACAAATACATGTCTTCTACGATCGAGCGATAGGTCGTGGTGTAATTAGAAGTATGCTACATGAGCTCGTTTAAACATTCATCATCTTTGTAATTACAATAATATACCTGAGTTATGAAACTATTCGAAAATAATTCGCTTCATTTGGTTTATATTATATGAATGGTTCGCATTTAATTCGATATAATTTTATATGCCCTTCCTCCTTCGATTGGCTCACAAATTGGGCGCACCAATATGAGTTAGCACTGCTTAATTAAGCCCAACTCATCTCTTCCATATTTCAGGATGGATATTCCTAAGCCAACTCTCGCACTCTACTCCAGTACACATCTCAGTTACGTACTCTTCATGAAAAACTATGGTATGTTGGTGATAGTACTGGGGATTTGGCGCCGAGACAGAGAGAACTGAGAATCAAATTGACTTTACATAACTCTATAGCTTTCTCTTACATTCCACTTCAAGTCGGACAAAAAATGCAGAAAATTAACTTGAGTTATTTTATTATAAAAATTTCGAAATAGATGTAGAAAAGTTTCAAAATTGAGATTATGTAAATAATAATCATTTCATACTATGACGTAATTGCCGTCTTTCTGTACTCGAGAGAATGGAAAATGACACTTTACCGTACTGTAATTACTTCCTGCAATGTTTTATCAGAAATCGTCTCTGATTGGTTGAATTCCGCTTCACAGTAAAGTAAACACGGACAGGCACAAGAGATTATGAATCAGCGAATATCAAACTTAAACTTGTTGAATTGTTCCTCCGCCTGATTGCCGCACTATGGTACTATACCTATCTACACCAAACAACGGTGTGTCTGAGTTCATTTGCCGCCATCACCATGTATACCAGGGCCTCTCAAACGCTCAAAATCTCACGCGTGCATATCGAGGCGCAGAGACTCCGTGCACTGTGCATCGTTCCGACTCGACTCGACTCGGCTTGACTCGGATGGTGTAGTGCGCTGAGAGCGACGAAGCGTTCGGTGATAGACGGCATGTTTATCAGTGAAATAGATAAGCGCAAGACAATATAATAATGGAGCAACCTGTTTCAAAGAAAGCAAAGACGTCCGAAAGTCCATTTCAATCAAAATGGGAACTTTCGTATTTCTTAGTCAGTCGCAACGATAAAGCCAAATGCTTAATCCGTGGGACAATAATTATTTGATAAGTTAATCAAAAAGATCTATTTTCCAATACAAAGGCTTTGCTCAAATTCTACGAGAATTTTTCGACGGAAGATTTTCCTAAGCTGCATCGAGAAGCAGCTAAGATTATTTCTATGTTTGGTTCCACATGCATATGTGAAAGGTATTTTTTTCCTCCTTTGACTTGTACGAAAACTAGATTGCGTGCGAGTAGGCCTATTTCTGATTGTAATTTAAAGAAGGCTCTCAAATTGCTGTCGGTCGGCCCCTTGTTGCAGGCATAACTGGTATTATTGCAAAGATAAAGGCAAAGAAGAGCTAGAGAAGATAAATTGTTTGCTCAAACCAAATTGAAAGAAGAGTGTTTTAACACCGGTAACGTTGCCCCATACAACAGTGTCACCGCTCACCCCACATAAACATTTCGCAGTGAGGGGAGGATCAGCGGGGAAGGTGGAGAAGGCGAAGACAGGCCGAACGGGTGAGACAGGTGTAGGGGAAGTGGAGTGGGGGTTTGCACTCTGGTCAACCTAGTGAAGTCGTCTCCTGCACCTTGCGCCCGTGCACTGCACGGCGCATGCACCCTGAGAGGCCCTGATGTATACTAATACATAGGTTAATGCATTTCCGAAGATAAATATCGCATATATCACATAAGTTCATAATGCCTTCAATAATCCAGAACCGGAGGATCATGTTTATGACTTTAGTAGCTTAGTAGACAATTCACTGCTTCAAATTACATTACCTAATTCTGATATTTTATCACCACATAATTCCATAACCTCTTATATCTTCCATAACAACACATACTCACAACTAAACCAAAATATAATTGCATGAGTCAAACATGGATGATTCGCGTTGCGAAGTATCAAAATAATTTATAATTAGACATTTAATTTAGAATAAGTGAATTCACCATAGTACAAAATAAAATATGGTATGCAACAGCCACTAAAATGATAAGTTTACATTATTCGTTTCGAAATTCCATAAATATCTTACTCGTAACGTAAAATATCACTTTCTCTTGCTGTTGAGCAAATAACTATTTCCTAACTGTAACAGTGCTCGCAGAAAAAGTCGTGAAATTCATCGTATAATATTATAAGTATTTCATGACTACCGAGGCCCCCATTTCAGTTATCCTTAGGGACAGAAAATTGAATGAGCTGGTATTTTCATATATATAAGAATTTTAATTACTGTATATGTAAAACATGTGTGTTGTACACGATATTATTGAGACATTCAATAGAAAGTTAATTTTATTTTTATTCCACAATGCTAGTTTTTTCAATTTGCTTTACATCCCACCGACACAGCCTTAGAGCTACGATGAGATAGGAGAATGCTAGGAGTGGAAAGGAAGCGGCCGTGGCCTTAATTAAGGTACAGTCCTAGCATTTGCCTGGTATGAAAATGGAAACCACAGAAAACCATCTTCAGGGCTGCCACCAGTGGGCACTAACCCCACGGTCACTTGCTCGGTTGAAAAATCATCTGAATATATCAGTGATTTCAGTTTCAGCAGTGACCGAGCGAGACGGCCGTGCGATTAGGAGCGCGCAGCTGTGAGCTACCATTCGGGAGATCTTGGGTTCGAACCCCAATGTCGGCAGCCTTGAAGATGGTTTTCCGTGGTTTCCCATTTTACACTAGGCAAATGCTGGGGCTGTAACTTGATTAAGGCAACGGCCGCTTCCTCCCCAATCCTAATCCATCCATCCAATCCAATCCATTCCAATCCAATCCAATCCCATCCCCTTTTAAGTGTCCTCTTACGACATTTTTTACAACTTGCTTTACGGGGCATCGACACACATAGTACTTATGGTGACGATGGGATAAGAAAGGCCTAGAAGTGGGAAGGAAGCGACCGTGGGCTCAATTAAGGTACAGCCCCACCATGTGTCTTGTGTGCAAATGGGAAACCACGAAAAACCATGTTCAGGACTGTCGACTGTGGGGTTTGAACCCACTGTCTCCCGAATGCATAACCTCAGCTGTGCGACCATAAACGCATCGCCAACGTGCTCTGTCATCTTACAATAAGCAGGTGGTTATATTCTTTCGCCACCACAAGGATGGAGCAGGATGAGATCTACCCTGTGGAACAGTGCCAATTACGGCTTCCCATCCTTGCAAAGTAGTCAGTCCCTCCATTTACATTGAGTAAAAACATGGAGGTGAGGAGCTGCGTACTCAAAATACTGGTGTTACTTTTCTCTGTACTATAAATAGGAGAAAATAATATTGTCAGAATGATGTATCAGCGTGTAACAGCATGTGCTTACTGTAAGACCACTTCTAACAATGAAGGTTATCTTGGGGCAGATAAAAATAACGACATTGCATAATCAACTCAATACATGCCACATCTTCACTTGGGGATGGCATGACATTGACTCATAAGTAAGTTTCGAAATTAGCTGGAACGCTGGGGGCGTTAATCCCTAATATTGTAATGAAATCAACTAAGATAATTACCCAGCTGGCATTTTGTATTGTAGGATTATATAGTAAGATTTTATGAACACATCTTGAAGAATTTACGAGTGTTGATAAAGTGGTGATTTTTATTGATATCGAGAAAACAACCAAGGGACCTCCAGTCATACGTGGAATCCGAACTACAGGGAGTAGTATTCATTAATTTTAAAGGGAAGTACATCTGGGCAACCATCATTTCTTAAAATTAATTAGAGGAAGATTGTTGGTGGTGATTACAGTTTTAAGAGAAAGTACGACTGGGTAACCAGGCTCTATTAACACTAATCAGAGGAAAAAAATGGAAGGGACCCGACACTCCGAAAAATGAATTTATCGGCCAAAGAAAGGCAAGGAGCACGAAGAGCGTAAAGATGAAAGACTCCCTAGGCCATAGGAGTCGGAAAATAACAAGAGTTGGCCAAGGGAGGTTAGATAGGATAGAGGAAAGTGATGAGCCTAGCACAAGTGAGTAGAAACCGTGCCATGACGCAACTGAAGGCCCCGTGGTTGCCTACCCACACCTTCATAAATCTTGCAAGACGGGCATAGTAGCTCAGGTAGTAGAGCCCTGAATTTCTGAGTCCATATTGGCGGGTTCGACCCTCCATCCATTCGGTGGTATTTAAAGATGCTCGCCAGCCTCGTTTCAGTAGATTAGCCAACACGTAAGAAAATTCATGCACTTCGGCGTCTCCCAAGACAGTAAAAGTAGTTATTTGGGTATGAAACCAATTATTATGATGATGATTATTATTAGTAGTAGTAATGTTGTTGGCCTTACGTCTCACTAACGTCTTTGACGGTTTTCAGAGGTGCCGGAATTTAGTCCCACAGTAGTTCTTTTACGTGCCAGTAAATCTGCCGACACGAAGCTGATGTATTTGACCATCTTCAAACACCACCGTACTGAGCCAGGATCGAACCTACCAAGTGGGGGTCAGAAGGCCAGCGCCTCAACCGTCTGGGCTACTCAGCCCGGCAGCAGCAGCAGCAGCAGTAGTAGTAGTAGTAGTAGTAGTAGTAGTAGTAGTTGTTGTTATTATTAATATTATTTTGAGAGATTATGTCTTCTCTTATTGTTTCTTCACATCTTTGAATCGAATTTCCTTACAACCGTACCCACAGTAAGTCTAGTAGCATGATATTTTAACTAAAGGTTAGAGATCTCTTCATATGGTTATGAGGATATTTAGGGGTTGTGGTAAGGATGTAAAGGAGAGGACGTATAAGTCACTGGTGAGACCCCAATTAGAGTATTAAGAGTGTGGTTGAAGTATATGCGACGTTAACCAGGATTATTTGATTCGAGAACTGGGAAAAGATCCAAAGGAAAGCAGCACGATTTGTTCTGGATGATTTCCGACGAAAGAGGTGTGTTACTTAAATGTTACAAACTTCGGGCTGGGAAGTCTTTGGAGTTAGGAGCCGAGCTATCGACTAAACTGTATGTTCCGAGCTGTCAGTGCAGAGATGGCGTGAAATAATATTAGTATACGAATAAGGTTAAGTGGTGATTTTAAAAAATAGGAAATATCGTAATGTGAAGAGGACAAATTGGGGCAACTATTCTTTTATAGGAATATGAACTTAGGGATTCGAATATTTTTACCAAGGTGGTGGTGGTGGTGATTATTGTTTTAAGAGGAAGTACAACTGGCAACCATCCATTTCTTAACACTAATCAGGGGAAAGAAATGGAAGGGATCCGACAGTTCGAAAAATGAGGGTATCGGCCAAGGAAAGACAAGGGCCATGAAGGGCGTGAAAATGAAATATTCCCTAGGCCTCGGAAACCTTACACCGTCGCGGTCGGAAAAGAACAAGTGTTGACCAATGGAAGTCAGGTAGGAAATGTGAAAGTGAGGATCCTGGCACAAGTAAGTGGAAGCAATGCCAGGACACAGCTAAGGACCTCGTGGTGGCCAACCCACGCTCCGGAGTTAAGAGCCTCTGGGGTCCCTTTTAGGCGCCTCTTTCGACAAGCAGAGAATACCGTGGATGTATTCTGCTGCCTCTACCCACAGGGACTTTTTTACCAATAAATTGATAGGGAATCTCCTACTTGGGCGACATCCCTAAATGCAGATCAGTGGTGAATGATGATGATAACGAAATGTAGGCATTCTCGACTTCATCTGTAAATTCTGCGTAGAATCTAAAGCCATCCTATGCACTGTACCTAATTCTATCAACAAGCATTGTTTTGAATTCCCAGTTTTAGTAGTGTCCTACTTGGAGGTTCTAGTGCTACAATTTCTTGCCAATCGTAGAGTTAAATGCCAACTTTCAGTGATTTTCTGTGGGTTCACTGTTTCTCTACACCCCTACCCTCTTCCTTTTGAAAATAACCAACTTCTATCAACAAATAAGCGAACATACTCTTTCTTCTTCTTTTCCTGCCGCTTTTTCCCACACCTGTGGGGTCGCGGGTGCGAACTGCGTCGCACATGTGGATTTGGCCCAGTTTTTACGGCCGGATGCCCTTCCTGACGCCAACTCTCTATGGAGGGATGTAAGCACTATTGCGTGTTTCTGTGGTGGTTGGTAGTGTAGTGTGTTGTCTGAATATGATGAGGAGAGTGTTGGGACGGACATATACACCCAGTCCCCGAGCCAGAAGAATTAATCAGAAGCGATTAAAATCCCCGACCCGGCCGGGAATCGAACCCGGGACCCTCTGAACCGAAGGCCAGTACGCTGACCATTCAGCCAACGAGTCGGACAAGCGAACATACTCTAACTTTACTAAAAAATACTTAAAGCATTTTGATACATTGTCCAGTATTCATCAGTTCTATAAATGGCTTCAAAATTAATTACCACGCGTGCAAAGCCACGTAAAAACGTTAGTTTCTGAAAAACTCCATTCGTGGTTCAATGTTGAAGTGTGGGTTTCCTGATCTCAAGAATGCGGGTTCAAACCCGGTTGAGGTAGTAAAATATCTGAAGGGTGGAAAACACGCCCACTCGGCATTCCATGTTGTACGATGGTGGTGATTATTGTCTTAACAGAAGGTACAATTGGGGCGACCATGCTCTTTAACACTAATCAGAAAAAAAAAACCTTCGAAAAATGAAGATATCGCCAAAAGAAAAAGAAACTAAATGACCGCAATGTGTTCATAAATCTAGTACCTTCGGGGTCGGAAGAGAATAACAGTTGAACAAGAGTTTAGACTGAAGTCGAGAGTACTGCCACAAGTAACAGGAAGCAGTTCTATACTCAGCTACGAGCACTGTGTTCGTCTCAACATACAGTACTTCGGGGGATTTGGTGTCGCAGTGTTTCCTATCCGTCGTGTACAGGGAGATGAACATTTTCATTAAATACCTATTGTCACTCCATTTTTCCATTCACATATTTGATGGCATTCCTATCAGAGTAACATTAGAGGCCAATTCTATATCTGGACGTGAGTGGTAAACGATCGTAAATTAAAAAAGAAAGAGATTTTGTGGTTTTATCATATGTGGGTTGTTTTGCTCGTTCTTCTTCTAGGTACATTATTGTATGTTTCGCAGGAATGAAGATACTCTATGTGTTATTATCGTATGTGTAAGGAGAACCCAACGATAAACAACAGTATGTGGTCATACAACAGTTCAACCTTATGCTGTCCGCCACACTTCTTATCGTACTGGCTCTTACAGTAATATATCAGGGGCAGAACTATTGATTCGACCTGTTTTAAGGGGACTCATGACTGAACTGTTGCAATTTTTGACCAAAAAATCGAAGTTTCAATTTTAACCTTGAAAATCCCCGAATTCTTCCTCTTTCAAACCCCGTTACCAACTTTGGCCTATCGCTATTTTAAAAGTTAAATGCCGGTTTTAAAGTGTAGTCCGACTCGTTGGCTGAACGGTCAGCGTTGAAGCCTTCAGTTCAGAAGGTCTCGGGTTCAATTCCCGGCCGGGTTGAGGATTTTAATCACCTCGGATTCATTCCTCTGGCCCGGGGACTGGGTGTTTGTGTTTGTACCAACAATTTCCTCTTCATATTCACACAACACACTACACTACCAACCACCACAGAAACATGCAATAGTGATTACATTCCTCCATACAGTATTGACGTCAAGAAGGGCATCCGGCCGTAAAACAGGCCCAAATCCACATGTTCGACACAGTTCGCACCCGCGACCCCACGGGTGTGGGAAAAGCGGTAGAATAATAATTAAAAATAATAATAATTGTTACGGGGGTTACCCGTGGACCAGCAAAGGTGAAAGAAGGTGCCGGGATGAATGGGTCTAACTACAAAGTCAAAGTTAATTTAAAAATTTAACAAAGGTTATATTTTTCGAAAAATAACAAAACTTTAACAACTTTTCATTTAGTGAAATAACAATGACATGGCAAATTAGAAACAAGATTTAGAAGGATCCAAGATTTCCGAACTTGAATATTCTTGGGCTACATGCCCCTAGTTTTACAATTTTTGGGTTCCCAGCTCGATTTTACAAAGAATATGCTTTTACCCAAAGGGCAGAAATCCCCTAATACCTAGAGCACTTGCTCCCTAAATTGCAACATCAGGCCTCCCAGAGGCAATTTTACAACACTTGAAAAATAGCTCACACGCTCTCAGTTCCAGGCAACACAATATGAAAATCTAATAATCACTGGCCTTACAAGGCACTATTTACAAATAGCCATCTTATTACACAGAGGTATCTAGTACCCAACCTACGGGGCCTTAGTGAAAAAGAACAGGTTCAATAAACGGCCCGAGTACAACCGGAATGGAGTCAAAGCTTGAGCTCCCCAAAAAATTTAAAAACCTATAGGGCACTTGGCCAACGAAACAGGGGCTAATCCCAAACTACTGAGGTAGCGCGAATGGAGATCAATACATTGCAGAAACAAATGCGGTACCTCAAACCAAGATGAAGGGGAGCTCGAGAGGGTATATCACTCTCTATCCCCGGTTTACAGTTAAAGATTTATGAAATTTTACATGAGCCGACAGGAGATTTACATTTTAGAGAAGTTAGTTACATATTTAAGGTTTCGGACCTTTCCCTCAGGTTAAACTGCGGGGCAGAGAAATAAAGATGTTAACTGGCCATTACCTTACTGAAAAACTGCTGCCTGATGAAAGAGGCGCCTCCCGCCCCCTGCTTGACACACACACTCAGTTAGACGACGATCAAATGACCAGGAGACGAGAAAATCTGCAGTTTACAAACCCTCGGGGAAAGTTCGAGACTTTCACGAATAAAACAGCCACACCCTCACAATTTTATTGGTGAATGAAAAAGTTACACTCAAAATCGAAGAAGAAATACGGGATTGGTTGAAAATTAATTCCAGAAGTTCTTGATTGGCTAAATTCAAAACTGGCGGAAAGAAAAGATAAATATTTTCAACCTAAAGATGAATGAACAAAATTTAGTAAGGAAAAATCTTATGAATACAAAATTTCTTCAAAAAAGTTATTTCACTTCGCACCAGGGTGACCTGCGGTGACATCTATGAGAGAATGTCCAAACTTCTTGATAAATGGAAAACAAAACAAGTTGAAATTCACACAGTACTGGAAACTTCACAATAACAAAATTTTAGTGGTGCCATCTTCAGAGAAAATTTATAAGTTGGTCCAGTTTCAAGTTCACTGTTTCTCCTGTAGAGGAGTTCTTTAAGGCGCAAGATTTAAATGTGCGGCGTAGAGGTGTACCTCCCGGTACAATAATAATAATAATAATAATAATAATAATAATAATAATAATAATAATAATAATAATAATAATAATAATAATAATAATAATAATAATTACACCTGAAGACATCCAAAGCCGGGTTATCTTCAGAACCAGAGTTCATAAGTGGCAAGTTGACCAAGAGGAAAAACCAAAGAAGAAGACCGGAACAACATGCTCTCAAGAGAGAAAAGAAGCACACAGCAAACGAATGAAGGAAGTGTGGGCACAAAGAAAGGCAAATGCCTGTCTCTAAGTACTTTGCGTAGTCCTAATGGGCTCATTCGCAAAATATATAAATATATAATAATAATAATAATAATAATAATAATAATAAGAAGAAGAAGAAGAAGAAGAAGAAGAAGAAGAAGAAGAAGAAGAAGAAGCCGGTTTTAAAGTGTAGCGGCACGGCTTGTATGGGGCAACAATACGCCCCTTTCACTCAGGTTGTCAGACAATATTGGCTTCCAACTTCTTTCGGATCACCATTTCAATAATGCCACTGGAAGTACGCCTAGCCTGTGCATAAGAGACAGAAGTCTGTGAGAGTAACTTAACACACCAGAACAGTTTTCATGCAAGTAAGTTTCTTAAAACTTTTCAGTTGCATTTTTTAGCTTAAAATATTATCAGCTCATTACCATGTATGCCGGCTCCGCGGTGTAGGGGTAGCGTGCCTGCCTCTTACCCGGAGGCTCCGGGTTCGACTCCCGGCCAGGTCAGGGTTTTTGACTGGATCTGAGGGCTCGTTCGAGGTCCACTCAGCCTACGTAATTACAATTGAGGAGCTATCTGACGGTGAGATGGCGGCCCCGGTTAAAAAATCCAAGAATAGCGGCTGAGAGGATTCGTAGTGTTGACCACACAACACCTCATAATCTGCAGGCCTTCGGGCTGAGCAACGGTCGCTTGGTAGGCCAAGGTCCTTCGGGGCTGTTGCGCCATGGGTTTTTGTGTGTGTGTTTTTCATTACTATGTATGAAATGCTGCTTGCGTCAGAATTATCAGATTTACCTGAAATTTTCTGGTAAAGTTTTAATATGTACAGGAATTAGAATTAGTTCTGCATTTTAATATCAGTTGGATATTACCTTCATATTCTTATTCCTAAAATAGCAGCAAACTAGATTTTGCCTCTTTATGAATAATGAAAATTGGAAATAGTTTATACCTGACTGCGAAACCCAGAGTTATTATTAGGTGTACGAGTACTTTTGACAAGCCTGTCAAATTAGAGTCCAAAAATAATGAAAACTGTGCTGCAAGGAGCACTTTCCACGCAACATATAAAAATAAGTATTATTTTTAGTAGCTTTGCAACAAATTAACGAATTAACTTCAAATTTTGTATGGTGATCTATCTTATTAACATACCCCTGTGTTTTAAATTTGGTTGCGATAAGTGGCAAAGTGTGAAAGTTCCATATTTCTGTCATGACTCCCCTTAACGGCAGCAAAATATGCGAGCTTCTTTCTATTTGTTAGAATTGTCTTTACGTCACCGTGTCCTTCATTAAGGTACACCCCCACCTTTTTCCTGGTGTAAAAATGGGAAACCACGGAAAATCATCTTCAGGGCTGCCGACAGTGGTATTCGAACCCTGTATCTCCCGAATGCAAGCTGACAACTACGTGTCCCAAACCACGCGGCCATTTACGATAGTTTACTTCTAACGTCCAAATATAGCCTTTTTGTTGGAAGTAATATTGCCCTCTAAAATATAGAAGTATCACATAAAATATGGATGCCTTAATCCTTTCTTTAAATTATATTGTTTTTTCCTATTTATTTTACGTCCTACCAACACAGGCAGGTCTTATGGTGACGATGAAATAGGACAGTGTTAGGAATGGGAAGGAAGTGACCGTGGGCCTTAATTAAGGTGCCTCATGTAAAAATGCGAAAATGCGGAACCGCGGAAAATCATCTTCAATCCTGCCGACAGTGAGATTCGAACCCAATATCTCCCCAATGCAAGCTAACTTGCTCGGTTTTATTGATTTCCTGGGTTCATTTAGCACCCTACTGTTTACAGAATGGAAAGCAATTACCCAGCACTACATTTTTGCACTGTAATGCATTTCAAGGAATGTCTTGATGGCTGGGAACGAAAGAACAGCTCACATTACGACAATGCCAATTAAAATGGCATTTTGGCCGCTGAGTGTCAAGAATTTTACAGCTACAATTAACTCAATGATGACAAATACCGCCTAAAAGTGCTTCTTTCATCTTAAGGTTCTGAGGACAGAATACAAGTCGTCTAGACAGTCACGTGTGGTATGTCTCCTTCCATCAGAGTGTTGGGTCTTATTTCACACTGTGATCCACATTCATCAAATTTCACTGATGTCGGAACACTGATATTTGGCTCTTAAAACAAGTAGTCTGATAGACCCTCTTAATTGGGGAGGTACTCCTTTAGGGGCAAAAGAATTGCAGTTTTCAATTTACATTTTTCTGTATAAAAATACGGGTGGGGACAGGTGATGGACTGTCTCGCTGGGTTTTCGTGCCAGCATCACCTAGCGTAAGTCTGACTGGGTGAAATACTCTAATCATTTCGTACGGCTATTACTAGCCTGGTGCAGCCCTTGTAAGGCAGACCCTCCGACAAGGGTGGGCGGTAATTTATCTGCTGTATATGGGAAACTGTGTGTTTTTGTAGTGGAGGATAATGTTGTGGATGGTATGTGAGTTGCAGCGATGTTGGGGGCAGTACAAACATCCAACCCGCGAGCCGTAGGAATTAACCATTTAAGGTTTAAATCTCCGACCCTTCTTCTTCTTCTTCTTCTTCTTCTTCTTCTTCTTCGTCGTCGTCGTATTCTTCTTATTATTCTTATTCTTATTCTTCCTCTTCCTCTTCTTGTATCATACCTCATTGGATATCGGCTGTCATCAGAATGATCTGGTTCTTGATCTCAGCAACTCGGAAAAGACTGGGGGTACTGAACCCATACATTGTCGTTGATTTCTTAGCCAAGATATTCTCCTTCTTCTCCTACTTCTCCTTTCCACCTTGTAAGCTGAAGGAGTCTCTATTTATCATTTCAAATGATATAGCCAAAGTACTCAAGTTCCTTCGTTTTGGTGTTGTGGATGACCTCTTGCTCTTAATTTAGGCGTTGGAGTACGTCAGTGTTACGTATTTTGTCAACCCATGATATTCTGAATAGGCGCTGGTAGCACCACATCTCAAAGGATCGAAGATGTTTGGTGGTGTTCTCTGTTAGAATCCAATTCTCAGCACCATAAAAGTAAGATAGAAAATACGAAAGTGGAGTCATAAGTCATGGCAACTATTTTTTTTCTCGCGAACAGGGAGGCAACACGGAAAGATATGCATTTGGACACGTACGGCATGTACTTGCGTATGATGCCACGAGATTGTGTATGTAAACGACAGTGCGGGTCTAAGCATGCCCCCAAATTCAGTGCATGAGTGAAAATGTCACAAAATGAAAGTCAACAAGCAGGAGCAATGATCGTATATTAAAATAGCAGTTCTCCGCGGCAGAAATGCACGCCAATGCCATGCAGAGCTGCGGGAAGCAAAGTCAAGAAGCCATTACGCGGCCAACTGTTTGCTAACAAAGGGGACATCATAACACCATTTCGGAGAGAGGTGTCACACGTTAGCAATACACATGCAGTGAATGGTATTCAGCGCCTGCCCCACCGCTGGCAACGCACAGTGGAAATCTTGGGTGATTATTTCGAAGGTCTGTAACCAGTGGAGACCTGTCCTTTGTACGCAGTCTTGTGTACTTGCTGTCTATACCATAAGAAAACAATGTTTACCAATGGCCTATCTTCTGTCACTTTCCTAAGAGAATCTCCTGAAGTCAGGCACTATGCATAACTACATGCACTATATTTCGAAATGCATATGTTACATTTTCCGTGTTGTCTCCTGTTCGCGAGGAAAAGAATAGTTGCCATGACTGATGACTCGACCCACGTACATAACACCGAAGTAGACGGAGACTGAGATTGATCTTGAAGTCCCTGTTAAAGAGAAGTTTGCTCATTCTCTTGAATGCAGTCTTTGCTTGTTCAGTCCAGGACCTAATTTCAACAGTATTGATGAAATACGTTGCCGAGATACTTAGAGCCACCCGGTCGGAAATATTAACTAAATTGAAGGCAACTACACTGACCATTCAGCCAAGGAAGGAACCGGACAGTGGGTGAAATGAAGTACAGTTACTTCAACACAATTTCATTTAAAAGTGGCTGATGATAAGTGCAGTAAGAGACGAATGGCATCGTAGTGGGCAACTGATTTACTGATTTTCTCTTCACGGCAGGTATGTTATTGATATTATTTATTGTGAACTAACTTATTTGGTTGGTCGTCTAGCGAAATGGATGGCTAAATATATTTCCCAAGCATGTATGTCAGTATATTTGGTAATTTTCATTCACGATGTACCGAGCAAGTTAGCATCGCGGTATGAGTCACGTAGTTGCGAGCTTGCATTCAGGAGATGGTGGGTTGAACCCCACTATCGGCAGTCTTCAGTATGGTTTACCATAGTTTCTCATTTTTCACACCAGAAAATGCCGGGGATGTACCTTAATTAAGACCACTGCCGGTTCCTTCGCGTCCTAACTCTTTCCTATCCCATAAGAACTATCTATGTCGGTGCTACGTACAACAAATAGCGTAGAACATGTAGCTTTTACTGCAGTTGTCCTAAATCTACCTCAATGCTACCGTTATGTCGGGTGTAACAGTGATGCACAAAACATCGGTCGGAATTTACATTCAAAACTCGATATGAAACAAGTTAAAAATTTGTCACAAATTTCGCTCCAAATAACTTTATCCCTAAGTGTCATAGGGCAACTGTTGTTTTACTATCATCCCGGGTTTAAAGGGAGCTTTCTAACTGTATACTACGCGTGGATTTGGAACTGGTGTTTAGACAGCCAAATTGTCGATTATTCAAACATTTTATTGCAAATATTCTACACTGCCGAACATAAAAATATGCAACATCCTCTGGGATTGTGTTCAGCGGCACCAGTGTGTATAATATGTTCATACTGAGGGGTTGTTGTGTTAGTGATTCATTTGTCACGGACATCGGCGATCAGATGGTAGGGATGGGCTACGAACGGAGTCGCGAAGAGTCGAGACTGCTACCTCTGGAACCGACACTCTTGACTCCAGTGTCGACTCCACTGATGTACTAACGCCATCTAACAACTGTTGTCGGAACTGCTTGGAATTATAGTTCCACGTTCCTCCCTTGGTAACTTGTGATACGATGAATACAAGGTGATTATTAGCCAGCAAACGTTATGTATTGTTTCAGGATTTTATCATCGTTAGTGTTAATGTTGTAAGTCTATTTTGGCAACGATGATGATAATGATGACTATAATAGTAGTGTTAATAATAATCTGACAGTATACCTTTAGATAATCACCAATATTAACGTCAGTGTGTTGAGCCACGCGGTGTAGGGGGTGTTCGGTCTCGTTTTAGAGTTGCTTACTCGTGTTGAACGAGGCCTAGCTCTTCCCACAGTCCACGAAATGTACTTCATTGAGTGCAAAGGGAAGGCCAACATAATGTACATTACATACTTCATTTATTTACAAAACTATTTACACTGTACAAAATATACATTAGGACGCCGTGGTCCATGCTGTAGCGCACAAACACAATACTGTTACCCACGCTCGTCCAAGTCTCGGAACTCACTGACGCCGGCGAGGCGCGTGACTCTGTCCCCCTTTCACTGGGGCTGTAGCAGTCTGATTGTGCTGACCTCTGACGAAAGAAAACACATGGCGTTCAACATACCGCCCACCTAATTTATATATAAATTACAAACATAAATATTATTAAGAACAATAAAAATTAGCACTCACACTGAAAAAGTCAAATGAAAACACCAAAGTTTTAGCACATCAAAGATTACACCTGTTCACTAATTACACTTTTTCACTATATACAGTTTCAACCTCTTCTGGGAAGACACAAAGTTTTGCAATTGGCAGTTTGAAGGTCCCCTTGGGAGTGCGAATAGTGGCAACTCGCACCAAGCCGTCAGCACCTGCGTGCGTATCTACCACGATCCCTGTCTGCCACACGAGAGGTGGCAAGTTGTCTTCCTTGAGAAGATCCAGAGTTCCGGGTTGAAAGTTGACCCTTCCTGCTGACCACTTAGTCCGCTGCTGGAGTTGACATAGATAGTCCCTTGACCATCGCTTCCAGAAGTACTGTCTGCAACGCTGAAGTAGTTGCCACCTGGACAGACGAGAACCTGAAACTGTAAGTAAATCTGGCTCTGGGATGGTTGTGAGAGGTTCTCCAATCAGGAAGTGACCGGGAGTCAGGAATGAATAGTCATCAGGATTATCAGACAATTTGGTTATTGGTCTCGAATTCAGGCATGCCTCAATCTGAACTAATAACGTGGACATTTCTTCAAAAGTCAGTACAATATTTCCTGCAACCTTCTTCAAATGGGACTTAGTAGACTTTATGCCAGCCTCCCACAGCCCACCAAAATGAGGGGCATGCGGTGGAATAAAATGCCACTGGATTCCACATTGAGATGCGAAGTCATCCACCTTCCTCTGATGTTCTTGAGATCTGAAAAGGGTGTGAAGCTCCCGTAGCTCGTTTCTTGCTCCCACGAAGGTACTTCCATTGTCGCTGTAGATATTCTGGCAGATACCCCTACGCGATGTAAATCTACGCAGAGCAGCTAGGAACGCATCAGTAGACAGGTCAGAGACAAGTTCAAGATGGATCGCCTTGGTAGCCATGCAGATGAATAGAGCAATATAACATTTTAGCTTTGTTTTGCTCTTACGAGTCCCTTGCTTAATGTAAAGTGGACCCCCATAGTCAACTCCGCAGTTAAAAAATGATCTGTTGGGTTCTACCCTGTGGTGTGGGAGCTGGCCCATGAGTTGAGTTGATGTACTTACCTTCAACTTGTAGCAAGGGAGACATTTGAGTGTTATGTGCCTAATGACAGACTTACCATTAGGTATCCAATATCGTTGTCTAATGGTTGCAAGCAAAAGGTGGGGTCCAGCATGCAGAAGTCGCATGTGCTCACACATTACTAAAAACCTGGTCACATGATGATTAGGTGGTAGGATGATGGGATGTTTCTGGCTGTACGGAGCTTGCGATTGTTCCAATCTGCCGCCCACCCTAAGCATCTGGTTTGCATCTACAAAGGGATGAAGAGACTTCAACTTGCTGTCCTTTGCGATCGGTCTGCCA